>NC_140914.1:5240961-5314898 GCF_045865225.1 Trachurus japonicus | reverse complement strand
TCAGACTGATCAGTATTGGATTGACTATTACAGAATTTGTGATTATGATGCCAGTGATATTGATACAAGAGAGTTGTACACATGCAAAAAACAAGTGTAAATGTCAGTAATGTCAGCTGACTACAAAACAGTATCTCAAAAGAGCACATGTGCTCCTAAGGTAAAACATATAGGGGGGCACAAAAAGATATAAATTTACATACAGTATTTACTAGGGCTGGGGCGATATGCTTTTCTCCCGATTCAATTCTTCTACGATTTTTTGGATGGCGATTCGATTTAAATTGCGATTCTACGATATTGCCGATTGTCTCGATTTTTAGTCTGCATTTTTAACATTTATCTGCACACAAATACTGTAGGAGCCTATAAATTAACATACTCCATTATAAAGTGAACTTAAACCCTTTTCAAAACCTGTATTCTCTGTATGTAAAAGGGCTAACAAATGTACATTGCACAATATTTAAAACATAAAAAAAAAAAATTAAAAAAAAAATCGATTTTTGAAAAAAAAAATCGATTTAAAAATCGTCAAAAAAGATATCGCGATATTTATGTGAATCGATTTTTTTCTCCCACCCTTAATATTTACAGATTTATAGTATTTGATCCATGTTCATCAAAACTCATTCAGAAATACTGTTGCATTGTTTACATTTAATATAACTCACTGAACTTGTTTTATTCTCCTGTTTAATGTGATACAGGATGATGGTTGCATCTTTACAGAAAACTACCGTGGTTGTTGCCAGAGGATTGTGGGATTTGTAGTTTTGTAGCCCAGTTTGCACATATATTTCTTTTAGGAGGAAAATACAAGTGACATATAAATCCCTGGTGTAGAGACAGCCGTCCTTTGACACACTCACATTACCAACTATTGGACTATTCAGTGCCGTGTTGTTGCTGTTTGTTTAGTGTTTTGTGTCTTCTCTCTGGGAGTGACCTGAGGTTGTTATCCTGCAGTGTTGTTCTGGCGCATTGTGTTTGCATGTTCATCTGTAATTTCAGTGTTATTTTGTGCACTTAACATCTTATTCTGTACAGTTATTGAAGCTGTGCTGCAGAAGACAAACTCACATCACTGTAATAACACACTGTACCATCTCTCTACCTTCTCATCATCTGTATTTGTCCTGGTAGAAACAAGGCTTTCTGGGAAATACCTGTAAGAGTTTTGTTTTGTTCCATATTCTCAGGATTCAACCATAAACACAAGCTGCTGCTGCTGCTAAACATTAAACAATATGTGTTTGTGTGCTTGGCTGGGCGGCTGGCTGGGTGGGTGGATGCACAGGGCGGGAGGATATTTTTGGAGGGGTGGAAACAGACAGGAAGGTGTCTGATTGTCTGTCTGTGTGGCGTGAAGTTGCTAAGCAACTCCATGTAGCCCCGCATGAGCACACAGAGAGAGACGAAACCCAAAGTGCAAAATGACTGATAAATCAGGACAGAGGCGTTCAGAGGGGAAACTGACATTTCTGGGAAACACTCAGGTTTACACGCTCTGCTGCCGCAGCCTCAGACTGCATCCACCGCTGCTGCTGCTGCTGCTGCTGCTCACATCCCATCTGCAAAGATTAGCCTCAATTGTGGAGACTTGTACTATTTTTAACTGACCCAGCAAAGCACAGTGGCCGACAAAGAGACGAGTCAGGTCTTCCTCCGTGAAACAATGATGCCTCCGCCCGGTTTGGTCAGGCTCATCCTGGGTTTGTGAAGCTGCCACTGTCTTGGTCTTTGATTTTTTTTTTTCTTTTCCCTCCACTCTCTGGCTCTGAGATCCTGTTTGATCAGCCAGGAGCTTTAATACCAACACATCACATTCATTTTTTAATCATAATTAGCTTCCTAAAAGTTACATATAATCAGGTGTAATCTGGTTCTGAGTCAGGTGACGGCTCACACACGCTCACATTAAATGGACATTTGGTAACACTTTATAATAAGTACACACTATTAAGCATTAGTTAAGCATTAAATACTAGGGCTGTCGCTTTTTATTCGACATTCGAATATTCGTTCGAATGTGGGGGGAAAAGTTCGTATTCGAGCAGTAATGACCTGCTCGATATGCAGGCTGCAGCAAAGATACTCTATTTACCGTCTTTGGCTGCAGTGCCCGGTGCCTGCATAGCGCCGCGGAACGTCCACCGGACGCGCAAGGGCCGCGAAGAGCCGAGAAACGGAGCCAGTTTACTTTCTGTGCCCATATTAACCGCTGGTGTGGTGTCGCGGCGTGCACCTCCGCGGCCGGCTCGCGCCGTGCAGCGTCTGGTCTATTTTGTGTGAGAGCCGCGAGCAATCGCGTCAAGCTGGGCAGGAAGTCAAACATGAAACAACGAGAGTATCCGGTCAATTTTCAAAATAAAACACCGCGACTGTGTGTGCTGTGGCTGCAGCGGGGGGGGGGGGTTAATATTCGAATATATCCGAACGAATTACGGGTCATTCAATAATCGTTCGAACCTCATTTTTCTAAAAACTGACAGCCCTATTAAATACTGAATTCTTCATTTATAAAGCATGAATACTCATTAGTATGTACTAATAAGTGAAGAATTCAGTATTTATTAATGCTTAACTAATGCTTAATAGTGTGTACTTATAAAGTGTTACCAGATAGTTCAACATTTTTGGCAAATTGGCCCATTGCCATAATCCCTATAGTCTTAGGAGTAGGTTCATTACCTTTAATTGTCGGTGCAAGCTGTTTTTAGAACGGCGGAGCAGAGCAGTGAGCTCTGCACGGCGTGTGGTATTTCCGGTCTTTCCCTCATCAAACTCATCAAATACACAATTAACAACTCCACAACGCTCTGGTGGACAAGTTGTGAGCTGCACATTCACCACGCTATGAGATAATAACAGAACGTTACCAGACAGAGTTGTTTTAGCAGGTCACTACTTTACTTGTCCACCAGAGCGTTTTGGAGTTGTTGGATTGTGTATTTGATGAGTTTGATGAGGGAAACCAAGAAATCCCATGAGCCTCCGTAGCGTTAGCTGAGCAGCTCACGGCTCTGCCCCACCATTCTAAATACAGCTTGCACCGACAATTAAAGAGAACGAACCTACTCCTAACACTATAGGGATTATGGCAATGGGCGAATTTGCCAACATTTTGAGATATCCCTTTAACCAACTGACAGGAGCATATTGCAAAATCCATCACGGTCTGGCACTGCAATACCCACAACCCCCCTGTCCTCCCATCAGTCAGCCTGTGTCCCTGTGGTATGACTCTTCCTCTCTGTCTCATTTCCTCCACCGCCATCAGAGACTCCTTCACCCCCCCCCTCTCCCCCTCTCTCGACATCACTTAAACCTTTACTCTCCTCATCCTCGTCGTCTTCCTCCCACTTCTTCAACCTCTCGCCGGTTCCTCTCCACTGCTTTTGTCCTCCGTTGTGGATCTTTTGGTCATTTTTTTTTCCTGCACACAGGTTCAGGCCGAGGGCAGCTCAGACCAGTTCAGTTCACCTCAGCTCAGACAGATAAAATAAAATAAAAACCCCTCATTGATACCAGATGGGAGATTACGGAGCTGCAGCTGCCACGTAGAATGAGTTTCATCAGAGTTGAGGACAAACGACGCAATCACAGTAACGAAAAGACGTCCTGAAACGTCTCTCTGAGTCCCGTCCAATTCCACATGATCACATCTGATCACAGGTAGAGGGGAGGAGGGGCTTGTCGTGGAGATTGATTGACATCTACAGCAGCCAATAGCGTGGGATGAACCACCTGTGGGATCAGACAGGAGAAAACAGACTGAACTCTGTTGTTGTGGAGGACTTCTCTCCTCCCTCACCTCCATCTGCCGACCTCATAGATAAATCTGGCGGAGGATGAAACGGAGGAAGATGATGATGATGAAGATGTCTATATATATTTGAGTCGATAGCTGAGGGTAGTAGTAGTAGTCGTAGTCGTAGTGACAGGGAGAGACATTAGCTTTGTCTCAGTTCAGCGGCTTCATCCTTCATCAGAGGACGCACTCGAAGGCTGATTACGTCACAGCGTTGCAACAAGGCCAAAGGCTCCTCCAAATCCAGCCGTCTCTGTTCTAGGAGGACATACCACGCCTATCCTTCATGGCCTCCCTTATCCCAAGATTCTTTGCATGCCGTTAATAATTAGCCACCTAGAATGCTATAGCCATCGGGATGTTAGGACTGTAGCCATGACCGCTCCACTTTGTGGCAGGCGTGGTCTGAGGAGCTGTTGGAAGTGTAAAAGAAGCCGCCACATTCGGATCTTGATTGGGTTCGGATGCAATCAGGAAATGCTCCGAAAGCGAGACCGTCCCATTGACCAACAGTGGACGCGGCCGTCAGATAAGAGGAGGTGCCCCCCTCGTGAAGCCGTTGCCCCTGTAGATCTCTGAAGGATCCAGCCCCTGGATTGGGACAAAGCTACAATCTCAAACTATAGCTAGCAGGTCCAGCACTGAAGTTGACTGGAAGAATTTATAGTTTTAACCTTCGAAAAATGTAGTTAATTGGATGCATAATTCGGACAAGTGCAGGATGAGTCATAAAATACATCAATTTAGATGTAAAAATACTCAAATAATATAATGTTTTGACATGAATGCAGTTTATATCAAGAGATAAATGAACAATTGACATGTAGATATAGGATTAAAGTCAGAAAATATACTTTTTTTTAATTTCATGGGCTCTTTCAAAATAAAACTCAAACTTCACTTTAATATGTTAAGAATTTGTTGGGTGGTAACAAAACTATGACATTCAGCTGCTATCACAACTTGATAGTAACACGTTATATTGCAATATTGTAAGTGAGATTAACATAGAAATGTGTTCATTGTTGGTTTGACTTTGTGACTCTAAAGTCGTTGTTGAAGACTTGACCACATGTCATTTCACCGTTTTGTGTCAAATAAGTTTCCGTCCTGAGCCGATAGCCTATACATCTGTTTCTGGATTGGTTTCTGTTCGAGCCGCCCTCCTTCCCCCCAAAAAACAAACGACATCTGCTATCCACTTTCCTTTAAAAAACAAAAAACCATGCAGCATGTGTGAGCGTCACAGGGTTGAGCTCTCTAGTGACGAGTGACAACTGTTATTTCACTTGACAAGTGTGAAAGGAGATCGGAGACACGGAGTGAAAGTGGCTCCAAAAATAAGTTAACAGCCGCACACAGTGAGACGGACTCAGACTTTGAGACTTTTTACTAGTTGTTTCTTTTTTCTGTATATGTAGATACTGGATTTACACCTGAAACATTTGCAGCTCTGTGTGATTAGATGCGATGCTGCGTCTGTTGTTTACAACCTTAATGCTGAGACAGGAGAACAAACACAAACACAGCTATAGCGTTTCCTCCGGTGTTGTTGTCATCGTCGTCGTCGTCGTCTCTGAACCTGAACCTCCTCCTCTGGCTCGTCGTCCCTGAGTGAACCGGTGAGCAGATGGGAGGCTGAGGCTGAGGCTGTGGGGGGAGAAGAGAGGAGGAAGTAATGATATGCCATGTCTGCTGCATTAACGGGCCGTATGTTTAGGAGAGCAGAGCAGACGCTGCATGTGTATTTGTCATACGGGCTGTCATACGCTGTTACCGCGAGCTCAGTGGGACTCTTCATTCACAGCACATCCTCCATCCTGCTCTGCTGCAGGTTCACTTCTTCCTTTCCTCATGATCTGTCCTCATATCTCGTTTCTCTCTGCTCCATGTTTATATCAGTAGCCAGAGTTCAACATGAGGGCAGTTTATTGGATTGTTAGTTTTTTTTTTAACAACATAAAAATCTCTCCCTGTGTATTATCTTATCAAGGCTTCATGTCATAGTTATGTAACACATGCCACATCTGCCTCCCATCACTTCTGATGATGCACTGACAGACTGACGAGGTCGCTTCGTACTGTAGTGTGAAATAAAAAGCAGCAACACACTCAGTTACTCATGATGACAAAGTGAAAGAGATATAAAGAAGAAAATAGACTGAGATACTGTACGAGATGTGCTGCTGTGTTTATATTTACAGTATATCAGTACAAAGGCCAGGAGGTCATGAAGCTCCGCTAGAGAGAACCTGCTACTTTCCTCTGTGTATCTGCTACTTTTCTTTATTCCTGTAGTTTTTAAGATCCATGTTTATTCTGTTGTAGCTTGATATTTGAATTATATTGTTGTGTATCGATTCGGTAGTAAAGTAGTTATTAAAGATGCTTTGATTCTTAAAGGGGTATTTCAACGTTTTGGCAAATTGGCCCATTGCCATAATCCCTACAGTATACTCATAGCAGTAGGTTCGTTACCTTTAATTGTCGGTGCAAGCTATTTTTAGAACGGCGGAGCAGAGCCGTGAGCTGCTCAGAGCTATTCTACGGAGGCTCGTGGGATTTCTTGGTTTCCCTCATCAAATACACAATCCAACAACTCCACAACGCTCTGGTGGACAAGTTGTGACCTGCACATTCACCACGCTATGAGATAATAACACAACGTTACCAGACAGAGTTGTTTTAGAGCAGGCATGTCAAACATACGGCCCGCGGGCCGGATCCGGCCCGCCGGATGATTTCATCCGGCCCGGTATACATTTCTGAGTATGTAAAAAAAAAAGCAAGTCTCTAGCTCATTTCTATCAAAAGTTAGGATTTTTTAAAAAGAAATACGCCAAAGCCCGAATACTCCCTCCAGCCGCTAGAGGGCAGCAAATACATGCTCACATGCCACATGCATAACCGGCCGGCGGCAATCTTGCCTCTTCATTCCAGTCACCATTAATAAGTTGTTTTGACACCGACACCCCGAAAATGGCCTTGTCAAAAAAAAGAAAAGTGGATACGGAGTGCAGAGTCTTCCAGGAAAAATGGACTGAGAACTTTTTATTCACAGAGGTGAATATGAAACCAGTATGCTTGGTATGTAATCAGCAAGTTGCAGTGCTCAAAGAATATAATATTCGGCGGCACTACGAGACTCATCATAAAGAAAAGTATGAACATTTTAAAGGACAACTAAGAAAAGACGAGATAAACAAGCTGATGGCTGGCCTAAAGAAACAGCAGACTACATTCACTCGCAGCCGCGATATTGCTGATGGAGCTGTGAGAGCTAGCTACCTTATTGCTAACGAGTTGGTGCGGGCATCCAAGCCATATTCTGATGGGGAGCTAGTGAAAACATGCATGCTGAAGGCTGCAGAAGTCGTGTGCCCCGAAAAGCGACCTTCATTTGCCAACATTAGTCTATCGAGGAACACTGTCGCAGATAGGGTTGCTGATCTATCAAGTGACTTGAATAGCCAAATGAAAGAAAAAATCAAGTCATTTATTGCATTTTCGGTGGCAATCGACGAGAGCACGGATGTTACAGATATTGCTCAACTGGCCATATTTATTAGGGGTGTGGATGAGACATTGAAAATCACAGAGGAGCTGCTTGAATTGGTGCCCATGACCAGCACCACAACAGCGGATGACATTTTCAGCTCTCTCGTTGGAGCGCTGGACAAGGCGGGAGTGGACTGGTCCCGTGCCATCAGCCTGGCTACTGACGGTGCGCCATCGATGGTCGGGAGGAAGGCTGGTGTTGCCTCCAAATTCCGTGAGAAGGTACAAAACGCAAATGGAGGACAAGACTTTTTCGCATTCCACTGTATTTTGCACCAGGAAGCGTTATGTTGCAAAACTCTAAAAATGGACCATGTTATGAGTGTGGTTGTGAAAACTGTCAATTTCATCAGAGCGCGCGGTCTAAACCACCGTCAGTTTGACACATTTATCAGTGATAATGACATTCATGCTGGCCTGCCATATCACACTGATGTACGGTGGTTAAGCAGAGGCGCAGTGCTGCAGCGTTTCTTTGAGCTACGAGGCGAAATTGGACAGTTCATGGAGGAGAAGGGACGCCCAGTGGACGAACTTAAATCCAAAGAATGGGTGCAAGATCTTGCCTTCATGGTTGACATTACACAACACTTGAATACGCTTAACACTATATTGCAGGGGCGCAATAGAGTTGTAACGCAGTATGAAGACAGCATACGCGCGTTCAAAATAAAACTGTCACTGTGGGAGGCGCAGCTATCTCGGGGCGACACAGAGCATTTCTCATGCCTAACAGCTGTGCGCCCAAAAGCACCGAACCGTACTGATGTGGAGAAATACAAAGAGAACATAACAGATTTGCTGCGAGAGTTTGAGCGGAGGTTTCAGGTCTTCACTGAACTTGAGAACACATTTGCCTTTTTTCGCTCGCCATTTACAGTCAAGCCATCTGAAATGCCAGCTGACATTCAACTCGAGTTAATTGACCTGCAGTGTGATACCGCAATGAAGGATAAATTTACGTCCGTGGGATTGGACACGTTTTATCAATATCTTGTGCCACAGTACCCCAAATTAACAGCCATGGCTGCAAAGGTTTTATCCATGTTTGGGACTACCTACCTTTGTGAACAGGTGTTCTCCGTAATGAACAATAATAAAACAAAGCAGCGCTCAAGGTTAACAAATAAACATCTGAATGACATTGTTACATGTGCTGCTACTCAGGATTTGACACCTAATATTGATGCACTCGTGAAGGAAAAAAGATGCCAAGTTTCAGGAGCCAGCAGCAGCACTGCAGGAGTGCAGTGAGGGAGGGAGAAGGAGAAAAGTGTGGATTTTGTTTGCACACATGAGTAGACTACAAATTGAAAATAAGATGAATCTGGTTTCATATTAAAATACAATTTTGAAGTTGTATATAATTCTCAGCCCCTGTAGGTCCAGCCTACAAAGTTGTTTGGTTGCACTGCTGTAACTTTTGCCTCAATAGGTCCAGCCTTATTGGTCTGTTTTTTTTTTTTGTTTTTGTTTTTTTTGATAAATGTGCATTTTCAAAGTATGTCAATTAAGGCAAAAATAATTTCTTCATAGCTCCCACTTTGTTTAGTGTGGTGAGTTGATTCAGTGGTTTAAAACTGTTTACTCAGCTGTATTTAATAAACCAATCATTTTATTTTGATTAGTTCCATTGTTTGTGAATAAATGTGTTGTTAGAATAGATCCCTTGTGATCCGTAATCATAACATGTAGGTTACAAATGTAGGCTTGATGATAAAGCATAGTACTGAAAAACAAAGCTAAAGATTTGGAGTTGACATTTTGCCATTATTTTACTGGTCCGGCCCACATGAGATCAGAAGGTCTTGATCCGGCCCCAGACCCAAACTCAGTTTGACATGCCTGTTTTAGAGGGAAATTCATGCAAAACCGCTGTTGCGCGTTCCCGTCGGGGGCAGTTTTTTGGCAAGCAGTCTCTGTATTTGCCTCGAAAACAACTCTGTCTCATAATGTTAGCATTATTATCTCATTATTATCCCATGTCGCTGCATGGATTGAGCTTCTCGCCGTCTTCATTGAAAACAAATGCACATGGCCGGAGAGGGATGGTGGGAGAAGGGTTAGGGGTGAGTTTTTACAGAAGTGAAAACATGCACTCTGAACCTGTAGGGGGAGCTCTGTGGAAAAAAAAAACAGCGACAGACTTGCGTAGTTCCCCTTTAAATGAACATTGGCCTGTAGCTCGGCTAAACGTAGCTTCAGCCATGGTTGTATCGATCACATAGCAGTCAGACAAACATAATAAGATATTGATAACATCTGTGTGTATCTTTATAGATGGTCTGAGGCAAGGCGTTAATCAGTTCTTGGCTGTAGACCAGCAGGACTTGGTAACTGGAACTAAGTCCAGCTCTGACTCTGAACTAACATGATATTATCCCAGTTCAGATTGATCCACTGCTTTTCATTATTTCAGCTTTCAGACAGAAGAAATCCTTGATGAGCGGTGAACTATCAGCGTCTCCTCTGTGGCCTCTGGCTGTGTCCTGTATTACTTCTCATCAGAGTGATTTAAAGGCAGCAGCGTCTTTATCGCAGTGCAGCCTTGTTGTCCTCGGGACGGCGTGACTCAGAGGACGAATTTAGCAACTGTCAAACTCAATGAACGTCTAAAGACCTTTTCAGGCTTAAATCAGACATTATATATCAGATTACTCAACATTTATTTATGTATATATATATATATTTATACATTCATACTGTCTCAGATACGTAGTGGACACATTTGGAAGACCAGGGCTTTCACAGAAATATTAATTAAACATTTTTTCATAGTTCAATGCCAAAAATAGCAAGTTTTCCACTTCATTTAACCATCCTTTTAAAAAAAACAAAACAATCTGAAGTATTAATTGTTAATTTGCTCAGTTGAAATATGAAATAAAAGAACTATTTTATTTATTCCTCTCCCTCTGACATCCCTGGTCCTCCAGAGACAAGAGCTGAAAGAGATGTCAATGACTTTGAGCTTCGTATGAGATGATTTGATTCAGAGTTTCCAGGTTTTTATGTGACACCTTTTTCATTTTCCTTTTTTTTTGTCGTTCAGCTGCAGCGCTGCCGTTGTTATCCTGGTGGCCTGTCGTTGATCCAGGGGTGAAGAGCAGGGCAGTAAGTGGATCAGAGGTTGTGTCCTCCCTCTGCCTGCTTGTGTTTCCTCTGTCGCTGCCTGGTTAGAGAGCAAGGCCCCAGAGCTAGAGTGATAGATGCATTTAGAGAAACGATTGTGGGGGTGTGTACTTTTTTGTTTTTTGTCAATGGTGACACAGATCTGAGTCGGTCTGGGTGACATCAGAGGAGACGAGAAGAAAAACATCAGCACAGGTCAGGAGCAGAGTGATGTAATCTCATTTTCATGTTTGTCCGTGTCATCATTGTTGTGGAGCTGCAGGACGTAAAAACTTGAACCCATTAACACTGTTATGGAGAAGTTAATGGGGCTCTATCTGACATTTCTTGGCCCATATTCGTGAGTCTTTTTGTGTGTTTTAGTGTTATTGCTGCCAAATATAGGCATTGTTCCTCTGCTGGGATATTTCCAGCAGCAGCAGCAGTACTGAGGTTATTGATCTAAGACATCAACAGTAAATGTCAAGTTTTGGCGTCGAGCTGGAAAAACGAAAAGAGCAGCGTGATATTTTCAGGACAAACCATTTTGTATTGAAGTTCTGTAATCAAACTGAGAAGTGCCTCCACCGACTGAATACATAAGATATACTGATGTGTCCTGTCCTCGTCGGACCAGAATGCACTGCAGCACCAAACACAAGTGCAAGTATTTAAAGGGATAGTTCAACGTGTTGGCAAATTGGCCCATTGCCATAATGCCTATAGTCATAGCAGTAGGTTCGTTACCTTTAATTGTCGGTGCAAGCTATTTTTAGAACGGCGGAGCAGAGCCGCGAGCTGCTCAGAGCTACGCTATGGAGGCTCATGGGATTTCTTGGTTTCCCTCATCAAACCTCTGATGCGGGTTGCCTTCAGGGACAGTTTTTTATCATCAGTCTCTGCATTTACCTCTAAAACAACTCTGTCTGGTAACGTTCTGTTATTATCTCATAGCGTGGTGAATGTGCAGGTCACAACTTGTCCACCAGAGCGTTTTGAAGTTGTTGGATTGTGTATTTGATGAGTTTGATGAGGGAAACCAAGAAATCCCATGAGCCTCCGTAGCGTAGCTCTGAGCAGCTCACGGCTCTGCTCCGCCGTTCTAAAAATAGCTTGCACCGACAATTAAAGGTAACGAACCTACTGCTATGACTACAGGGATTATGGCCATGGGCCAATTTGCCAAAATATTTAACCATTCTCTTTAAAGTGAGACTAAAGATTAATCTGACACAAAGTTCACAACAGCTTTGTCTTGTTTGTTTCCTGTCATTTCCTGACATTTCTATTTATTATTTATCAAGCTCCACTTAAAAAGTCAAATCACACATTTCCTTATAAGTTGTAATTTTTTTTACCATCACAGTTTATGCTCCAACATTAAATATGAAATAAGGAATAGTGCAGCTGTATTTCTCCAACCACCTTAACAGTGTATATGTAATGAATTATTAATAGAGCTGTTGTGTAAACTCACCATGGACAGCCAAACCCCACTGATCGTGGTTATTAGGTATTGATAAAAACTAGCGGGGGGTAAATCTGGGTTTAGTGTTGGAGGTGACAGAGTCTGTGTTTGTTTATGTCTCTGCAGCGAGGGAATCCCTGATATCTTCATGTCCTCATTGATATGAGAACAGTGCAGTGTTTGCCCAGGGGGGGTTAGGAAAATGTTAGTTTTTCTGAATATTTGCAGGGATTTATGCCGCGTCTTTGCACTTGTGTATTTTCATTGTGATGTGATTTTTTTTTTCTCCTCTCTCAGTGTTAATCCTGAGAGATTTGTCCCAGTGTTTAGGCTCTGAGGCGATGGATGCCTCCTCTGATTACTGATTCCTTTGTAGTCGGCAAGAAGATCAGACTCCGACTGGAAAGTACCTCCGCTGACCAAAAGTTGTTGCAAGAATTTTCAGCCCTGAAAAACAAATATTTTACGACTTTGTGAATATTTTCTGTCCTCTAACTTACCTCTAAAAAATCTTGGAAAAATAGGGAGAAGTCTTGTTTTAATTTGATCTTTTTCATAGGAAATAACTCACACATCTTTAATAGTCCTCTATTTTCATCACATCATACGACCCAGCCTCCTGCCTACCTCTTCACAAATGCATTTTCATTTTAAAGAGGAACTATGCTACGTTTGTACCTTAGCTCCAGCTCCAGAGTCCTAGTGCTGGTTTAACCAATGACTAGTAACTAGTTCCAGGGAGAATGGAGCGTCTCTTGGCTGAAAACCAACCTTGTAAGATCAGAGCCTCCGACCCGCTGTCCCAGCTCTCGTCTCCATGGTGACACCGCCACACAAACGTAACGCGCCCTGTTACCCGTAATCTCTTGTTGATGACAGATAAGACTACACAAATATAGGCTACACATGGTAACATGGTAGATGATAAATAACCTTATCCACCGCTCCATGGATTGATTTCTCACCGGCTTCGTTAAAAAACAGATGCACATGGAGGAGAGGAGGGTTAGAGACACAGAAGAGGACAGACCAGACTTGTATAGTTATCTTTAAAACTAGAAAAATGAGAAGAAGATGTACCTGACCGACCCCATGCACTGATCATGATCAACTGGTACATCTTTCACTTTCACAGTAGATCTGGAGAACAAAAGAAAAACTAGACCATATAAGTTGTAGATTTTCAAAGATATGGTGATTGAATTATAAAAAAATGAATAGTTTATGAGACTTATCGTCTTGTCTGAAAGAAATTAAATGTCCCCTTGTTTTTACTGGCACAGAATATATTAAAAAAACAAATGAAACTGAGGTGCAGTGCAAACTCTGCAAGGTGCAGACTTTGATGAGTAGCAGTACTGCAGAAAATTTACAAAGGTTTTACGCCACTAGAGGAGACTTCGTTGAAGAACAGTCGAATAGTTCCTGGTGATTATCGAATAGTGCTTTTGCTTGAAATGCCCGTCCCTAATAAGTACATACAGACATGAGACTCTTTGTAACCACTGTATTTCTGTCATGTAAGATGCAATTCCACCTTTTCCAGAATAACAGTGAGCGTGGAGCTGCCTGTGGGCAGACAAAGACGAAAGCAAGGAGAAACCATTTCTTTAACTGCTGAGAGTTTTTTTTTTATTGTTATGTGCAGCGTTACATTTCTGAAACTTTTGAAAAATGGTTGATGTCATCACCAAATTCAACTTCACAAGCTCCAGTGAATAAGCAGGTATCTGATATAATTTTCTCGCTGCAAATGTTAAGATGTTTTCCTTTTTTTCTTCTTTCTCTGGAGTATGAACAAAGTTGTTTTCTCATAAAAATGCAAAACAGCCCACATGCCTTCATTTTTATTTTTCATTTTTTTGTGGGAATGAAAATGTGATGTTGTGATGCTTTGAATTCTGGTTACAGATTAGAAAACACAGTCTGGATCTGTTCCTCTTGAGGTTACAACAGGTAGATCTTGACTCTGGTAAAAGTTTTTCAGCGACCACTGATCTAACTGACTAAAAAAAGTCCAACTCTGGAAAGTCCAACTCTGGACTTTTTTAACGCAGCAGAGGCCGAGGGATTCAGAGCAAGACTGAAGCCTTTAAAAAACGGAGATACATTAGTTTGGATGTGCTTTTCTGTTGCCGAGGGTTTTCTCTTCTTCCTTTTTTCTTTTTTTTTGTAACTTGACATTTGTTGAGTTGGAGGCTGCAGTGAGATCTTATCAGGCGAAACGGTCCAAAGGGGCCGGATCAAACCTGGGCCCAGTTAATTTGCTCACCTTTTATTATGGCGACTGTATCACACGTCTCAATCTGAGGCAGCGACTGCAGCCTGATGAGCGGCCATGACAGATGGCAGTTTACAGCCTGGCAGAGGACCGGCCACTTGGACTCAATAAAGATGCCTGCTTTGATTTGCTTTCTGTGTGTGTGTGTGTTTGTGCACGATTGTGTGTGTCTGTACACAATCTCTAAGAGAGGTGTTCCTGCACGACTCGGTTCCATCTCCATATCTGCTTCTTTTTTTTTTTTTTTTTGCCATTTGCAGCGTTTCCCCGAGGGCGAAGTCGCAGCCTGAGACGTCATTAAATGTGATATTTGACTACAGTTTAAAGCGGCGCTGCCATATGTAGTTTATTACAGCGTTAACATTAAGCTTCGCTGCACTGTTGGTGCCGGGTAACTGTGTTGGATGGAGGATTGTTGTTGTTGTTGTGTGCAGGATTGAAAATGTGAGTCATGTGTCCTGCTGGGGTTCCTGGATGTGTTGCCACAGCTCACCTGCATCACCCATCACCACATAATCTCACCTTGTTACATTATGATGATAAAATAATGCATACTACTCTCATGACACCACTAAGCTACACATTATTCTATTGAAATAATGATATAATATTAATAATATATATATATATATATTTACATATTATGTTACGGTTTTATTCATACCACATCATTAATGTCCATTATCCTTTCACCCTTTCACAAAAAAAGATGTACAACTAATGAAATGCACCACCAGACCTTTGTGCCATTCTTGTTTTTACTAAGCAGAGTCAATATGCAGAGAAAATAAAAAAGCTCAGGGCATATCTGACAAATAAACCCATCTGTATTATACATTACATCAGCCAGGCTGCCAGTCTTTAACTATGCATGAAAGCAAAGGGAGGCTTTGTGTTTGATTAATGATGAGCCATCAGTGCTAACATCACACATGCACACGGTTTATTTATAAAATGGGGGGAAAAAAATAAAATAAATAAATCGTGGTAGCTTCACTTAGTGTTGTGTCCTGGTGGTTTAAACTGAGGACAAACCTGAAGCCTGAGCAACAGTGTAATGTACAATAAGTACTAGGCTTGGGCGGTATTACGGTAATACCGTATACTGCAGGTATTTAAAAATAGCAACGGTATCAGTTTCAATACCGTCATGAAAAAATGCAATGCAATATTAAATAAAAGTAATTTAATGTCTACAATTAATTATATGTCCAGTAGCACTTATGTGTGGTTGAATTTAAGTTAGTTTAATATGTTTTAGCCTACTTTTAAAAACCCCCCCCCCCCCCCCCCCCCGGCCCTCTCCGCTCCCCCGTCGGACACGTTCCTCATAGTCACTCTCACTCACACACACATCACACAGCCAGATCGCTCTGCACACAGTTTATTAACTTGATTAGTTTCAAAAAGTCGGTCAGGTTTTACCGTTATGCCTGTTATTTCACCAATAAACACAGTAGATGAGCGTGAGTGACTGAGCTGCTGCGGCGGGTGGGGTGGGGTGGGGGGTCCGCGGCGTGGAGCGGTGCGCGACTCTGACTGCAGCGGGGACTATCATGTCTCTGCTCCGTGACACTGTGAGACAGACCGCCGGTGAGCCTGTGGGACGGGTCCGCTAATCGTTGAAAACAGCAGTGATACGTCTCCAAACCAGAAACTTGGAAAAAGTCGCTCTTGACAAGAAAAAAAAAAAAAAAGGGACCGGACCTGCCGTGCCGTGTAAAAAAAAAAAAAAAAAAAAAAAACTGACAGCGAGTGCGTGTCATGACTTCCTGTATGTGGCCCTTCAAAATAAAAGCCCTATAGCCTTTCATATACAGTTCGGTCATATTGATTTTGACTTAATTTTGACAAGACAGGGCTCCAAATGTTTGTTTTTTTTTCCTGCGACCAATCGACCAATGAGATTTTGGTCTGCTAATAGGGGTGTAAGAAAATATCGATACACTCAAATATCGCGATATTTTATTTGACGATACCGTATCGATACTCAACGGCACTGTATCGATTTTTTAATTAACAATTAACATGCAAATATTCACGGCGTTTGTTAATTTTTGTGTTGCAATTAAACCTCCGGCCACTAGTTGGCAGCAGTCAGTATGTCCTCCGCGCCAAAGGAACAATGAAATCCCGCGAGATCCCGAGATCCCGCGAGAGTGCTAGTCTGTGGCAAACTGCATGCTAACCGCTAACTTAGCACAGTTCACCGGCGATGGCTGAGGACGAGAGGCTACGGTCAGCTCCAGCAGCTTTTAAAGCTGATGTTTGGGCATATTTTGGTTTCAAAACAAAGGACGGCAGTTACGACTACGACAAGAGCCATGCGGTCTGTAAACTCTGCAACGCCAAAGTCAAGTACTCGGGCAATACTACAAATTTGCGAGCACATGTGGCGAGACACCATGACAATGTAGCATTACAGGCTAACGTGAAACGAGTGGATCCTGCTCAACGAACCATTGAAGATGTTAACTTTTCGAAACTACCAGCGACCTCAACTCGCGCAACCAAGATAACACAGTCAGTACTTTCTTTTATTTGTAAAGACATGCGACCTCTGAGTGTTGTGGAGAATGAGGGATTCCGTAATATGATGACAACACTGGAGCCCCGTTACACCATCCCTTCCCGACAACACATCACGGACATCGCTCTCCCGAAGTTGTACAGAGAAGTCAAAGCGACGGTGCTGGACTCGCTCAGCTCAGCGGAGAGAGTCGCTATGACATGCGACGCTTGGACTTCGAGGGCCACTGAATCGTATGTAACTCTTACAGCACATCACATAGATGACCAGTGGAACCTCAAGTCACATGTACTGCAAACCCGAGCCATGAGTGACAGTCACACGGGGGAACACATAGCAGCGTTACTGAATGAGGCTGTGACCGAATGGGGATTGGATGGAAAAGATCCCGTTGTTGTTACAGATAATGCCTCGAATATGACTGTCGCGGCGAGACTCGCAGGCTTGACGCACATACAGTGCTTTGCACACAGCCTCAATCTGGCGTCACAGAGAGCACTGAAAATACAGTCAGTGTCGCAACTTCTCGGCAGGATCAGACGTGTAACAACCTTTTTTAGGCGCAGCACACTAGCCAGTGAACAGTTAAAGCAAAAACAGCGCCTACTCCAGCTGCCAAGTCATAGGCTGATAACAGACGTTATTACAAGATGGAACAGCTCTTATGAAATGATAGAACGATTCTTAGAACAGCAACCAGCCATCTGCGCAGCTCTGCTTTCAGCAGAGGTCAGGAGGAGTGAAAAAGATATCTTCACATTAAGCGAGTCTGATATCACGTGTGCAGAAGAAGTGCTCAGTGCACTCAAGCCCATGAAGGATGCCACCCTGGTTATGTCTGAGGAGAGCATGCCAACACTGTCCCTCATCGCTCCTCTTCATGCCAAGCTTGTGATGGGTGCAGAAGAAAACCCTGATGACACACAGACTGTAAAGGACATCAAGGCTGCTATAGCACAAGATCTGGGAAAGAGATACAATGAGAGGGAGGTGCTGCACATGGCATCAGCTGTTGATCCCAGGTTTAAGGATCTTCCCTTCCTGTCTGAAGCAGAGGCCAGTGAGATCTACTCCAGACTGACCAACGCTGTGATGAAGAAGCAACAGAATGTAAGTAAATAAATTAATATATTACAGTTGGAAAAAATACACAGCAGTTATAACTAAGTGCAAATCTGAGTAAATGAACTAATGACATATGGTTAAGTTGCACTTTGATAATTATGTATTAAATATAAGTATGGAATAGGATGAATCTAGGATTTGAATTTTGGCTTTCGGTGACATTAATACTAGTTGGATTTGATGTTTTTCAGCTGCAAGAGGACACTGACAAACAAGGGGAGAATGTCCCAGAGGAAGTTGATCACCCACCATTTGAGGACAGCCCTGCTTCCACCCCTCAGCCACCCCAAAAGAGACCAAGGACCTCATGTGCATTGGCAGACTTGCTTGGTGCAACATATGCCACTGCTGGTGGTAATACAGCACCAAAATCAGCAGCTGATGCTGCTGCAGCTGAGATAAAGAGGTTTAAAGATGAGACCCCTTTGCCTCTCACAGGAAATCCTCTGAGTTGGTGGAGGGACCACGAACAGGAGTACCCTCAGCTATTCAGAGTAGCAAAATGTTTCCTGTGTATTCCTGGAACAAGCGTCTCTGCGGAGAGAGTTTTTCTCTTCCGCAGGAGATATTGTGAATGCACAGAGAAGCGTCCTGAAAGCTGGGCATGTGGACCAGCTTGTATTCCTCCACAAAAACCTTGAGATTAAAAAATAAGCACTGACATACAAACTGGAACAACATGTAAAACCCAGTATCTGAGACTGTTTACCATATTTAATTTTGTTGAGTCCTGCAAGCTTATATTTATTTAGGCAGATGGGTAAATTCCTTTTATTGAGATTACACTGAAAAAGTGGACGTTGCAGGGCTTTGTACTTTATTTTTGTCAATGACAGTTTACATTTTTTGTTAATATTTTAAGAACCCTACAAGCACTTTCATTTTTGATTACAGAGAAAGTATATGCTAATTTATTTGTGGTAACAGCCAGAAAAAGTGTTATGACGTTTGAAGGTATAGAGACCATATTTTCTTTTGATAGCTACTTTGAAATCAAAAACTCCTGGTTGTGAACCTCCATGCAGATATCTTAATATCTACAGCTTTAATGTAAAATTGTTTACATATTTTTTCTTCATGTTAAGCTAATGACTGTTGATATAGCAGAAAAAGTATAGTTATGAGAGATTATACAGGGACTGCATACAATCCAGTATCTGAGACTGTTTACCATATTTAATTTTGTTGAGTCCTGCAAGCTTTTATTTAGGCAGATGGGTAAATTCCTTTATTGAGATTACACTGAAAAAGTGGATGTTGCAGGGCTTTGTACTTTATTTTTGTCAATAACAGTTTACATTTTTTGTTAATATTTTAACCCTACAAGCACTTTCATATTTGATTATAGAGAGAGTATATGCTAATTTCTTTGTGGTAACAGCCAGAAAAAGTGTTATGACATTTGAACTTTGAAATCAAAAACTCCTCTCACAGGTTGTGAAACTCTAAGCAGATATCTTAAAATATCTACACCTTTAATGTAACATTGTTTACATTTTTTTTCTTCATGTTAAGCTAATGACTGTTGATATAACGGAAAAAGTATTGTTATGTTAGATTATACACAGGGAGGGACTGCATATATTTGCAAGTATTTGAGACTTTTACTGAAAGGCAGATATTAATTTCTTCAGCCTGCACATAAAGAGCAGATCAGATGTTGCAGTGACTTTGCATTTTCTTTTTCAACTTCAGAAATTTGAACCTGCTCTGTTAACTTATTTTTTTCATTTGTTTATCCAAAAATCCTTGCTTGTATTTCTTCAGCAAGTTGATGCTAAGCATGTAACAGCATTGTGTGTGCTATGTGCTACAGATTTCTTACAATTAAAGTAACTCTTTCAAAGAAACTCAGTATATCGTTGTTCCTACAGTATCGCAATATATCGCAATATATCGCTGTCCCTACAGTATCGCAATATATCGCAATATATCGTATCGTTGCCCCTGTATCGTGATACGTATCGTATCGCCAGATTCTTGCCAATACACACCCCTATCTGCTAATGTTTAGCCCTAGTATTCAGTTTCTGAATGGTGAATACACAAGCCAATGTTTGGTAATGCCACTTACGTCATCATTTTTAATTAGTCACGGTAATACCGTATACCGTGGTAAAATGTGGAGGAAGTTTGACGGTATCAAAATGTGGATACCGCCCAAGCCTAATAAGTACGCTATAATGACATTTCGTTTTTATTTCACACCAAACAACATGAAATATAAAACACTTCATAAATAGGTATAGGAGATATACACTTGTGTGTTATTCTAAAGCTGCAGATTTACCATAACTCTCTCTCTGGACCCATCGGGAATTTGATAGAGGTTTGCTAGTTTTCCCAGCCTGCATGCTGAAACATATTTAAAATCCTTGTAATGAGCATAAAAGCCGGAATTAATTACCTCTCTTTTTGTGTTTGTACTATAATACAAAATGTCACTTTTTATTTAATATGAAGAAGTTTCCACTCATCTACTGTATGATATAGGTCAATCAATTAATCAAGGGACTTATGGCTTCCTTATTGTCTGGCGCCACATGTTTGTACATATACAATCATGTATCGTCTGCGTAACGACGAAGTCACGCTTTACTCACAAACTATTTCTTCATCATTTGTTGAGATGGAAACTTCATAGAGCAGCATTTTGGGTTTCAGACTGTAGAAGGCAAAACTGCTGACTTCAGAAAAAAATGCAAATACCAGAGAGCAGCTGTGAAGGCTCACGCAGTGCAGCTGCATGCACAACTGCCTGCTGGGAAATATAAAGGTTAGACTCTCTGTGTGACCATTGATCACTGCCTGCTACACTGCTCACGTTAGATTTATACACCTTGTCCACTGAATGGGCTGTGATATGATTCTACATTTCAAATAATAGATTGATTGTGTGACCGTCTTTCTTTCTTTCTTTGAAATAATTCAGTCACATTTCAGTAAAAAGTACCAGGAAATATTCAGTTTTATACATAAAAAAGGCACTTTCCAATATGATCCTCTACATAATTGATCATCTTAAATCATAAAGTTATCCCTCCTACCTCTTAAAATATTTAGAGTATTTAAAATACATTTCATTGCAAACGTTATCACTAATATCACTCCGATAGTTCCACTTATTACCTATTTATGAAACTCACTTTATTTATTCATTGCCCAAATATTAGAAGATGTTGTTTAAACAGATTTTTTCCAATTCTCTAATGACATTACACGACATTTGTGGCTTTTCTCAAGGTGTTTCAGCCCTGGTTATATTCATTATTAATAAATAATATCAGTGTGTTTGTGTGTTTAAACGCACAGTATCTGATATAAATTAAAGGAGCAGTACGTGTGACATCATGTCGTGTGCTGTTGGACTGTCTCTGCACATATTTCCCCGTCTCCAGTGAAGAGAGTCACACATGTAGAGACTAGAGAGATGCTGGAAATGTGTTTCCACTTTACGCCTTGGAAACACGAGTCTGCTGGATGTTCTCTGTTGAAAAGTGTGTGTGTGTGTGTGTGTGTGTGTGTGTCTGCATGTGCATGTGTGTGTGTGACAATTTCATACCTGGACAGCTGGGTTCACTTCCATCTGCAGGTAGTAATACAGGAGTCTACTCCAGCAATTTCACCCTCTGACTTCTAGCACTTCATGAAACATTCAGTCAGCACTAGAGATTTGGGTTTTGTATTTCATCATCATCTTTTTTTTTTCTTTAAATGTAAAGACTTTACAATTAACTCTAGCCTTTCCAGCACTGCCTTCTGTCTTTTTTTCCTTCCTTCCTTCCTTTTTTTTTTTTTATTTCCAGTGAAACTTCCAGCGTTATTTCTGCTTTAAACCTCTAACTTTTTTGCTCATCAATGCTGTGTGAATCTCTCAGGAGGACTCTTTTCATTCCTCTCCATTCCCAGCAGCAGCAACAAAGACTCTGCTTTTGGCCTCTGGACCTCTAATCGGTCTCTTTACCAGATAAAGCTCTGGGTCTGGAACCAGGAAAATTAAGAACTGCAGTCCTCCCGAGCCGCTGCTGCTGGGCCCATGACTTGCTTTGTTGGCTTCAGAACAAAATGTCTTTTGAAGCCAGTTGCTCGTAGCGCTGTTCTCCACCACTGAGCTGGTAAGAAAAAAAAAAAAGAAAAAAAAAATCACTGCAGTAGAAAGACGCTTTTGTTCCAAAAACAGAATATGGGCCAGGAATTGAGTTTTGAAAGCTACTTGATGAAGCAATTGTTGAGTCATTGCTATTGATCTGCAGCCACATCAACCCCCTGTAGGTGTACGGCGTCCAATGTTGTGATGACTCTCTGCTGCTGAGGGGGAAGAAAAGAAAGTCTTGTTGTTATTTATTGTCTGTGCTTCAGAAACAAGGAAGAGTGACCTGAACACACCTGTAAACACACCGCACTTCCATAAGTGTCATACGGTTCAATATTGATCGATTGATGAGCATAGTGGAGGATGAAAGAATGATGATGATATAATGTTTGGGTTAGTAGTTGAAGGTAGCAGTCAGTATGTTTACATACACAGCTAAGTGGATTTCGATCTCGATTTGGTCCGTGTGCTTCCTTTTTTTAAAAAATGGAAAACAACTTCTCGCTGGTTGCCCTGTGTGAAATGCACTCAATCGGCGCTGACACTGCTTCTGTGCTACACTTTGTGCAGTCTGTAGCTACTGTTGTGAAGTATGTGCACATTGTCCAGTTTCAGTCAGATTACATACATGCAGAAAAAAATCTATTTCCAATCGCATTATCTGGGTGTCCTGTCGGATATGGAGAAGTCCGATATTAGTCGGACTCACGCGTTTACATGCACTTCAGTTGTCAAGTTATAATTGGATTAAAGGGATAGTTCAATATTTTTGGCAATTTGGCCTATTGCCATAACCCCTATAGTTTTAGTAGAGAGGTTCGTTACCTTTAATTGTAGGTGCAAGCTATTTTTGGGATGGCGGAGCAGAGCCGCAAGCTGCTCAGAGCTCACAGGGTCACAGGCTGGCGGAGCTGATGATGCAAACATAGGACCGTCCCTGAGTGCAGGATGAGTCATCAAGATTAAATACATACATTTTGATGTAGAAATACTCAAATAATGATATTCATTTTTGACATGAATCTGGTTTAAGGGGAACTACACAAGTCCAGGTCCCTTTTCCTCTGTTTCACTGAGCCTCTTGGACGTGTGCATTTGTTTTCATAACATTATACATGTTATAGCCTCCATTTTCATTTATTAACCTTCACAATTACTCTAAAGCTGCTTAATTGAGGTAAAAATGTATCATAGTTCAGGTAAAAAATCCTGCATAGTTCCTCTTTAACAGGATTCTAGCTGGAAAATACATTTTTCATTTCACAGGCTCTTTAAACCATGGGGAGGGAAACATCATCTACATCTACAGCCTTGTTATGACGCTTATCATTATAAATATCAGTCACATGAATTATTGAAGTTTTGCAATATGCACTTATGTGATACTTCAAGAGCATAACATTTTACCAGTTGAAGTTGGAGCCACCTCTTTAAACCCATTAGCGCCACGAACTAAACCAACACTTCGTGTAAAAAATAAGGCCTTACATGCACTGTAAAAGGTTTACTCCACATGATGCACGCAGAATCCTTTGATTATACATAGGATGTTCACTTTTTTATATAAATAAATATGATGTCAATTGGAAATGAAAGAGCTAAGTCTTCAGGGCTGCAGCCCGTTTAACTGGTGTTTACCAGCCGTCAGTAAATCACAACAGATCAGAGTCAGAGAAACAGTTTCTACATGCGGACTTGGAACAACTCCCAGATGAGCATGAATCATATAGAAACAATTCATCTTTTACGATCGGACGTGCACACAGATCATAGGGGCATCTCTTTTTTATAGCACTGCAAGCAATATATTTCCTCTGTAGCTCCGGCGTCTGGATCTAAGGGCATAATGTGAGTCATGGAAATCCTCAGCGAGAGGCCAGATAGAAAATAACAGATGTCGGAGCTTGTTGTTTTTTAAGGAGAAAAATTGTGTTCTGGAGTAAATAGGTATATACCTGGTATTTTATATATTATCTGTTTTTTTCTTCCTGCTTTGTACCTGTGCTCACTCTTGTCTGTAATATGACTGTAAAATGGGTTGATAGCAGGTTGTTGTTGTTGTTTTTTAACAAAGAGAGGATTTCTTATCTGGTGATTTGTGTTATTGTTTTCACATCAAAGGTTTAGAGCAAAAAGGAAAAGTAAAAAAAAACAAAAAACAAATATTTGTTTGTTTTTTTCATTGCGATAAACTTACGACGACCGGTCATGGTCAAAATACAAAATGCACCACAGCTGCTCCAGTTGTGGAAGAAAATAGCCTTTACTGAGGAGGCGTCTGAAATGTTTTCCTCCTAAACTGTCAGGAAGGGGGAGGAAGAGGAGGAAGAGGAGGATGAAGACAGATGGCTGGACAGAGTGCAGCTGAGACGGACGGGTTGATGACAGATGAAAGTCAGCAGCAGCAGTTTCCCTGTTGCTCTCCGGATGATGGTGATGATAAAAAAACATTATGACTCAAAAACAAAAAAAGGATTTCATCTCTTCTTTTGTTTTTTCCAGTGAGCTCTAGTGTGTGTGTGAGTGTTCCTGCTACGTACCAGACTGAACCAGTCTGTCTGGTGGGATTGGCCGGGTTGACGCAGCCTGTACAGAACTCTACTGAGGTTGTGACTTTATTTTCAAAGGATAGCCTCTTGAGATGTGGCATCTCATTTTCGAGGAAGTCCTTATTAACAACAAAAATACAGAACCAGAGTTCAGTCACCAGTAGTACAAGATCATAATAGAAAGTGAACACAAACATGATACAATATAGAGATGCAGACGCCCATTCACACACACTTGCACACTACAACTACAACTGCCTTTTATCTCAAAAATTTTAGAAAAAATTGTTTCCTCACAGCTTTTAGCAGCCTTAGAGGAAAATTTTATCTTCGACAAATTTCAGTCAGGATTTAGAAAGTACCACAGCACAGAAACGGCTCTGCTTAAAGTGACCAATGACCTTTTAATGGCATCTGACAGTGGGCTGTGCCCAGTCTTGGTACTTCTAGATCTCAGTGCGGCGTTTGACACAATCGACCACAGGATCCTTTTAAATCATCTGAGGCACTGGGTAGGAGTTTCAGGTACAGCTTTGAAATGGTTTTATTCATACTTTTCAGATCGTAAGCTCTGTGTCGCAGCAAACAATTACACATCCTCCCTCACCCCACTAAAGTACGGCGTGCCCCAGGGGTCTGTCCTGGGACCAATTCTATTCTCATTATACATGCTCCCCCTGGGGCACATAATACAAAAATATGACGTGTCTTTCCATTTTTATGCTGACGACACTCAGCTGTACCTGCCCGTAAACGCCACTGACCCTGGGAAGTTGAGTGCTTTACTAGATTGTATCACTGCTGTCAAAAACTGGATGTCGCAAAATTTTCTTCAGCTGAATGACAACAAAACCGAGGTTCTCGTTTTTGGCCCCCAGCAGATAACCAAGCAAATAATGTCATCTGCTGGGCCGCTAGTGGACGCCATCAAACCCTCTGCTAGAAACCTTGGGGTCTGGTTTGATGGCAATTTAAGCTTTGAACAACATACGACTAAACTTGTACAGTCTTGTTTTTATCATCTCAGAAATATTTCAAAGATTAGATCGTTTTTATCTTTTAAAGACACAGAAATGATTTTACATGCTTTTATTTCATCACGTCTGGATTACTGCAATAGCCTTTTTACCTGTCTTAACCAAAAATCCCTGGACAGGCTTCAGTCAGTGCAGAATTCTGCAGCCAGGCTTTTAACTAGAACCAGGAAACGCGAGCATATCACGCCTGTTTTAGCCTCCCTGCACTGGCTTCCAGTACGTTTTAGAATTGATTTTAAAATTTTATTGATTACTTTTAAAGCACTCAACGGTTTTAGTCCTGCATACATTGCTGACCTTTTATCTCTGCACATTTCTGCCCGCCCTCTGCGATCCTCAAATAAAGGTTTTTTAGCTGTCCCTGGGGCCCGACTGATGACAAAAGGGGGAAAATCATTCTCAGTCCGGGCCCCAAGACTTTGGAACGATCTGCCAGAGGACATCAGGTAGGGCTGCACGATTATGGCCAAAATGATAATCACGATTATTTTTGTCGATATTGAAATCACGATTATTAATCACGATTATACATTATGTTAGATAAAACATGTTTTTATTGCACTTTCTATTTGAAACAAACAATAGGCTATGGGAACAAGGCTTTCAGTTCAAAATAAAACGTAAAATAAAAATAAATAATAGCCTAAAATAAAATTTACCCAAGACAAAGGGCTAGCGAAAAATAAATGCCATTGCAGAGTGCAGAGGTGTCATTCTGTACAGTAGCGTACAGATACTTGTGTAAAAAACAAAAAATAAAAAATAAATCTGGTAGAAGTAGCTGCTGATTCAACTCCTTTACTCAAATAAAAGTAAGAAAGTACAGGCTCTGAAATGTAATTTCAAAGTATAGGTAAAACTTAATTTTTTGCCATCAATGATACACAGAGATGTGTGGGCAAGAGTCTGTCCAGCATGGACCAAAGCACAGCACGGGTGGTTCAGCAGCAATTTAGAACGAATTAAAAACATTTAATGAACAGACCAAGTGTTTTCACACAGGCAGCGTCCAGCAGGTCGGCCTAGCTCAACTGTGCTGCCACCAAAACGGCCATAGATCGCCGTTACCGGCCGTTATGATCACGGTCGGAACGTTTTAATTACACAGCGTATGTAATTAACACCAAAACGGCCGCGTGGGGTGACGGGGTCTCGGTCCAGCTTTGAGACCACCCCGCAGCCCGACCTCGATCCGATCCAGAGCGAGACGGCGACAGTAGACAGCCTGAGGTGCTGACTGACCAGACACAGACACACGTCATGTCTGTACTGTCACCGTCTGCTGCCGACATCGTCTCACTCTCACTGCAGAGTGAGATCCATACAGTCTAGGAGTGAGACGTAACACCGGGCGCAGAAGGTGACAGCTACAGCAGCATTTGAAGGTGCCGACTGACCGGGACACACACTCTGGACTGTAAACAACATGTAAAGGGAGGATGCGCTCGCTTGTTAGTTAGGCAGCTTCATGGAGCCCTGACCTCTCGTTCGCCCCCTGGTGGTTGGCGGACTATTGGTTGAGAAAGCGCTTGATTTGATATGCAGCACAGCCCGTTTTTTTTACATGTTAATAATCGTGACGATCATCTTAATTTAATCGTGGCAGCCAAAATCGTGATCGTGATTAAAATTCGATTAATTGTGCAGCCCTAACATCAGGTCAGCTTCATCAGTAGCTTGTTTTAAATCCCTACTCAAAACGCACTTCTATCTAAAGGCCTTCCCTGATTTTATTTGATGTCACTTAATTTGTCTTTGTTGTCATTTTAATTGTTTTTACTGGAAAGCACTTTGTAACATTTGTTTTGAAAAGTGCTATATAAATAAAGTTTATTATTATTATTATTACAATGCTCCAAATAAATAAATTAGTTAATCAGTTTAAAGGAGACATATTCTGCCCCTTTTCCACAAATTAAAATAGTTCCCAGGTGTCTTAAAGACAAACATCACAGCTCTTTTCATCCTCTTTAAACAGCCCTGTTCATAAAGGATAGTTTCAGTGCCTGTCCCTTTAAATGCAAATGAGCAACTGCTTGCCCCGCCCCTTTTACTGGTCCCAGGTAGGGGTGGGGTTATGCAAATTTGAAAACTAATGACATCACTGGAAGACAACTGAGGGAACAGTTGGTAAAACCAGGTGGATTTCAACCTCAGGAGCCTGAAAATTACAGATTTATTTGTCAATTCTCACATATTAGGGGCCAGAAGGCAAAACAAACACCCAGATATCTGTTAAAGAGCCTTCAAAAAGTCATATTTCCCCTTTAAAACCACAAGCGTGTCCTTGTCTGTTTATAATCTTCTCTCCTTCAGCCTCATGATCTCACTACACACTGTTCTGTTGTCAACAAACACACACGGTGATGGTACCAAACCACACAGCTGTTAGATGATTGGCTGTTGACCTGTCACTCGTGGCATCCAGGGATTTGATGTTTTCTTGTCGCTGTCGTCCAGTCCTAAATATTCACAACTTTAAATCAGTTTATCAAAGTTAGGATCACATACAAACACAGTCCCATTTCCAGTCAGTCATTTGTGTGTCTTTGGAGGATCACAGAGCTGTAAGCAAAGGAGTTTTTGTTGCAACAGAATTGCAGCTTATTCATTCGTTATTCTCACAATTCTCTGTGTGTAAAGATACTAATGTAATTTGTGTTCCCTCTTTATTTGGAAAAGGATTGAAAAGCATCGGAATACATTTTGGTACCGATGCCAAAATGTTGGTATGGAGACAACACTAGTGAGCACTGATCGATATCCACAACACAACCACTCCAATGTCTGAACAGTTGCACAAGACATTTAGATAGAAGATGTGTGTTTGGAGTGAATGACACACAGCAGCAGCAGCAGCAGCAGCAGCACTCGTGCTTTAATTGTTATATTTAATTTTTCCATTCTGTGCTACAGTGTTTCATTTTTCAGATCCAGATCTGGTTCCTCTAAAGTAACGCCCCCCCCCCACCTCCTCTCCTCTCCCTCTCCATCTGCTCCTTTTCTTCTCCATCAGTCATCTCAGTCTCGGCTAATTCAAATGCTAATTCCTGCTCATTTGAGAGATTAATGTTTTGACTGATAACATATTGTGCAGAGCCAAATGACTCTACCTGGAATCGCTCTCAGTGCCACACAAGAAACCCCACCACCACCAACACACACACACACACACATTCTTGTACTTGCTGCATAGTGAGGACCGAGTGAATTTCCTGCAAAGTGAGGACCGGCATTTCTAGACCTCATGTCAACACAGGAAACATATGTCTGAACACTAGGGGGAACCAACAAACTATACATTCGTTCAGATTGTGTGAAAAACAAAGTTTCAGGAAAAAAGTTTTTAACCATCAGAGTGAGGACCGATTTGAACTTTTCACCTTGCGCTCTGATTGGCTGCTGTTGATGGGCCATTAATTAGCAGAGGCCCCAGCTTCTGCTTCTCCAGCAGCTCTCAACAACTCTGTTACTGCTCTGCCTTTCTGATGAAGGCTGACCCTAACACCTGAACATATTTTCACAGTTCCAACAAGTGCATTCTCAAAAAACCCTCATATACATTTTGTGTACATATTCATAAATATGAATAAAAATATAATGAGTGTATTTTTTTTATATTTTTTTTCCCACATTCAGTCTTGATCATAAAATAATCTCCATCATCATAAACAGGATTTTAACCCTTCAAATGACAGATGGAAATTCCCTAAAATCAAAGGTGACAAGATGTGTGCATATTGCTCTCTCAGGATAACAAAACTTTTCTTCTTAAAATAAGATTTATCTTGTTATCATGAGGAAACAGAACACACTTGGCCAGCGATGGCCGGCGATGGCCGCAATGACGGCGGGGTAGCTATCCATGGCTACTTAACCAAAAGTCTTTGAACTATCAAACAAACAAGTGAACTATGGACTATGGAAGCTTGAATGGCCAAAATATGAAGTTATGACGTGAACCATATGTTGCGGTGTGTAAAAAAAAAAAAAAAAGGCAGTTGATTCGGTGGAAACCCTGCTTACAAAACTGGCAATCAAAGATGATGTGGAAATTAAATTGGAATGAGCACACAGAGCTATCGCCCCAAAACAGAAGACAATGGCTCCACCAAGATCTATAATAGTATGATTCTTGTACTTTAGCGTGAAGCAAGCAGTGCTGCAGCAAGCATGGAAGCAATCAGCTTTTTCCTGCTCCAAACTATCGTTATTATATGGGCCTTTAAAAATCCACTATCGGTCGACCTCTAATGGAAATGAAAACATATATATAAACAAAAATTTTTTTTAAAATTTGTTGATGTCGGCGAGCTCTCTGGATATAAAGGGAAATGAGAGTTAGAAATGAATGTTATTATTGAAGATACATGCTGGGGAGATGTGTGTGAAGAGGGACATAAAATAACCAATAACCAATGTGGAAAGAATTTAATTGGAAAATGAAAGTGAGATATTTTAGAACCCCCTCCATAACTTCCAGATTTTACAGTAACACAACAAATTTGTGCTGGAGGGATTGTCACCACACACATATTCTGGGACTGACCAAAGTTGAAAAACTACTCCCTCCCACCATACCCCAGTGGCAGGAGTTAAAGGTATACAAATATTTAAACCTGCCATTGTAAAACATTAGCAAACTATGCTATATCAGAACTGTGCAATTTAGAGGAATGTTATAAACTGCTTTTCTGACTTTTCAGTTTCACGAATAACATTGAACTTTTCTTTTTCATATGTATGTCACAGAAAGAAAATTTAGATATAAACTAAAAGATGTGGAAATACATATGAATACCAATAAAAACTTGGTTCAAAAACAAAAAAGCTCACATTTTAAGCTTTCGCTTGATTCTAACAATTTCATTGTAGACAAAATACTTCACGTCTTTCCACGTCCGTGCTCTTAGGGCTGGAGACTCTTTGCCAATACACTTCAGGCAGTCCTGCTTTGCTGGAACCTTCTTCAGTGCGATGAACTTGGCAAGGCCTCGTTTGACTGCAGTTCTCTCAGGGTCAGTCCAGGGTCTTTTACCTTGTTTCTTGACCTCCATTTCTGGAGCATCGACAAAACAAAAACCAAAAGGAGTTTATTAGAAGGTGAGTTGATTATAAACTGAGACCTTACAGAAGTTTTATTACCATCTGAATCCCACCTTGATTGACTTTTATTTTTATACCTTTATTTGATAGGACAGTCAAGAGTGTGACAGGAAATGGCAGACAGAGACAGGAGGAATGACACGCAGGATAGGGCCATCTGTCGCGGGACCTGAACTGGGACCCGAACCGGGGCCGTCCGCAGTGAGGACTATAGCCTCAACACATGGGACAGGTGCTCGAACAACTGAGCTAAACACCACCCCTTAAGCACGCATCTTAAAACAAATGTTGACTGAAAGGTTACCTTTTTAAAAGCAAGTACACTTAAAGCAGAAGTAAGTGATATATTTGTGTTAATATAAGTCTTAAAGGGACAGTATGGGACTTTATTGGCTTTTTATTGACAAAAATCAAATATCGCTTTCATAAATACGTATTTCACTGAAGTGGAATCGCGCCCGCATACAAACGAGCGCTTTCTCGTACCTTAGAATGAGATGTTACAAGTCGTTACAAACATACAGGGGGGGGTTCACCGAACCTTCTCTGCCATGTTGAATCGCCATGTTTTACGTTCAGTGTCACCGTGGCTGTAAGTAACCACAAACTCGGGCCGCCGGAGCTTCTCGGCTCGGGGAGAAAGTTTTCCAGACAGCGCCTGTTAAAACTGTCACCACCGTGTAGCTAGTGTGAGGAAGGACGGAGGCACTGGTGTTGCCTTCAGGTGCAGTCAGACACCTGAATGACGCCGTGAGTGACGCCGTCGGCAAACCGACTGGATGTTATTTTACTCGACGAGAGAAAGCCGGTAAAACGTGGGTCAGGTAAACAATACGACATCGCCATGACAACATATTGTCACGCCTGTATTGTTTTGCCTCGTGCTGGCGGACCGTTTGTTTACATAGAGGCTTGTTTATCCTGATACATGCAGCGTGTGTTGTTTTTCTGACTTCTGCCCGAGTTTACGTAAACGCAACAGCAAGAATACGTGCCGACATGCAACCGCACCGCTAGATGGGGGTAAATGTCACATATTGTCCCTTTAAATAGTTGTATCTTCCGACAGCAATCACTTACATAGAGTGTTTGGTCTGAAACACGGGTCTCTCAGTCCCTCTGCTCTGCTCTGAGCCGAAGAGAAAACATTCATCGTATCCTACAGTTTTTATCCAATGAGGAGAGAGAACGGCATGCAGGGCTGTGTGTGCAGCCAAGGAACGCCGTGAATGTGGCGACGTAGGGACGAGGACTGTTATGGTGCGTTCAAGGAAACTCGTATTTTTCCGACCGTGAAGTCGTACCAGTTCGATCTGGTACGAGTTCACGGGTCAGAAGTTACGAGTGGCCGTTATAGTGACTTTCACCGGTAAAACAGGTCGGAAAAACACGAGTGGGTTGTCTGGAACGCTACAAAGTCGTAAGTTGTGACTTGAAGCTGTAATTTACGATTTCAAAAGCCTGCCTGGAACGCAGCATTAGCCAAAACGAATGAGTGGAAATACAGGAGATTCTGCTCCTCATGAAGCCTCATGAACCCAATGTTGCAAAATTACAACATTACAACCGTAGAAACTCACTAAAACGTTTTTTAAACACTCCATTTTCACCCCAAAGGCAACAACAGATTGAAAAAAAAAAAGACCAGTGAGTGAAAACAGTCATTATTACAGATAAATAAACGTGCAGACTGTGGATGTTACAGCAGCCACAGGATATGCTCAAACATGTGTTTCAACTAGGGCTGTCAAACGATTAATTTTTGTAATCGCGATTAATCCATTTTTTCCATAGTTAACTCGCGATTAATCTCTATTAAAAATGTTATATATGGCGCTTTGGACTTTCAACACTCCAAAGTGTTATAATCTCTAGACAAACAACTTTTAGACCAGACCTAGCAGGCCTACCTAATCATAACACATGATGCATGAAACTCACACAGAATTGAAATGCATCCAGTGGAAATTGCCCTTTACTTTGCTACACCTCTGCCTGGCCATGTGCATTTGTTGACAACAGAAGCCGTCAAAAAATCAATACATCGCCACCTGCATTTGTTGACAACCGATGCCGTCAAAAAAATCAATACATGGCCATGTGCATTTGTTTACAACAAAGCCGTCAAAAAATGAATGGATGGAGCTGTGGAGCCACATGCACAACGCCACATGCACAACAACAACAACAACAACAACAACAACAACAACAACGCTTGATTAGCTAGATGACGAGCGGTAAAGCCTGACGGTTCACTGGCGCTTGCGGAGTGTTAATTTTACAGCCTGGCTGGCATTAGGTTTGGTTTAACTACACAAAGCATCCTTAAAATCATTTAAACTGAACTTCAATAAGTGCAAAGAAAAATAAATACTTACGCTAGCGTTGGCAGGTCTTCGTCGAAGTCGCTTCATTTTCAAGGTGGCGAATGTGGAGGAGAGTCCAGCGAGCTGCACGCAGGTGGCCTGTACTGAGCTGAACTCTTCACCTCGCTCGGGCTGAGTGGGGGATGGGCGCGCGCAGCAGCAGGAAGTCGTTCAGTGCTTCTCCTGACCAACGTTCCCGTCAAAATAAAAGCACCAAGCTTCGAAAAATGCAAAAATGCGGTGAAACCTCATAATTCAAAGAATATAATTTATGATAAAATACCAGAGGCCTTACATTATAATCTTCTTTATTAATTATCTTTTATTGTGCCAGAATTTAAAGTTTTATTTTGATGAACACTTTCACTGCGGTGAAGTGACTTCATGGTCTCTTTGACATATAAAGAGCATCAGAGTTTCACATAACTCAAGGGGACACCTAATTAAAAAATTCAGATTAAATTTATGTCAATATTGATTTAACCTCTTGATTTATTTATTGAGGAAATGAACAAATGAGTGGAGAAACATATAAAATTGTACAATTCAGTCAGGCAACTCAAAATTAGAACAATTAATAACAATGAGCAGGCAACAGGCTCTGTCTCAGATATTCATTCCCTGAATAATGATCTACTTTGACAGACATTACAGGGAATGAAAGCAGGGCCTCGCAGGAAATCATAGAGACAGAGCCCACAGGTGGATGCTGGGGAGGTGGTGGGTTTGCAAAACCTCATGGGTAGGAGGGGCAACAGCAGTAACATGAAGAAGCAGTAAGGGTCCCAGCAGGGCAGCAGCAGTGTCGGCAGCAGCATAGCCAAGACTGACTGTTATCTGTCTTAACTAGCTTTGCATCATATGATTTAATAAATATGAAAAATAACATGAATTAACTCTGTAGCTACAGACTTTCCAGATCTCAGTCTGTTATTATCTCTTGGAGACTGTGGACCCACTTGTAGTGCTCCACCACCATAACACGAGCTACATGATATGATAAACCTCTGTTAAAGTTAATTCCGGTATCTGTAACTTTCTCTGATGTTCTTTTGTGACATACTGTTTGAGTTCACTATTCTGTCTGTCTGATATACTTTCAGCAAAAGTCTCAAATGAGATTCCCAGAGTAAATAAAATTTTGTGTTATTGAGGAGAAAATCTTGAGGGGATAGTTATCTGTCCTGTACAGTTCCATATACTGTAAAGATGATCTGTATATTGATTTTCCTCCTCCTTGCACTCTTAGCATATAACTCTTAGAATCTAAGAAAATTAGACCTCAGCCATCTCTCTAGCTGAACCGTTCTTCAGGAGCTGTATTAGGATGGGTAAATTTGAATCAGATGGAGGAAGAAAATGCATCAATACTTTACATTTCCTGAAAATTTCCAAATCAAAATTTCATAGTCCTTTGAATTAATATGAGCCTCCATCATTGTTTTTATATAATGAAATTGCAGTCTTTTAAATTTCTCCATCTGTCTCTTTAACAGGTGAGAGGCAGCCAGTGTCACTCAGCCGGTGAACTCTTCACCTTGCACAGAGTGCTCTGGCTGCTGAGTTGATGGGTCGTTAATTAGCAGAGCCCCAGTCCTGCTTCTGCTTCTCCAGCACCTCACTAAAACCCTGTTAACCCTTTCAGTATTTTGCCTTACTGAAGACGTTTGACCATAAAACACAAACATATTTTCACACAATTCCTTTAACTGGATAAAGTCTAAATTAAAAAAAAAGTGCATCACTTTTTATGCCTTTAGATATATTTTCTTTTTCACATTAAGGGCTCTAATTTCGTAGCTCTCTCCCAGTCTCTGTCGTGTTTAGGCACACTTTGCAATTTTCGTCCACCACGCACCCTACTGCAAATCCTCCTCTTTCCCACCTCCGTCCCTCCAACCAGCGCAAGTGGGAAATAGAGAAGGCGTGAGAGGGTTTAGAACAGCTGATTCAAATCTACACCAAATAATTCACTAACGCTTTAAGCTAGGAGGCAGACATTTGAGTTTGTGTATCAGGAAGTGAGGCCCATCAACTGTGTGGAGTTCCGTGCGACCCTCAGACGTGTCAAAGGTCACCGTGTGTTTGTCGTTCTTGTCCCTCTCAAGGACACACAACAACACTGTCCCTTCGGACTCCTTGGTTTGTGTTTCAAGACGAGTCAAGTGCAGCAGACCCCTGGCACCTATTATGTGGGCCGATCCCCACCATGGCGACTGTCGTCTGTCTTTTTTTTTTAAGTAGCCTATATACAGTATTTTTGGCTTTTCATACCTTTATTTGATAGGACAGTTCAGAGTGTGAAAGGAAATGGGAGGCAGAGAGAGGGGGGAATGACATACAGGAAAGGGCCGTAATGTTCACTGTTGACTTTAAATCATGTTGTTTGTGCTGTGAAAACTAATGAAAGCTCAAGTCCCATTGTCATGGGCATGATGTGCATGTAAAAAAATGTGTAAAAATGCTCTGCTATGACTATTTTTTGATAAAAAAAAGTTGTTTAAAATAAATCTCCAAAGACACTAACAACACGTCCATATTTCTCCCTCATTGAAAAATTCACATCTTATTAATATGCATGATTTGCTTGGTCAGGGTTGCTAGGTAACGGCGGTGCGCGCAGTGTTGCCAACTGGCGACTTTCCAAACCCTCTTGGCGACTTCTTTTGTAAAAAGCGACTAGCGACAAATCTAGTGACTTTTTCCAGAGATATTACAAATGTTTCAGGACCTGAAATCACGTTATTACAGCTGTATTCAACGAGCAGCGGCGCTGCCGCGAGCACTCATTGGCTGCCCCCCCCCCCCCCCGCGTCAATGCGTCAGGGGCAAGGAAGACAGACAGGTGATTTGAAAACACGAAGCTCACGTCAGGTTTCAAGTGCAAGCTTGTGTTTCCTCTGGGGAGTCTTTGTATTAAAATGCAAATTTGAATGTAAACCGAAAAGTGAATGAAGTTTAAAGACAGAGAAAGAAAATGGATCACAGGATTCGAACCCAAGTCTACAGATTATAAGTCAGCGACATTACCACATTGCCACCGCTGCCACACATAATTTTGTGGTGCATCCAGCTGTTATGTAGGAGTGAAGTGCCGCTATCGCGGTGAATTACTACAACAAACAGCGGCATGAGCTCCTGAGCCGCCGCTGCTGTGAATTATAAAGTTCTTTAGGTGCTCGCATCCAGAGGCCACGCCCACAGTCTCTGAGCTACTGGTAACAGGCTGGTATCACCGTCCTTAACCGCTCCTCACCGAGCACAGAGCAACGTCGCCGTCATCGCTGTTTAACGTACGTTACTCCAGCTTTACACCCTGTGGGTAATTTATATAATGAGATGGGGGGGAAATCAACGGGATTGGTTGCTATAGTTTCGTGACGCACGAAAACGGACTCCAATTTGAAAAATTGAATTCAGTTTTTTCAGACTCTGGTACTAAAACTGCATTTTCAAGTCTAAAATGCTCAGTTATTGCGTGGATTAGCAATTTTGCTCCTGAAATGCCTTGTAGCAGAGCCCATACACTAAATTGACATGTTAATTATTTTAAAAAGACGATTTTTGGTTTAGGGAATCTTTAAGTATTTATATTATATTAATAAATAAAGAATATAGTACTCAACTAGGTAATGATTGAAAAAGATAAAATATCAAATTTTCCTTGCCACATATTTATGGCCATGTCATGTCTTTGTATCAGCCAAAACTATTAAAATGAATAATCATTATAAAACCGTGAATTATCAACATTTTCCTGAAGTCAGACCACTTCACATATTAAAACAGATATCAGCGATCCGGTGGTTTTGTCTAATGCTGCGTTCCAGGCTTTTGAAACCGTAAGTTACAGCTTTGTTACGACTTTGTAGCGTTCCAACCCGTAGCTCGTGTTTTTACCGTCCTGTTGCCTGTGAAAGTCACTATAACGGCCACTCGTAACTTCCGACCCGTGAACTCGTACCAGATCGAACTGGTATGACTTCACAGGAAGGAAAAACACAAGTTACGAGTTTCCTTGAACGCACCATGAGTTAGCAGCCCCCGCCCTCGTCAGGCATCAATTGGTCCTCGTCCCTACGTCACCACATTCATGCGCATCCCTTGGCTGCACACACAGCCCTTCATGCCGTTCTCTCTCCTCATTGGATAACACTTGTATCCTACAAGGAAAGTTTTCTCCTGGTTTACAGCAGAGCAGAGTGACGGAGAGACCAAACACTCTATGGAAGTGATGCTGACAGAAAATAGGACTATTTAGGACTTATATTAACAAAAACATTCACCTGATATCTGCTTTAAAGGCGACTGGAAGATAGGCCTAACTATAATGAGCCATTAACTGCCCTCTTTAAAAAAAAAAGTCATTAGTTTCCGCATGCAGCAGGTAGAGTCATGGATGACATTGAGGATGGCTTCTGGTCCACAGCCTCTGATGTAGAGGGGAAACTGTAGGGTAACAAACAGTGGTCCTCTCATTGTTGCTCATCTGTTGTGATGGCACGCCATACATTGTAAAAGTAAGGAATGCCTCACCACCACTGTGCTTTATTTATGATAATGAAAAAAAAAAGACATTTTAATTGTTTTTTTCCCCCAGATGTAGACCACATAGACCAGTAGTGCTCATGCAAGAAGATGATTTGTCCAAAAAGACAGTATTTAATCTAGTACCTAGTTACTAGTTGCCTCTGTATGGTGATTTTGGATATGGACCTGGTCCAACGTGGTCTACGTGTCAAACAGAAAACTGTTCTTACTGAACTATAAAACTAGAAAAAAAGCTTTCACTATTTCGGACATGAATGGTCTAGACGTGGAAAAAGAAAAACAGCAAAATGTCTCTTTATTGCATTTTCATAAATAGAATAAAGGTTTTATATAACTAAAAATTGGTAGGTCTCCAGCTTCTGTCATGATCTAGTAATGTAACTAATGATCTGTCTTGTCTAAGTAGAGTAGTTTTGGATCTGGACCATGTAAAATGAAGTCTAAACGACAATAAAAGTTTCACAAATATGACAGTGGGTTTTGGACAGCACTTAGCCTTAATTTGCTTATTATTATTATTATTATTATTATTATTAATAATAATAATAATAATAACATTTTAAATGTTAATCCTTTTAAATTTAAACAAATCACATGGAAAAATATTGTCATAGCACAAATTCAATAATTATCCATTGAATTAATTAAAACAATTTTCAAAAAATCATAAATGGCCATGCAAAACAAAACAAACATGATTTCTAGTAATGTCTTAGTACAGCAGCAGGAGATTAGTCCTATATGCCTAAGCGTTTGGTGAATATTTGGGTGCAGTACCAAATTTCACCAGTAGGCGGAGCAGAGAGCAAAAAGTGTGTGAAATTCTGGCGAAAAATTCTTAACTTACTATCAAACTGAGGACCCTCTGTGAAAAACAGAGGGGAGCTTATTTATAGCATTTAGAGCTAATTTAAAGCTTGACAAAGTGAGGACCGGCCAAAATGTCCTCACATCCCAAAAGTGTCCTCACAGTGTTGGTTAAAAACTCTCGCCGGTCCTCACAATGTAGTATGTACAAGAACACACACACACACACACACACACACACACACACACACACACACACACACACACACACACACACACACACACACACACACACACACACTTTTATGAGTCATAACTGAAGCTTTCGCCGCCCAAAGATGAATGCATCTGTAATTCATGCCTGATTGTGCAGCTCCATCATTTTGTGCGTTTACTGCTTCTGGAACAATAAAGTTCTCGTTCCTCTGCTGGATGTGAACGACTCACTCTGTCTTTCTGGATGGAAGTCATCTTTACTTTTTTAAATTTATTTATTTTTTATAAAAACGCTGCACCCACACGTTGACTCACTTCACAGCTGGAGCAGTTGAACTCTTGGACTCGCTTCTTTGTTTTTGTGCAAGAATAAATTAAGTTTGTAGGAGAAGCGAGAGGTGATGGTGGGGCGAGAGGTGCAAAGATAATAATCGCCGTGAAGTGTTCAAGTCCAACCTGTGGCTCTCGCTCTCTTCCTCCCACTCTTCCTGTCAGATTTAAGGCAAAAAAATAAAAAGTATAAAAACAGTGATGAACCTGTTGGACTGAGCCCAAAATCAATCTCCAGCCGGTTTCATCTTCATCATCTCATCCAACTTCTTTTCTTTTGTTTTACTGTCCCCTGGAAACACTTCTTTTGTATTGTGAGTTTTCTGAACTCTCAGGGCCACCGTAGTTGATAGACAATGTATTTAGGGATGCACGATAACTGTTTTTTCCCACTGATACCAATAACCGATAACTTCCTGCTTCTCATTACTGATGCCGATACCTGAGGTTAAGAATAGCTGAGATGTAGTGAGCAAAGAAAAATGTAAAGTTATAGCTCGGCCTCTGACATCACTACTGTTGTAATCACAGTTATGACTGTAAAAAATGATAAAATGAGCAAATTCAAGGCAATGTTGGCTGATTATAATTGACCTCTAGTAGCTAAATGGCAAAAAATGTCATTATTGGACTTATATTTGTGATTGGCCGATTATTACTGGTAGTCCAACCGAGCTATACAAACCAGGGCTGCACAACAAACTGCAATATGGCAGAAGTGCAATAACAATATTATTAATTTGGTAAATTAGATGGTAAAGCATTGTGTTTGCTATAGAGACATCACATTCTTTAGACGTAAAGAGAGACATATTTGTTTGGTATAAAACTCAACAAACATCATCATATTTTCCTTAAAGTGAAAAGTGAAAATGACCATATTCCAAGTGGAAAATGGTTATTATGATGTTTTTTTCCCTTATTTTGAATTTTATTAGTAGCAGTTTTTAAATGTAATCACTTCTGCATCAGGGTAATCTCCAATAGTCAGGTAAATATTGAATCTCATTCATAAAAATCATTAGTAAAGACAGAAAAAAATAAAGATTATGCAAACACGTGATGCTGTCGTAAGCAGGTGCATCATTCATTCAAAACATCGGTGATCTGTTGAATTCATAGTGGCGAGTGATAAAGATAAATGTGATATAGTTCTGATTGATAACGTTCAGCGGTTAAAGGCCTGAGGTAACGCCGTCTCTCAGCTCTGCCAATATTAAAGTGATTTTTACAAATGCTCTCGTTCTCCACGTTAATTAATCTGACCTTTCTGCCGCTGATTTGCTGCAGTAGATAAAAATCAAATCTTCCAGTCGTTCCTAAATTATTCTCAGAGTGCTTTTTCATTTACATCAATTTAGACTGTTTCCGCCGTCTTTTCACCGGCCCTCAGTTGCCTAGACACTGTAAAGAGTAGACGCGACTGGATCAAACACCGAGCTATGAAACATTAAACATGCTGTCTCATATATTGCATGCTTATACTTCATAGAAATGTAATTCTCCCATTGTAGGAATTTATGTGAGCGCTGTTCAGAAACCCAGTTGGTTAAAGCTGCAGAGTTTTTTTTTTACATGGTGAGCTGCAGCCAGACGTGAGGTCAGGGCTGGAGATGAGAGGGAATCACTGATGACCGCCCGCTAGAGCTGCCAATCAAACCCAAGGCCAGAGAGCGGGAAGCTTTTTGTTGTTGCAGGTGCGAGCGTGCCGAGCATACCTGTTCAAACCAGATTCACAGTGAAGTGAGGAGCAGGTGCACACGCACACACACACACACACACACACACACACACACACACACACACACACACACACACACACACACACACACACACACACACACACACACACACACACACACACACACACACACACTGATCAGTGATAACATCATGGTCCCGTTTTGCTGCCAAACACACAACAAACTGTGATGCTGTGTATTCTGACACCTTTCTATCACAACCAGCATGAACTTCTTCAGCAGTAGCTGGTCTGTTGGACCAGACCACAAGGTCACACCACGCAGCCTTCACTCCTCCCCCACTGTGTGTATCATCAGACTTGGTCCGGACTAGGGATCGACTGATATGGTTTTTCAGGGCCGATACCGATTATTAGTAATCACAGAAAATGATAACCGACATTTAGAACCGATATTCATTTGAAGTGCAAATGACAATTTGGAATAACACATCTGGGATTAGGGATTAGATTTAGAAATACACTATACAGTTTGTTTTTTTGTGCACTGTATAAAACCTGTCATAAATAGACCTTAAAGAGCCCCAGAGGAGTTTGTATTTGGTTCTAAAAGAGTCTCATACGAATGTGGAAGAATCTACGTTACCACTTGTTAATGGATCCATTTTCAATAAATATATAGTTTTGTCTTTATTGTTATTTTGATATTATTATTTAGTGGTCGACTCGTCCAGCATTTCCTAGTTTCGGTTTCTAACGCCACCGGATCGCTAGTTGGCATCGTTTATGGTCGGAACTACGACGGTATCTGATCGTCTTCCAACCTCCGACTTTCATTCTTGATTTATGAAAACATTCTTGGCAAATAGTTTTCGCTTTCGTCCGTTTTGCGCCGGTCTAAGAATTTCACCGTGCGCGCGGAGGCTCATGGGAAATTCAGTGTGAAAACACTTCGCTTTCCGAAACTCCTCGTAGTCCCTTTAAATGTTTGTAGAATAACACAAACTGGGTTCAGTGGGGGACTAAGGATGGGACATGGTTACACAGCCAAGACAGAGAGATGCTGCATCAGAGCCAAAGCAACGCGTTTCAAACATTTATTTTAGCAGTAATCGTCGTAAAAAAAAAATTGGCCGATACCGATACAGAAAAAAGCCAAATATCGGCCGATACGATCCACCATGACAATAATCGGTCTATTTCTAGCGCTGACCCATGACCCTGTGGCAGGTTCACCACTGTTCCTTGCTCGGACCAACTGTTGACAGATCCGGACTCACTGCAGACAAACAACACCGCACAAGAGCTGCAGGTTTTCAGACGCTCTGACCCAGTCGTGACAAACGTAGCAGCAACAACGAGACGGCTGCGTTTTCGTATTAAACTTTCCAGTCGTTGCTGCCGTTGTAAAACACGTCTGTAAATTTGTTCAATCTCAAATGCATATAATAACCTGCACACACGTTGTTATTCAAGGCCCTATAATCATATAGTCGTTTTTTTTTTTACAGCAGCACTTAACCACACTTAAAGCAAACCTCATTCAGCTGCTTTAGATGATGGAGGACGTAACCTCCAGGATCAGCTGCACCTTCAGCTACAACTCACACGTTCCCTCTCTCATGAAATCCTTTTTGAAACCTGTGTTGTTTTTCTTGGCGCATTAATATTCAGAAAATTAAATTTGACATTGAAAACAGTATCTGAGCTTGAAAAGGGAAACATTGTTATTGAAACATTTCCAATGCAAAAGGTCGAATTTGTACTGAAAAATAAAACGTGTGCACTGGAAATAACCCAAGCTTTTTAATAAATAATGAATCTAACGCATTTGTTTGACGTTGTTTTACCACACGCTCATGAATTTATATATATTTTTTCTGCATGCTGTCTGTCTTTGACACAAAAAGAGTAGAAAAAGAGAGATCTAAGCACACCTCCACCTTCTCCTTCTTCTTTTGCATATCAACGCAGGAAGTCAACGCCGGGGAACTTGAACGCTGCGTGAGAGGAGGAGATTGAAATGATCAGAAAATACATTATTCTCAAGTGTTTTGAAATGTCAGCCATAATCTCTGCTCGGCTCCACAAAGACAGACACATAATAAGAGACGGCGGCTGCGGCGCTGACCGCGGGCTCAAACGCTCCCCAGTCTCATTAATGTCACTTTGACATCCATCTCTGTGTAGGTTGGTTTTTTTTGTGTTGTTTTTTTAATTCTTTTTTCTGTAAGATGTGTTAGAAGAAACCTCTCATTCATCACCCACCAACTATTCCTCTCTTCCTTCCTTCCTTCCTTCCTTCCTTCCTGTGTGAACGCTACCTGCTGTTTTTTGCTCTTTTTTTTTTTTTTTCAAACATATTTTTATTAAACTTTTTCTTGCAAAGCAGATCTGACAAAGACAGCAGAAAGCGTAGCACTGGTGACAGTGCACAAAATCAACAAAACAAACAAACAGACAAGGAAAAAATAATAGAATAACAACACCACTAAAAATAAAAATTCAAAATAAAAGTAAAAATAATAATGGAAAATAAATAAATAAAATAAAATAAATTCTACAATAAATTCAGGGTGTCCAGCGGAGATGTATTAAATACTCAATTTTGATGGTCAAACATACTACGGCTCTGTATCTTTTTCCCAGGCCAGGTCTACGAGCCCTGACCTCACCCTATGAGACGCGGGGGTCCCCAAGTAGTCCAAGAATGGATTCCAGGTCCGGTAGAATACATAGGGTTTGTCCTTTAGCGCTGTGGAGAAAGCCTCAAACGGAATGATTCCAGTGACAGATTGTTTCCACTGATTGAGAGTGGGGGTTTTGTCCGAGATCCATAAGGCCATGATACATTTCCGAGCACAGTGCAGCAGGATGTGTAGCAGGTTTCTGTTGCGAAAGTCCACCGGCAGCTCGTCCTCTAGTCCCAACAGACAAGTCCTTGCAGTTAGATGTAACTGTCGTTTGAATATTAGGTTCAACTGTTGAGCAATTACATTCCAAAACTGCTGTATGTGAGAGCAGCTCCATAAACAATGAATAAATGACCCAGCATGTAGTTGACATTTATTACAGAGCTCTGACAGATTAGGGTTAAATCGGTGTCTGTCTGCAGGAGTGATAAAAAGCCTATGTAAAATCTTGAATTGCCTCTCCCATGCCGAGTTAGACACCAGAACCTTGGAGGGCTGGCCGCACAGAGTGTCCCAGACCCCAGAATCTACTGCACCCACATCAGATTCCCATTTGCCCTTTACTTTGGCAGAATTATCAACATTAAGATTACAGAGGATCTTGTACAGTTTCTTACTGAAGGATTTGAGTTGCATGTTATTTACCAGTAGGGATTCTATGGGAGATATAGCAAGACCCCCAGGGAAATCTTTCAAGGTACTCAAAATAAAGTTACGAATTTGCATAAATTTTAAAAAATCCTTATTGGTGAAACCAAATTTGCTTTTTGCTTGTTGAAATGTGAGGATTGAGCCACCCTGAATCAAGTCTCCAACAACCCTGATGCCCTTGAGCTTCAAATCAGCAAGGCCGCCCTGTAAGCCAGGTTGAAAGTCAGGGTTTTCGTGTATAGGAGTCAACAAAGAGAAGCAATTACTGTGCCCCTCCAATTTTCTGACTTTATGCCAAATACTTAGCATATTCTTTAAAAGCACATTGTCTTTTACTAATGTTGTCACTCTGCCAGGAGATATATATAATAAGTTCTGTAAGGGGATGTTCTCCAGAGAGGCAGACTCGCAGCTGAGCCAGACAGAGTCAGGGTCATCAATGAACCATTCCAACAGAAACTTAAACTGTGCCGCACACATATAATATAAAAGAGAAGGTGCTGCCAAGCCACCGTTTTTAACAGGTAGGCAAAGAAAACTGTATCTCAACCTGGATCTCTTTTTACGCCAGATAAATGATATGATAGCACTATTAAATTTTGTAAGGACTTTCTTTGATAACATAATTGGCAGCATCTGAAAATAATACAGGAGGCGCGGAAGAATATTCATTTTGATCAAATGAATTCGACCCAGGAGGGACAGGGGCAGGCCACACCACCTATCAAGGTCCTGTTTTATAGTTTGTATGAGAGGAGCGATATTTAATTTATACAAATCTTTCAAGCATGGTGAAACTTTTATGCCTAAATAAAGAAACCCTGCTCGAGACCACCGAAATGGCCGTGAAATGTTTGGATCTAGCGTTTGTGAGCAATTAAGAGGCATGGCTTCACTCTTAGAAAAATTTATTTTATACCCGGAAAAAGAGCCATAATTATTAATTAGTTTGGTCAATTTAGGGATAGAATGAGTAGGGGAGCTTAAAAAAATCAAAACGTCATCCGCATAGAGCGAGATTTTATGTTCATGATTATTTAAAGAGATACCTCTAATACTAGTGTCTTGTCTTATGGTGGCGGCTAACGGTTCCATAGCTAACGCAAATAATAAAGGGCTTAGGGGGCAGCCCTGCCTTGTACCCCGTTCAATATTAAAATTACTAGATCTGAGCCCATTTGTAATTACTGCTGAAAGGGGCGAAGTATACAAAATTTGAATCCACTTAATAAAATCTTCCCCTAGTCCGAATTCCTGGAGTGTGAAAAATAGGTAAGGCCATTCTAACCTATCGAACGCCTTTTCCGCGTCGAGAGAGATAACTAAAGCTGTATTGTATGCGGAAGAATGCTGAATGATATTAAGCAGGCGTCTCACATTATGTGATGAAAACCTCCCCCGAATGAAACCAGTCTGGTCATTCCCGATGACAGAGGGGAGAACATTTTCCAAACGTGAGGCTAGAATCTTTGCAATGAGCTTCAGATCTAAATTTAAAACTGATATAGGCCTATATGAAGAGCACTCTTCAGGTGCTTTCCCCTTTTTTAGTACTAAAGAGATATTGGCCTCCATAAGAGATGGAGGGAGAGCCCCGGCTACAAATGAGGACTGCAACATTTCAAAAAGGGGATCAACTAGAACACCATTAAATTTTTTATAAAATTCTGCATTGAATCCGTCGGGGCCTGGGGCCTTGTTGTTGGGGAGTTGCTGGATACAATTCTTAATTTCACTCAGAGTGATTGGTTTACAAAGATCATCTTTCTGTTCATTTGTAATCTTTGGCAAATTCACCTTTGTGAAAAAATTTAACATGTCCTGTTCTGAGAGTGGGTTCAACTGGGAGGAATATAATTGTCTGTAAAACTTTTGAAAAGTGTCGTTGATTATTTTGTTATCATAGTTATGGATACCAGTTGAATCTCTGATACAAGAAATGTTCTGGGCCGAAGCCCTATTACGAAGCAGATTGGCTAAATATCGATTAGGTTTGTTGGCGAACTCATACATCTTTTGCCTCATGAAGAACATCGTTTTTTCAGCCTTCTTTGTGAGTAGACTATCTAAAGCCGCCTTGACCACCTCTATATCATTCCTCAGCTCTTCAGATGGAGATAAGTTGCATTTAGTCTGAAGCTCATGCAGTTCCAGCTCAAGTTTCCTTTGCTCAGTCCTATTGTTCTTTTTAAGCCTAGCAGTATAAGATATGATCAGTCCACGAACATAAGCTTTCATGGTGTCCCATAGAAGGCCTGGAGAGACATCGGGACTCTTGTTTTCTTTTAAAAAAAAGTCCAATTGCAATTTCAAGAATTTGTCAAAGTTAGGGTCGTGGTTCAAGAATGTGTTGTATCTCCATGGCCGTCTTTGATATATAGGATTTACATTATTTAAACTTATGTAAATGGGAGCGTGGTCTGATATGATTATGTCCCCAACAGAGCAGCTCTTAACGTTACTCAGAGAGATTTTAGGAGTGAGAAAGAAATCAATTCTGCTACTTGATTTATGTACGCCAGAATAATAAGTAAATGCTTTATCATTGGGATGCAAAACCCGCCAGGTGTCTACCAGATCCAGTTCACTGCAGGTATCCAATATAGCCTTAGCTCTACTAGACATTGGATTCTGTACAGAAGGCGATTTGTCACTCGCTGGGGAGAAGTAGCAGTTAAAATCTCCAGCTATGACAGAATTCTCCCCAATCCAATCAGCGAACATAGAAAACACTTGTGGGATGAAGTCGTTCGACTGTACCGGGGGAAAATAAATATTCAAAAATGAGATCAGTTGGCCATGGAGCTGCCCCTTTAACATAACATATCGACCAGACTTATCAGAGATGGTTTGGATGTCAGATATAGGTAGATGTTTATTTATTAAAATGGCAACACCTCTGCTCTTGCTGGTAAAAGATGAGCTATACACCTGCCCGACCCAGTCCCGTTTTAACTTCAAGTGCTCACTCGGGGTAAGGTGTGTTTCTTGCAGGAGGGCTATATGAACATGTTCCTTTTTCAGGAAACTTAATATCTTTTTACGCTTGATAGGATTATGTATGCCTCTCACATTCCAACTGCACATTTTAAGTGTGGGTTTATCACTGGCCATCTTGTAGATTAGAGACAATCCTGATGAGATATAAATGAAAATACCACAAACACCTAGGGTACCCTGAAAAAAGACTGAAAAACAAAACAGAAAAATAATGAAATAATGAAGAGATTGCTTTGCTAACATTTAAAACGTAACTATTTACAAAGAAAATAGAGCAGACAGACATTGGGGTCAGACTTTGGTCTGTTACACCCATTGAGGGTGTGAGCTAATCTCCCTACTCAAACTGAGGAAGATGCTGGACCGGGTTTTAAACTCTTTCCAAACCTAAAAATGTTTAAGCACCTCAACCCTTGGCCCGCAGCTCTAATCAAAACAAATTGTGAATTTTCTTTTTCTTTTTTCTCTTTTTTTTCCGCGGTTAGCGTGTGAGCAACGATCAATACATAGGCCGGAGTAAAACAACAAGGGGAGTCCCCTGACTATGTCACTATAACATCAAGGCTATTTAGCACACTTAGTGGTTCATAACATGTCAATCACCACCAAAAGGGATGAAAAACAAGTAGCATGTCTAACAAATGCCACACAGTCAACAAAGAAAAGAGGGAGAAACGGACATAGTCAAGTCAAGACCGGCGTTGGCAGAACAATTGAATTACATGCTCACCCGCTCCTCAGTCAAATCTGGAGTTCAGTTTAGTTCAGAACCACACCTGCATGTGACGGTGTAGAAAACAAACGCTCTCAGGCATCAGCGGAGGAAGATTCTCCGTGAGCTCCAGCCGACACCTCATCCAAAAAAGCAGCCACCTCTTGGGGATGTTTAAAGACCTTCTCTTGGCCGTTGTGTTTAATCCGGAGGACGGCTGGGTACAGCATGGCGAAGGCGATCCCTTTATCTTTTAGCCGTTGTTTGACCACGGAGAATTCCTGCCGCTTCTTTAGTACAGCTGCGGAGAAATCCTCGAATATCATGATCGGGGCGCCGTTGTACGTCAGGGTCTGTGCTTTCCTTGCCGCCTGCATGATCCGGACTTTGTCCTGGAAGTTGTGGAGCTTTATGATAACAGCCCGGGGCCGCTGGTTAGCTGTTGGGCGGCGGGTGAGAGCGCGATGGCAGCGGTCCAGTTTCACAGAACCCCCTTTGAAGCTTGTTGTCAGAAGCATCGGCAGCCAGGTCTTGAAGAAAGCAGGAGGGTCAGTGCCCTCGCTGCCTTCAGGAAGCCCGAGGATACGTATGTTGCACCGCCGGCTCCTGTTTTCTAAGTCGTCGATCTTTTCCATGGCCTCCTCCAGCTTGCTCTCGACGTCGGCGAGTTTTGAAATGTGAATGGCTGTGGCGTCCTCGGAGTTTGAAATGCGGTCTTCAGCCTCTGTGACCCGGGCATCCAGCGCGGTGATTTTGGACGAACATGCGTCGAGTTTTTTCAGAACCGGGTCGATCTTCTTGTCAAAGGAAGCCTCCACACCTTTGAGTACTTCAGCGGTGATTCTTTCCACCAAGTTGTCGGCGTCAACTTGACCCAGAAGCGGCCGCGTGTTGTCCGCCATATTAGCTTGGCTGCTAGATGGCGAATTCGGCAACTGAACTCCTTGTACGGGGGATTTCGCGAGCAGATCAAGTATATTTTGCCGGGAAGGCTTTCTCCTATTTCCAGGCATCGACGATTGCTTCACGATATCACCGCTTTCTGTCGAAAAATAGTCTGTAGGATGCCGAGCTGCGGGAGCACAAACAATGAGCTGCTTACTCCGCCATTTGCGTCACGTGACCCCTGTTTTTTGCTCTTTGAAAACTTGACTTTGAGTTGAACAGTGGGCTGAAACGCCTTATCTCCTCTGCTCTGCTAAAGGAAATGTGAGTAGATGTTTAAGCATCAAAGACGGAGGAATTAATGGCTGACAACGTTTAAAAAAAAAAAAAAATAGTGTTGGTGAAGTGATTGAAGGGGAGCGTTTTGTGAATCTTCTTCTTCAGAGCGTTGGAGAGCAAAGTGAATAGAAATGTGTGCGACTTGCTGCTGCTGCTGTGTTTGTCATAAACAGGGAGGGCAGAGACGGGGCTGATGGAGACCAATTACAGGTTTCTTTCCCCTCTGGAAAGTTGACTTCTCCTCCACTGTGTGTGTGTGTGTGTGTGTGTGTGTGTGTGTGTGTGTCTCCTGCTGTGAAGAGACACGGCAGCTCAGCTCCTCCTCTCTGTGGGTTCGTCTCCCGCCACCACTTCTCTACAACTCTCTCAGGCTTTAATTGCCTCTCCCGCTGCAAAGTCTGCAAGATAATTACCTCATGACTTCCCGCCACCACAAGACACAGTTGCATGTGTTTTTCCATGCTTGTATGTATGTGTGCGTATGTGTGTGTGTGCAGGTTGGAGGTGAGGGTTGATGTGTTTCCTCTCAGCACATTGTGATGGTTTGATGTCGTCCAGTCGGAGTAAACACACAGATTTGCATTTGGAAAACGTGTGAAGTGTGAGTTAGAGCATCAGGATTGATGCTTGACATCGATAGTCTACCTCTCTCTGTTGAACGTGCACCTAGCCAGCAGCGTGCTATTTAGCTATTTTACAACACAATGCTAATGGGCTGAGACAGATGGGGGGTGCAGTCTGCAGCCGTGCAAGTAGCTACACTATGAGAGAGTCTGTTGTTGCTTTTTTTTTTCTTTTCTGTGGAGAAAGATAAAGGTGGATAAAATAAAAGTTGAGGTCCAGAGTTTGTAATTGGCCTCCTGTGGCTGCGGTGAAGAACAGCGTTCAACAAAAACCAGAGTTAAAGTCTGTGCACTATCACAGAGCGCTGGATAAACCTTAGAGTAGTGCACAGTGTATACACAACACCACACAACACAACACAACACACAACATAACACACAGCTCTGACCTTGAGAGCAGAAGTTCTCAGGAACCAAACTTCACTTGGACAAACTGATGAGATTTAGTCGTCAAAGGTCAAGATCATAGGAACTTCAGAAAACTCAAGACTTCATACGGGCGATACGACCCAAAGCTCATATCTCAATGAAAGTAAAGTAAATCTTTATTGTCCTGAAATGGGCAAATACAGCTTAGTGCTTGACATTTAAAGACACAACAGGCACTAAGGTCAGAGAGAGGAAGAGACAAAGAGGCAAAGCAGCACTGCTGTACAACGATGATGATGACAGGTTAAACAACAAAGACACTATAAAATCTATACAAAAGAGAAAAAAAGACACTGTGGCAACAGTTTGGCCTCCTCCACAGATAAGAAACAAGAATTAATCACATTTAAAAATACATGAACATAGTGAAGAAATAAATACATAAGTGCAAGTGTATGCGTGTTTGTGTGTCCGTGTGAAAGGACATTTTCTGTAAATCGAATTAATTAACAGTTTGTATAAAATCACCACATACTAATAACCATGGCCGTAGCCAGCTATGAGGTCACCGAGGTCCGGACCTCGGTAAAAAATTTCAGTGAGAAAAAAATTGAAGAAGCCACAGCCTAAATAGCATGATAACCATATCGGTCATCTTACTTTGAAACAACATGCGGGAAGTTGATGTATCGGCAGAACGCAGAAAACTTGAATTGAGATGACAGGCGCCCTGGTTAAAACGTGTGTGTGTGTGCATGGGGGTGCCGGTGTTGTGTCAGACCGGTTCTGCTCCGTTTGAAAGGCGAAGGAAGCCTGTATGTGGAAAGACGTCGCCTCCGAGATCCGTAGAATGTGTATTATAGAAGAGAAGCACACATTTCAGGACCACTGACTATAGTGTCATGTGCTCTGATTTTCAACCTCTTATAGGCTCAATACAATACTGTCAAGTATTTGCCCCCTCCCTGATTTCCTACTTTGTCACTGTTGTTTAAGATCAACAAACAACTTTTATTAGACAAAGATGACCCAAGTAATGCAGTTTTTAAATGATGATTTCATTTACCAATGAAGACTTGATATAGCCTACTGTAAATATAAGGCAAGGCCAGGCACACGGGCACGAATGCAATTAATAATAATAAAATGAAAATTTAAGTGTGACAAATCTGCAAGAAAGTAAGAAATCCGGAAGGGGCAAATACTTTTTCACTACACTTTATTTAATGGAGAGGGAAAAATAGGCTACCTGATGTTCTCAGCTATAAACGGTAGGTTAATAAAAGGCTGAAAACCACAGGACATTTCCTGTTTGTCAGAGGTATAAAGCTCAATCAGCCTCCTTTCATATCAAATGGGTCTATAATAATAATAATAAAGTTGGGGCGGTGTTTAGCTCAGTTGGTAAAGCACCTGCCCCATGTGTTCAGGCTAACAGTCCTCACTGCAGGCGACTCCGGTTCAAATCCAGCGTTGATCGGCCCTATCCTGCATGTCATTCCCCGCCCCTCTCCCTCCCATTTCCTGCCTAACTACTAACTAGAGGAGTCCAAAGTGAAGCATATTTTTTTATCAATAATGTGAACATTTTCCACATGTTCACATACCCCCCACCACCCCCTCTGGACCTCACCAATTTCAAAACCCTGGCTACGGCCCTGCTAATAACCCTTATTTGTTGTTGTTATACTGGACAAAAGATTCTCATATTTGATTCCTTTTCTCTTTTTTATTTATAACCTTTGGGCCAAATGTGTAATACTTGTAAACATGTTGAATATTAATGTGCAATATAAACAAGATGAACAGAAAAAAACCTATAAAACCTTTTCAGACAGTTTACAAATGTATGCATGTTTACACTGAACTAAGATAAAAGCATTAAATATTAGACTAAGGGCGTTTTCCCACCTGACAGTCTGAACCCAGGTTGTCTATATCTGATCAGGTTGGTTCTGGTTTCACACCAAAGAACTGCTATGAAAGTCTGGACCCAGACCAGCTCTTCAGGTCGGACCAGACTCTTTGGTCCAGTGGAGCTTTCAAACCGGTACATTTGCTTTCGGATCAAATGGAAGAATCTGAAAGTCCAGACCAAACGAGGTCGGTGTGAAAACTCTCTAAATTTGACCCAATTAAATAAGTTCTGGTCTAAAAGAAATAATCCAACCAAATGATACGGGTTGTATCCGATAGTTTCCAGCCTGTTTGGTGTTAAGTGTATAACCAAACACTGACTGAAGAAGAGACGACTCTAAGTCTGCAGAAGCTCGGCAGGAAGAGGAAGAGGAGGAGGAGGAGTTTTGAACATGATGAAGATCCCAAAACGAACACAAAATCGTGACTTAAATCCAACAGAACAATTTAGGAGTAAAAGTAGAAGGTAGAGCAACAAAAGGCCTGCAGCGCCGAGCGGCTGAGAAGAATCGTCTCTGAACGTCTCCCCACAGATCCGTGTCACCGCGGCTTCATCTGCACCCAGGAGGATTCAGCGCCAGGAGAATAAAGGTGAACGTGCAAAAATATTACAAAAACACCGGGAGAGTCTGACAATGACTGAACTACTGCTGCACTCATTTTTAAATGTGGATATAACAGTTTAAACAGTGTTCAATGAACAGGAAGTGTAAAGTTTCTTGATTTTTTTTTTTTTTTAATATATCACAGGTTATTACAGTTCATCCAAAGCGTGAACTCAGACTGTCAAACTCTTTAAACTCTGGGCTCTACGGTGTCCTGACCTTTTTGCTGCACGCCATCCTGTCTCTCCTCGGTCCTGATGGGAAAACAACCGAAATGTACATGTCACGGTGTCATGTCGGTCTTAAACTTTAATCGCCGTCTTAAACTTTCATCACTTCGTTCAGTATTCAAACCAAGAGTCTTGATGTTGATTAAATATCACACAAATTACAGTTTGATAAAGGAAAATACTTACTTATAATTTACCAACCTAAAATCAAGAAAAAACTGTTTTTATTAGTATTTTGGTGTCATTCATGCACCTAAGTGTAGAGATGTAGTGTAAAGATGGTGGTTCTTTTTTTTTCGTTCTCTTGGTCCGAGACTTTTGGGGTTTCACATCGGCTGGTGTGTTCAGAGCGAGAAAATAACAGGTTCAGAACATGAAAAGTCAGTTTTCAACAGAACAAAGAAATTGTTGGTTTTTCCTTGTGAACTGCGTGGGTGTCATACAGTAGTCTCGGCTGTAAAGGCTGAAAAGATGCTGGGGAAACTAAATATTTGGTGGTGATTTGGGAAAATACAGAATTTCAAGAAAAGCTAGAAAGCAGAACAAGAAAGACAAAATTGTACCCGAACTTGTGGAAGAGATGGACAAGGCAGAGCAGATGATTAATAAACTTAGAGGACATATTATGGAATTATCACTTTGTGAAGGCTCTTTAACATATGTGTGGTGGCCTGGGAAAACCCTTCACATGGTGGGATTTTGACATTTTCATTTTTTTGATATTTCCATAAACTAGAGGTTTTCAGCCATTCATAACTGTTTGAATAACTGAGATAGCCCTTTCAGATCAAAAGTTATGGGCATTTTAATCTATTATGACCAAAAAACTGAAAAGTGAGAAAAATGGCTTTAAATAGAACGTTGCTGTTTTAACCGTCTAAAGACGAGTGTTTTACAAAACATTAAACAACTTGTGAACCGTTTATGATAGAGATGAGCTGTTAACTGTATCTGAATCGTGTGGTTTTCTGCTTTCCGAGGGTCCTTGAATGGTGCCTCTATGACAAGAAGGGACCGTATAGGGTGCGTGTAATCACGTGGTACTGGAACAGATGCTAAACCTAGCATAGCATCGATGCTAATCCGAATGTAGCATCAATTCTAAACAGAACGTAGCATCGGCGCTAAACAGAGCGTATAATCGGCACTTGCACATGTTTTACAAAACATCAACAACATATTGTAACTTTCGAACCGTTTATGATAAAGATCAGCTGTAAAAAAGCATCTGAATCGCGGGATTCTCTGCTTTCCGAGGGTCCTTGAATGTTACCTCTACAATAACAACGGACCTGTCTCCTCTAGCGCTGCTGCAGCTCAGCTGTGCTGTGTGAAAATGAAACGCTTTACTCGCCAGAAAAAAGTACTTTCCATTTTGTTTTCTTAAAATATTTATTCACCACGATGTAGTAGGGAGTTCAAAGTACCAGAATCACACAAAATATCAAAATCGTGGAAATAGTGCTTTTCCACCTATTTTGGCTATTTGCCACAATAGAACGTCAGCAACATCTGACAGGTTTTTCCCAGGCCGCCACACATATATTTAGGTGTTTGTTTTGCCTTTCGGCCCCAAAATGTGAGAATAATCAAAAAAATCTGTAATTTTCAGGCTCCTGAGGTTGAAATCCATGTGGTTTTACGAGCTGTTCCCTCAGTTGTCTGACAATGATGTCATTAGTTTCCGAATTTGCATAACCCCGCCCCTACCTGGTACCAGTAGAAGGGGCGGGGCAAGCAGTGGCTCATTTGCATTTAAAGGGACAGGCACTGAAACCAGCCGTTCTGAACAGGGCTGTTTAAAGAGGATGAAAAGAGCTGTGATGTTTGATCCTTGGGGGATTTTGACCGAAGCATGTCACAGACATGTCTTTAAGACACCTGGGAACTATTTTAATTTGTGGAAAAGGGGAAGAATATGTCTCCTTTAAACAACTGAATAATGATTACTGAGACAGCAAGAAAGACATTTTGCATTTTGCTGAGTTATGCAGTGTAACGTCCTCCTTAGTTTCTGCTTAAACTCATGTGAATATGGGGTTGGTTTGCCAGAAAGCATCGAGGTTCTGAGACTCCAGAACCAGAACCAGAATCAGAGCCGTGTCTGACTGACAGTGAACTCTGGAATCCAGACTGAACTTTCTCTGGATATCTGGATTATTACGTGTTTTTGCGACTCCATGCGCCGTCCCCTCAGATCTTGGTGATCCTCCAGCTTTTCATCCGCGGCCACTAATGGGACACCATTTCCACTTTTTAACATTTCAGTCCGTCACCTGTCACATCTCAGACCAGGTGTCTGTCCTCGGCCTGTTAGCATATTAATGAGAGCTCACCCTGAGCTCCAGTGTGGCTCTATTTTATGTTTTATATTCTAGTAGTCTATATGCATCCCAGAATATTCTGGTCCTCCCATGCTGCTCGGTGCAGTTCAGCCAATCTTTGCTCCGACTTTCTCGTCACCACATGTGGTGGATGAGATTTCTCCGCAAATGTTCTGTCATATTTTCTCTTTTATTTTTTTCCTCCTTTTTGATTTTCTGCGTTCTCATCTTTTTACTTTTGACAGACGAGGTGAGTTTCAGAGTTCATCAACATCCTGTCACAGCAGTTTGATGATTCAACACTGAATCTGCATCTCTGCAGTTTCAATGCTGCGTTTCCCTTCTTGATTTCCCTTGATTGCAGACTGGTGTAATGAAGTTATGGATCTCAACATGGCGTATTAAACAGCAATTAAACAATATTAGATTTTAATAAAGTCTAAATAGCCACAAATGGCCAATGTTTGGTCTTAAAGTCTGTAACCAACAGTGTAATTAGTGTTTTAGAAGTAGAAACAGTTTTGAAAGATGAACCAACCAACCAACCAACCAGCACAGCGGTGACGAAGAAGAGCTTGTTGTGTATTAACGAGTTGAGAATTACCCTGTTTTCACTCGGTGGGAAGTCGGACTTCATGTGGTTTTCATCTCAGGAACGATCTGAAATGACTGTGGAAATAATAAGTGGCACACTGAGCCTGCAGCGTGTGAGGCACAAACAGAAAACTCCTTAAGACCTCTAGCTGGTCCAAAAAATCAGCCTCCGAGTCGCGACAGGAAACGGACGGATGGACGGACGGACAGCAACATCTCAGAGCGTCGTTGCAACTCTCAGCTCGGTGAATGACTCAGATCAGGACAGAAAAGATTATTGCATCAAATGATTACACAACTCCAGTAAATGGGATAAAGAAAAAAAGACGTGATGTGTGTGTGTGGTGTCTGGAGGCTGCAGCTATTCCTGAGAGCCCCAGTGACACATTTGACTGATCATTATAAAGCGCAGCCATTCTCCTCAACGCGACGCCGCTACCCATCTCTGTCACATGATGATTAATAATGCAGTCGTAGAGGGGGAGCCGCGCTCTCTCATTAGTGCATGTATGCATGCATATGCATGCAAACAGAGCAGCGCTGATCCTAATAGTGAATTAATCTGAGGCTAATTGGACTAGCTGTCAGGGTCATTAGTAGTTCTCCAGCCTGTCTCATTAATGGATTGGAAAAATTCACGCCTGTATTGTGGTAATCTCTCTCTCTCTCTCTTCTGTGTCTTTATCTCTGTGTCTGCATAAGGTGACTTTAGTTTATCAGCCGTTGAGTTATATGGGCAGTTATAATACATATAGGCTACATGCAGTATTTAAACTAGAACTGCACACAAACCAGCTTGGATTAATAAATCATCTGAGAATCAAACAGAAAGAAAAATGCGGATCATTATTCACAGTAAAATTGCTGGTAACTTCCGGGTCACTGGTTCGATCCCCAGCTGCAACACTTTCCGTTTCTGTTTTCTATTGTGTATTAAAATCACACACTTGAGTGAGTTGAGGAGTTAAATCTGGATAAAGAGTGAGAAGTGTAACAAAGGACAGACGCCACACGCGCAGTGTCATTTTGACGCTAATGACCCAGCCTGGTTTTACTGTGATTAGTTGCATCGGCACAAATGAACGTGTTCCCTTCACTCTGTTGGCATCATTACCCGGTTTGATGCAGGGCACACACACACACACACACACACACACACACACACTAATCAGCTGCTGCTACTGCTGCTGCTGCCCGGCTCCTGTTTGGCAAAGTTTAGGCCATTAATGGTCTTACAAGGGACTCGGGCATCAATCAGTGCTGCGTTCAAGTACATGTTCATTATGTCAGTGTCCAGCATGTGACATATTGTGCTGCTGCTGTTTCACCCATTGATCAGAGTGGATGATCGTAACCGTGACAACATGGATCAGGACGAGCTCTCTGATGTTTGCTGACTGGAGAAAACCTGTGTTTCAGTTCAGTTCTGAGGTTTCAGTCTTTTAAACCCCAAATTCAACATGATAATGCGACTGCAATGCAGCTGTGAAGTGGGAGGAGCTATTTTGAGAGTCTGAAAATACCACAGAAAAAAAACCAGAGCACTGAACCACCATTGAGTATACACAATACAAGAGAAAATAATGCTGATTATGCACATATTATTTAGTAATAATGATATTGATCAGATATTTCACACATAATAGCACAGATGTTCAGGAGAGCACTTAGAAAACAACATTTATCCCAAACATCTGCAATTATAGAAGAATTATACTGAACCTGTTTTAGATCATGGGAATCACAGCAGAAGTCAGAACCTCTCAGGATGAATGAGCGGTTAGAAACAGTAGAAGATACATATATATTTAATACAATATGGATAAGGTAAAACAAATCAATAACAATGGAAAGAATCTGGAAAGAAATGTCTTTTTTCTGCACATATATGAACAGTGGCATGTGTGTGTGGCTGCATTAGGTATATGTGTATAGGAATGCATGGTAATCTTAGTATGTGTATTTATACTTGATGTTTGTAGATATAGATTAGGAAGAAAAATATTGGAGGATTATACAGTTTATGTCAAATTAACAATTAACAAAACATCTATAAATGGTTTTATTAACATCATCTGACATGAGAAAGTATTAGAACACAAAATCAAATCACTTCTACAGGGTGGTTCAGAGTGAAACTTAGAGTAAATTGTCCATAATTGATATTTCTGTTACAACATATAAAATTACAAGGTGACCCAATGAAATGAGCAGCTTGCAGTGATGAACCTAATCTGCAGCTTGACATTGGGTTTGTGTGTTGACCTATCCGTCCCACATCGTCACAGCCCACAATCACTCACTCAGTCAATCATTCAGTGACCAGCTGGTGAACATACTGGAACATTTAGCAGCTAAAGAGCCTTCGGTTTCCCTCTGGAGCCGGTGGAGACCAAAAACAGAGCGAAAAGAGATTAAACATGGGTTCATTTAGATTCAGTGATGACAGATTTTAGAGCTGTTTCAGAAAATATGTTTTGCTGATGATGAGTCAAAGGCGATCCAAAATTGTGTTGTGTTGATTTCTTCAGTGCTAAATATGATCTGCAGCTTTAAATCAGTTTACTTAGAAACTCTTAGGGATTGTGGGTAAATTTACCTGCTTGATTTTTGTTGTCACCAGCATTGTGAATTTGAATTTCACAGGGAAAAAAAGTCTGTTTCTTTTAAGCCAAGTTGAAATATGTGAAACTAATGGCCGGCATTATCGTTGAGTTGAAAGATAAATCCCGGTCCAAAATGACTTCGAGGTTTCCTCACAGTTGTATTCGAGTCCTGAAGCCGTCGAAGGTGGTCGTCTGACTAGGAAATGTGTCCCTGAGATGTTTAGGTCCAAACACAATAATCTCTGTTGTATCTGGACCTAGTTTTAGGAAGTTAGAGGACATCCAGTACTGGCTTCTATCATCTGGCTCTATTGATAAGTAGAGCCGTGTGTCATCAGCATAACAGTGGATATTGATGGAATGGAAACATGTAAAATACAAAGAGTATCGGCCCTAATACAGATCCCTGTGGTACACCATACGTGACTCGACTTTATTCACATGAACGGACTGAAACCGAGCAGATACTGTAGGTATGACTCAAACCATCTAAGGGCTGGTCCTTTAATCCCTTAAATGGATACTTCAAGGAGAAGAAGTGTTTGGAGAACTTTTGGAGGGTCCGGCTGGCAACGGATTTTCATATAATGGTGGCGGATAGAGTTCACTTTTGAATTTTCCAAAACACACACTATGAAACATCCAAATACAGATATAGATGTGTTTACATCATGCATCCAATGACGAACGAACATCTCGCAGCAAATCTCGCGCATGTGCACAAACATCAACAGAGCCACTGGGAGCTACTGCTACAACAAGGATAAAAACAGAGATCACATTAATTTTTTCCTAACAACTTTTTCATGTGGCGGCTTCAGGACACTTGGGTCAGTACAGACGAGCAGTATGGAGGTATCTGGATGTTTCATAGTCTGTGTTTTGGACGATTCAAAAGTGAACTCTATCCGCCGCCATTATATGAAAATCCGTTGCCAGCCGCGTTTTGATGACTCTGAAAGTTCTCCAAACCCTTCCTTGGCATGACGGTGAGTAAATGATTGGTGAATTATCGATTTTGGGTGAAGTATCCCTTTAATTTCATGGACTACCACTATCAAATGCAGCGCTGATGTCCTCAAGTACAAGTACAGAAACAAAACCTCTGTCCAGAGCTTTAAGAAGATTGTTAGAGACATTTCCCAGTGCTATGGGGAGCTTCAAAATTATTGTTTCTTTTCATGCTTTTAAATTGTTCTGGTGTGAAAGCCCTTTTAGAATTAAACAGCATAATTTTCCGCGGTCAAGTGTTGAGCTCCCAGACGTTGACGTAAGCGTTTTACATATGTCTTATCTGAGATGACACCTTCTCTTTAAGAAGCGTTGAACTGGCTCTTGTTGTGATGGTATTGTTTCAGGATTTGTTGCTTCCTGCGGGGAGATGAGCGCTGGTTCAGCTACAAATATAGATTTCAGCGATTTGCCAGTATTGGCTGGGATGTTAACACTTTGATGATGCTGAATATCTCAGCGGTGCACTCCACACAGACACAGCCCTGTAATTCCAACCTCTCTGTGGTTGTGTAGGCAGCCAGATCGCCTCTGTTAGAAGTCCTTGGCAGCACATCTGACGTAACTTCAACCGTCGTGTTTCAGCGCGCTAAAATCCACCGATCGTCATCGCATCCAACGATCTATCTGCTCTCTGAGTCCGTGTGTTCCAGCTGCTGTTTTGTCCGCTGGCGTGTTGTGGTTAAAACAATTGCAGTGCGACTTTAAATATTCTGGTTGTGCTTGTAAGAGCTGCAACAATCAGTCAATAAATAATCAGCGACAAGGAAGATGATCAATTAAAGATAGATGCAGCTCTTTAAGCTGAAATGTCAAACATTTTATCTTGACAGTTTCTCCCTATTCTCATATTTTATAGATAAAAAAAAAAAACACCTAATTAAGTAATTAATACAGACTAACTGATCATTAGTTGCACCCCTGTTAGTAATTGTGACGACACCTGAGTGCAGTTTTATTTCCTTTCTGATAGTTGTTAATGAAATAATGATAGTTGTGTGCTTCAAATCAGAAGCAATTTGAATAAAATGACCACATTTAATCACATAATTGATAAGATAACATGGATTGTCTGGCGTTATCTTCATGGGGTTGGAGCCGTCTTGCAGAATCAGTCATTATTAATTAATATATCTATTATAACAAACATCATATTATTGTTATATCCAGCCAGTGCAGCTCTTGTGTTTGTTGCACTGTGGATTCTAGATGTAAATATTGATAGATATTGATCAGCTCAGCTCAAACTAACAGCAGCACCAGCAGCCAAAAGAGCATCTCCATCAGGAAGTGGAGCAGATCTGAAACCAGTTCTTGATCCTCACATCAGATGAATGTATACAGGTGTAAGCAAAAGTTTCTAGAAGGAAGAACTGCAGCAAACAGACATTAAAAAAATGAGCATTTATTCAAATGTCATGGCAGTGAAAGTGGAAAAAGGAAGGAAGAACCTCCTCTAGTAAATATCAGAACAGGCAAACACGTTGCAGTGAACTGAGTCTTTTTCTCACTTCAGCTTCAGAGATATTTTCCGTCCTCGTTTCCTGCACTCGGTTCTGAGTTGTGCTCTGAATCAAGGTCCAGTTACATCATCACAGCCTCCTCTCAGCATCACGCTCCTCTCTCTCCTCTCTGACTGACTGCAGGACTTTGTGCATCGTGCTCCTCTCTGCTCTCTTTCTCTGACCTTTACTCAACCACCAGCTACAGTCCTCCATTCACACACTCACACATACACACACACACACACACATACACATGCATGATGCAGCCACAAACTGATGATGATGACACACCAGGGGTCAGTGTGAGTTCAGCCTCTCCTCCGTCAGTTCACCGGGTCACCATCTACATCCAGACTTTGTTGCTCTTTAGTAGAATCTGTTTCCTGAGCCACCGAGCTTCACTGCTGCTGTGGAAATACTGACTTCAGAAAAAGAGCCCAAACTTTTTTTCATGTGTCTTTGCTGCAGGGCTTGTGATTTCTTTTTTTTTTTCTTTTTTGCTTCAAAAGTCGACTAAGTACATGAATTACCCAGCTGTTCCAAAAGCGCTGCATTTTACTGAGGAAAAAAAACAACAAAAAAAGCAAAATCTAACTGTTTTTCTTCTCGGCCTTGATGGAAAACATCTTAACCGCAGCGTGATTGTTTCTCTGCTCGTTCTTTCACTCTCATCCAAGTTGTTTAATATAAGGTTTTTAGTATTCCAGTAGTGTTTCCCTCCTCGTGCACCTGCATGTGTTTTTGGTCACAAACGGCAAACGTGTGATGTGTGTGTGTGTGTGTGTGTGTGTGGGGAAATAAAGACGACAAAGATAATGTGCCGTCAGTGTCAGACATATAGCTGTCCATCAGGATGTCAAATCAGCCTCTGATCAGCTGAAGGTGTTGAATGAAATGCACATGTTTTGAAAAATATTTACTAAAAAAAAAAAAAAAAAAATCAGATTACATCCGTCACAGTAGAAAATCTATCAGCACAGCTCTCATCCAAACTACTGCAGCTGCACACGACGTCACTTACTACACCGACTAAAGGAGCATTCACATCAAATACACATCCATGGTTTGTGCACATTTATGAGCTGTGAAATTCACATTTGCATCTACAGTAGACATTATGGCTCTTTTCAGTTCAATAAAACTTTATTTGTCCCCAGGGGGCGATTAAAAGCACACAGGGCAGTTACTGTATGCAGAGTGAATAATAAGTTAAAGAAAAAGCAAATAAAAACAAGAAAGGTCCACATCTGCTTAAAGTACAAGGAGAATGTATATGGATCACTGTTTGTTTTAACTTTGTTTTCATAAAGCTTGACCAGACAAAGACTGCAAATTAGCTGAAGCTAGACGTCTTATATGCATCACATTTTCCCATTTTTTATGGCAATGTTGTATGTATCATCCCTGTTAAATAAACATTTAAATAAAAAATAAATAAAGCAGCATGCAGATGAATGGAGAGTCTGTACAGCAACAAGACATTATACCACAACATCATTACAGTGTCTCCTGTCCTGGTAAGATAACACCACACCATCTCAACTCAGTGGCCTGTGGTTCTTTGATATCTCAGTGTGACCTGCCACCACACACACACACACACACACACACACACACACACACACACACACACACACACACACACACACACACACACACACACACACACACACACACACACACACACAAATACAAATGCACCTGTTTCATTGCGGATTTGTCTCAGCGAGTGCTTTCTTCTCCTCCTCTGTTTTGACATTACATCCGTCACAGTAGAAAATCTATCAGCAGCTCTCATCCAAACTACTGCAGCTGCACATGACGTCACTTACTACACTGACTAAAGGAGCATTCTGTGCACATTTATAAGCGATGAAATTCACATTTGCATCTACAGTAGACATGTTGGCTCTTTTCAGTTCAATAAAACTACATTTGTCCCCGGGGGGGCAATTGAAAGCACACAGGGCAGTTACACATAGTGAAGAATAAGTTAAAGAAAAAAATTGTTGCAAATAAAAACAAGAAACATGAATATACATGTATCTGCTTTATGAATTATTTTTGTATTTATAAAACAGCATGCAGATTAATGGAGAGTCTGTACAGAGACGTTTGACAACAAGACATTACAACAACATCATTAAAGTGTCTCCTGTCCTCGTGTCAGTGGCCCTGTGGATCTCAGTGTGACCCGGACAAACAGAAATGCACCTGTTTCAGAGAGGATTTGTCTCGGTGAGTGCTTTCTTCTTCCTCTCCTCCTTCTCCTCCTCTTCACCTTTGTGGACTGAAGTCACAGTGGAGTGATAAACACCCTGTTACTGTCTGAGGTTTGCTGATCAGTCCCTGTGCAACAGTGGCTCTCAGCAGGCGCAGCGTGTTGGGACGAGCCTCCCGGGGATCGGGGGGGGCTTCAGTCACACTGTGGACTCAGCAGCACAGACACCTCGACAGGCTGGAGGCGCCGGAGCTGCTGCTAATGCCCTCCACTGTAAATCCGCCTCTCACCGCCCTGAAAGCAGCAGCAGCAACGAGGAAACGGCTCGTGCAGATTTTTTCATTTTCTCTCTGACTGTGGGAGGATCTGGCAGTTTGTGGGGTTTGTTGTGTGCAGAGGTGAACAACAGCTGTAAAGAAAAACCCCTGCTAAGTGAGATGTGCCAGCTCCATGTTGAAGCCTCCGACTCCGTGTGTGTAGTAATCTCATCTCATTCATCTCATCTCACCTGAGCGTCTGACCCCGGCGTGCTGCAGCATCACTTATCTCATTATGGGGCCAGTGTTTATTGCAGGGGGTAAATCTGCTGCATCAGATGAGGTCAAACTGGAAAGAGGAAGGTTGATAGAAAAACATCTGATGTGGTCTTTACTTCCTGTTCTCCACCTCCAACAATGATTATTCATTTTTCTTTTTTTAGAAATTTCTTTATTTGGATAAATCCCTTGAGATTAATTCATCAAACAAACAATAAAGAAAAAACTAACAGACAAAACAAAAAAAGTTCACAACAATAAAACAAACGACAAACCACAATTAATATAACGACATTGGAGCAATACAACCGTAAGAAGGCCACAATGACGAACACTGAGACTGAGATAACTGTATATAATGATTAAAGCAGAAGTAAGCGATCCGGTCGTTTTGGCTAATGCTGCGTTCGAGGCAGGCTTTTGAAATTGTAAATTACAGCTTCAAGTCACAACTTACGACTTTGTAGCGTTTCAGGCAACCCACTCGTGTTTTTCCGACCTGTTTTACCTGTGAAAGTCACTATAACGTCCACTCGTAACTTCCGACCCGAGAACTCGTACCAGATCGAACTGGTATGACTTCACAGGTCGGAAAAACACGAGTTACGAGTTGCCTTGAACGCACCATAACGTATTGTCAGCCGATGGAGTTAGCAGCCCCCGCCCTCGTCATGGCTCTATTGGTCCTCGTCCCTACGTCACCACATTCACGCGCATCCCTTGGCTGCACACACAGCCCTTCATGCCGTTCTCTCTCCTCATTGGATAAAACTTGTAGGATACGAGAAAAGTTTTCTCCTCGGCTCAGAGCAGAGCAGAGTGACTGACAGACCCGTGTTTCGGTCCAAACATTCTATGTAAGTGATTGCTGTCGGAAGATATAACTATTTAAGACTTATATTAACACAAAAATATTGCTTACTTCTGCTTTAATACTAATTCAACAAATCAGACAGGGCATGCATCTTCAGTGGAAACAGCAGCAGGTCACCATGAGTTGAGAAAACAGAGCTTGAAGACACTAAGAGAGGAACTGGATCTGATATCAGCAGGAAGGTTATTCCAATCTGCTGGTGATTTAAAGGGACATTGTGTAACTTCTCCTGTTATCTATTCATGAAAAATCGATTATTTGGTTCAAAAGTCTGTTTTTCATTAATCAGTAATCCCACCATCAACAAACTGAAGTGTTCCTTTCAGCTCTGAATTAGCCGTTCATATCATTCATATCTACATGGAGCGGGTAAGCTCGGTGCTGCTGCCATGTGGTGTCGCCATGTTTTTACGTTCAGTGGCAACGTGACGGTAGGAAACCACGGAAACTCAGCGGAGACACCGGAGCTGTCGGCTCAGGTCGAGGTGGCGTCTGTGAAAAGTCACCGCGGTAACGCAGTGAGGAGGAATGGAGCGTTACACTGACGCTGCATTCACCTGCAGTCGGGCAGACGGCCGTCGCTAACAAACCAGATGTCATTTTAGTCACAGAAGTCCAGAGAAAGCCGGTAAAACGTGAGTCAGGTAAACAATACCACATCACCATGACAACATATTGTCACGTGTATTGTTTTGCCATGTGCTGACGGACCACTTGTTTACATAGAGGCTTGTTTATGCCGTTACGTGCAGCAGCTGTCGTCCGTCTGCCGTCTGCCCAATTTCACGTGAATGCAGCATGAAAATACAATTGAGTTGCTTGCGATATACAACCACAACGCTAGATGGGAGTAATCCCTACACAATGTACATTTTAAACATAAAAGCTCTTCTACCAAATGAGTTAATGACATTAGGAACAGAAAAATAGGGCCGAGCCGCCCACACACACCGTTTTCTACATCCTGACCTTTTTTTTTCTTTCTTTTTCTTGTTAAAGATAAATATGTTTGGATCATTGCAGCAGCTGTTTCCCCACCGAGCTGCAGCCGGTGACCTTGTCTCCTCCACACACGTCCCTCACTTTGATGATTTAATAGGAGCTTTTGTCTGGCGCCACCTGTATCACAACACAGATGATGCAAGATGCACGAGGACCCGGGACCTTCTCCCAAGGTTCTTTCATTAAAAGCCAGAATTATTATTTCTGTCATCGTTGATGTTGATCACTCTAACACTGTCCAAGCTGCCAGCGCAGGTCGGACTGAGCTGCACGCTGCTGTTTGTACTGATAGATGGATCAAAGCAGATGTGAATGTGAGGACGGTTCTTCATCTGATTCTCTCTGTTTGGTTGTTGATGCGTTTTATCTCCAGTTAAGGATCCACTGATGCTGCAGCTTTATAAAGTCCAGACTAAGTTTCATCAGTAGGTATTATTATAATGATCCAATAATCATGTCAGCAGTTGTTGTTTTTTTTATTTGAAACTGGTTCCAGTTGGTGCCACATGATGGGAAACTTCATTTAACATTTCATTTTCTCATTTAAATAACTCACAGCATTCAGTTAATGAATAAAACATAGAGTTATTATTACAGACTACAACATGCATCGTCCAGACTGTAAACAGAGACTCTCGTTGGTATTTCAGCGTCGCCTATTAAAAGAAACAAGGACTGTTTTTAAGCGCCTGGAGTGAAGCATGCTGGGAGCTCAGCAGGACTTTTCTGGTTGTATTTTAGAGAGAAACTCTGCACATAACGGTCCCTTTGTTTATTAAAACTGAATCTATCAATCGATTTGGTTTCAGTTCACAAGGCTCTGATTTGTTTTCTATTCCCAAAGTGATTTGTGGATTTTGATTCAGAGATTTTTCACTTGCAGCTTCTGTTTGATTGGATGTGAATGAGATTCTCAGATAACTATACTGCTCATCTAAACTGGGTCATTATTTCATTATGAGTGGACACGAAGCAGTTACATCAGAGCACTTTGTGTTTAACCTGAGCAACAGTTTAGATGGTGATAGATGGAATAGAGCAGCAGCAGCTAAACAGCTTCTCCCTGCACACCTTGCATACAGATTAGCTTTAATCCAGCTCTACAGTACGGTACCCTTCATAGTTTTTACATTGTGAAATGCAACCACACATCCGCCTTAAAGGGATAGTTCAACATTTTGCCAAATTGGCCCATTACCATAATCCCTATAGTCATAGCAGTAGGTTCGTTACCTTTAATTGTCGGTGCAAGCTATTTTTAGAACGGCGGAGCAGAGCCATGAGCTGCTCTGCCATTACCAGACAGAGTTGTTTTAGAGGTAAATTCATGCAAAACTGCTGATGCATGTTGCCTTCAGGGACAGTTTTTCATCAAGCAGTCTCTGTATTTCCCTCTAAAACAACTCTGTCTGGTAACGTTGTGTTACTGTATTATCTCATAGCGTGGTGAATGTGCAGGTCACAACTTGTCCACCAGAGCGTTTTGGAGTTGTTGGATTGTGAATTTGATGAGTTTGATGAGGGAAATCCCATGCCTCCGTAGCGTTGCTCTGAGCAGCTCACGTCTCTGCTCTTTCGTTCTAAAAATAGCTTGCACCGACAATTAAAGGTAATGAACCTACTGCTACGACTATAGGGATTATGGCAATGGGCCAATTTGCAAAAATGTTGAACTAAACCTTTAAGTAGCCTACGGTGGCCCTAGGGCTCAATCCACTGCATCTTAATAAAAACAAAACAAAAGCAGAGACACAAATGTGCAGAACAACTTCATCAGTTTGCAAAAATTCTCAACAACTCAACACAACAGAAGTGTTTCACTGTTATAACAGTATAAGAAAATGTGAATTTTTACATTTGAATGGTAGAATAATAACATATTGAACTCATATTGAACCAGTAGTAATGCTGTGTTAACCTGTTGCATGCTGACTCTGTGTGCACATATTCAGTTTATTTTCCAGTTAATAAATGTTTGAGGAAATTTTGGGCCTAGAATCTGAGCAGGTCAGATAGTCACTGAGGTTGTTCTCTGACTATTTTGTAAAAAAAAGTTGATGGATTAATTATTAATAAAGTCGAGGTTTTGAGCCTTAAATCAGTTGTACTGTACAAACTAACAGCTCTCTCACCTTTGCTACCAACTTCTCTGAAAACAAACCAAATGAAACCCTGACTGCACTTTAGTCAGCTGTCAGCTCTTCCTGTCCAATCAGCTGTGTTTTATATGTAGCTGATGAATAATGAATGTTTTTTCCTCGGTGCCTCTCCCTGCTCAGGCTGGCTGTCGTTAACTGAGGGGGTGGGGGGTTAGGGGGGGTAATTAGCTCAAACTAAAAGGTGATATATATTCTCCTCAGCAGGAAGCAAAACTCAACCCCGACTCTTCCTCCGGGCTGAAGTGCAGCTCTGTCCTCCACCTCTGTGTCACACTCATCCTCCTCTCTTTCATATTTATCTTGTGTATGTTCGTGTGTGTGTGTGTGTTTTTTTTCTTTTCTTTTCTTTTCCCCTCCACCTCCTTTTAAACACGCTGAGTTTTCCATTCGTGGCCATGCGTCTTCTTTGTTCCATTAGTTATTACGGGACAGACAGACGGGCCTAAAGATTAAAACGTCCTCATCGCGGTAACAATGTGATGAAGTGTGCAGTTCTCTGGAGAGCGAGCAATAAAGCCTGTAATAAATCTGCCACCGAGGATGAAGTTATGCATGTTTTTTTTCTTTTTCTTTTAGTTTAAAGATCATTTTAACGCAGCTTTTTTTTGTGTGTGTGCAGCGACTGAGGAACAAGATGAAGCTGGGTTCATCAGGAGACGGATGTTTAGGTGTTTGGCGCTGCAGGAAGAAGGAAGAAGTTTTATTGTGTTTATTTGCAGGAGCTTTGAGGGATGCAGTAATTGTTCAGTGCAGGTAAATCTAATGTGATAACTACCAGACACAGACACCAAACGGCTGAAGCTAATTCTCTAGTAATAATGAAGGCCGGTGAAATCCCTCCCAGCGCTCACTTAGCAGCGGTCATTACCTGTTTCCTCATGTCACTCTCATAGGAAATGAACAACAACAAAAAAAAAAGTCTCCGTGATTGGAACACCGTCGGTTTGAATGTCTCCAGGCAAAATTCATTACCTTAAAGACAAAAAAATAAAAAAATAAATAAAAGCTCTGTGCCCATTTCCTCCAACTGTCTCCAGTCGCTCCTGTTGTTTATCGAGCATTAACAGAAGCTGTCAATCCACTTTACACCAAAACAGATTTGTTGCAAAAAACCAATTTAAGCTCAGACAGGGATAATAAAGCGATGCACATCTAATCTAAGGAGGAGGAGGAGGACGAGGAGGAGGGAAGAAATGTAGATTTGAGTTTTCATGCATTTTTTAATGTGTATCCAAAGACGCGACAGCCATGAATAATTGAACCCCAAACTCTTCCACTCTATTACCGAACATCACACCTGTCCCCGAGATAAGAGGGAATGCATTTAAAGTGACACATCAAAAGGAATACTGTGTGATCTGGACTAATTCTACTTATTGTAATCACACTCGCGACAACACTGTGTGCTTGTTATGCAAATGAGCCGGGTTCACATCCTTCACAGAGATAACATTGGACATAAATACTTCATTAACCGGCTGCAGCTTCTTCTCCTTCTTCTTTTGCAGTCGGCACATACACGCACTTGTGTTTCCTGTTTGTTAAAACTCTGAATAATTGGTCGCCTTCGTGCCTGCTGCTTGTTTTTAAAGGTGTGAAGTGACAGCGCTCGGTGAACATAGTGCACTTCGTCTGCTCTTTTACGGCTTTAAACACGTCGCTGCTGTTTGTTTGTGGGCTGGCTGCATGGCACGCTGCCGGAGTGGTTTCTAGGTGAAATATTATGGGCGATAAGGTGACACGCGGTGCGAGGAGGAGGCAGTGCCAACACGCTGACAGCCACTTTTACGTCCCCTGCTTTTAAGTTGCTGCGGTAAATAAGAATTTAGTGGCGGCGGAGACAAGTAAGACTTTATTCAAATGAGCTCAGAGAGACAGAGAGAGAAAAAAAAAGGCACAAGCTGTGACAACCTCCCGCCGTCACAGCCGTACAGTATGTCGCACTGCACTTCATTACCACGGAGAAGCAGAAGAAGAAGATGAGGAGGAGGAGTGGAGGAAGTTAGAAGACGGTGCAGGACAGTATGTGACACGGTGTCGCTCCTCTGGGCCCCGATGTCCATGAGTCAAGACACTGAAGTCAAAGTGCAGTGGAGTGTGGAGCGAGTGATGGTGCATTCACTGTCTCCTCTACTGGGCCGGTTGGAGCAAATAAAAGCCGGTCCCAGTGAGAAGCCGAGTCTGTTTTCTATTTTCTGTGAATGTACAAAACCTTTTGAGCAGTTTCTGAGTTGCTTTATTCGTGATGGAGTTCCCAACGGGCCATGGAAAGTTAACCCTGGGCTTCCACTGGATGTGTGTCCGCTCCGTGCTCCGCCGTCCATCAACACCCTGCACCACTGAATGCGTTTGTGATGTGCACTGTTTCTCATGTCTTCCCATGAGATCTTGCAAATTCACGCATAATTGTGCAGGTAGAACCACAAAACCAAAACCAGTTCATTTAATCCGGAGGAGTCGTAGGAAAATAACTCGGTGCTGACCTGTTGATCTGCCTAATTTGGTCCTCCACAATCAGCATCTCCTTGTCCATGGTGTCTGAAAACCTCTGACCTGTTGACTTCAGGCCTCAGACCATTACAACATTTTCAAGGTGTAGTGTGGGAAATATGATCCGCCGTGAACAGGTGTAGTTTATTTTGAAAATTAATCAGATGGTTTTTTTTGTGTCTGTGCACGACTTCCTGTGCCGCACGATCTGCCTTGTGCTGAATTGATGCGCCGTGCTCCAGCATCTGGCAAAAATAGAAGCTCTGTGCATGTGCTGCGGAGGGTCTGGACGCCAGAGCTGTGCTAGAGCCGGGACGCTGCACATCTGCAGCCGGTGGAAGCACAAACATCGACTAGAATTGAAACTAGGGCTGTCAGAGTTAACGCGTTAATCGCGATTAGATTAATTAAAAAATTAACGCGATTAAATTTTTTAATCGCGGTTAATCGCGGCCCATTTTGTCCTCTGTCTGCTGGACTGGAGGACTGGAGTGTGGGACCTCCAGTCCAGTAGGTGGCGGTAAGGCACCTTCAAGTTGGTTGCTACACAAATATACACAGTCTAACATATATCCACAGCTCCATCCATTGATTTTTTGACGGCTTTGTTGTCAACAAATGCACATGGCCATGTATTGATTTTTTTGACAGCGTCGGTTGTCAACAAATGCACGTGGCGATGTATTGATTTTTTGACGGCTTCTGTTGTCAACAAATGCACATGGCCAGGCAGAGGCGTAGCAAATTAAAGGGCAATTTCCACTGGATGCAATTCGTTTCAATTCTGTGTGAGTTTCATGCATCATGTGTTATGATTAGGTACTAGGCCTGCTAGGTCTGGTCTAAAAGTTGTTTGTCTAGAGATTATAACACTTTGGCTTGGACTTTCAACACTTTGGAGGGTTGAAAGTCCAAAGCGCCATATATAATATTTTTAATAGAGATTAATCGCGAGTTAACTATGGAAAAAATGCGATTAATCGCGATTAAAAAAATTAATCGTTTGACAGCCCTAATTGAAACATATCAGCTCTGCGGCCGTGCCGGAGCAGAGACGGAACGCACATGCATCTGGTGGAATCGCATACAATCTCATTTTACAAAATGGGCAGTGCAGTAACAGAATCTTGATTCACATTTGATCAACACAACCTTGTTTGAAGTTATTTGTAAATGTTTTCTACCTGAACCCGGCGCATCCGGTCGTGTTGTTCGGTCCGGCGCATTGTGAAGTCCAACTGAGCCAAGGAAAGAGGCGGAACCTATATAGAGTCTGTGGGCGGAGCAACACATTTATTTAGAAGAAGTTGAATTGCTGATTAAACTTGTAAATGATGCTGCTCTGGATCTGACTCTTTCCTTCTGTTCTGACTCTGTTAAACAGTAACAACAGAACCATTGGAGAGGATTTTCCATCTTTGCTGAGCAGAAGATTTGTTCTAAATGAAATAAAAGCCTGTCCCATGTTGTCGCCTGTCTCTGATAGCCTATAAGACGGGTCAGTTCGGCAGATGAACCTAAATAAAAGCCCGGGCTCATTCACGGTAACTAAACTCTGGTTCAGGGTGGAGTGGATTGGAGGAGCAGGACGGAGCAGCTGTGGTTTAAAAAGACAGTTTTCTTAGGTCAGCAACAGGTGAACGAGCCAAAAAAAAAAAAAAAAAAAAGCAGCCTGGGCTCATTAGCAGCCGACGACGAGCTGAGAGCGAGTTCACTGTAAACCCAGATTTTTTTCTAATTAAACTTTCTGAGTGATCATGACTTATTCTTTTATGTTTTTGAAAAATCTGCTATCATTACTAAAAAAACATTAGTCTTTTGTACTATTTAGCTGAAATATTCATTGCACTAATCATGTTTAGTAGAGATAACTTGGTATGTTTAAGTTTCATAAAAAAGGGGAGGGGCCTAATTCAAACACCTGCCTGGTCACATGACTAGGCCAGCGTAACGGCAAAGATAACCGGTCCTTGGTAACTGACGGTGAGTCTACGGGGCTCTACACCTGGCGGGAGGAGCACAGGCATGGCAGCAGACGGTACCTGACCAGGATGCTTCTTACTCCAAGTGGAACGGTTAGTATGTAAAATAACTACTGTAGCCTAGTTATCTTTGTGGGAACTTGGATATAACTTGTTTGCGTAGCTTTTTTCTGTGTAGGCTAATGTTACTGTTTGAACCTGTGTTTGGTGTTAATGCATGCTCATGTTAGCTTAGTGTTAACAGTCTGAAGAGGCTCACATAGCGGCGTGCGCGACTTATTTCCGTCAATTTACACGGTAGGAAAGCGGTTGAACCGCTGTCGGGGCAGAGAGGTGTAGCAGGGCTGCCCTGTGGAGGTGTTTATGTTGTGGACACCGCGAGCTGCACGCAGCCATTGATCCACTCGGCCGCTCCGTAGCCGCTCTCTTTTCTTCTCTCACTCACTCTCTCACACACCTTGTCTACATGCCGGTCTCCCCTATAACACAGACGCCGGTTCGGTTCTATTACTTTATTGTATTTAACAGTGACATTGCTGAGCTGAGTTGTTGAGCTAAATGTTTTCTTGTTTTCTATTTTTACAGATCCTTATGCTGTGACGATGCTGTGGAAATGTAAGTATTATGAGTTTATGTGTGAAAAAAGTGGTTACCTGTCCTCCTTGAGTTATTTCTATCCAAGAGAGGGAATGTTGGACAGTTTCTGAACAGATTTCACATCAGACCAGTGCTTGTCATACACATTATGTAGGCTACTTGGCTACTCATATCTGCTTCTTTATAAATTGTGTTATTCAATCCAATCATGCTTGGTTGGTTAAGTTTATCATTAGGCCTATTTGTTTTTCATAGGCTATTAGATATCTAACCTATGTTATTGTGTTTAATCCCCCAAAGATTACACAGCCAACTGCGATCCGGACACAGGTGCTCAGAGGGCTTCCTATCAACCTTTAGGACAACCCCACAAACTTCTTCAAAGCAGGCATTGTAAGTAAGCTCTTGCTTTCTTATCATTTTTACCATTATTTATTTTTCACAACACTCTTATATTGATTAAAGTTGTTTTTTAAACGAGTAATGTAATGATTGTGCTCTTCTTTTATTCTTTTATTAAGGACACTGATGATGATGATTCCTTCCGTGACCTTGATGTCGGGATACTTGTCATTGAGCGTGCTGGGCTCACATCTTTCCAGCATCTCAGTCCAACCTCGTTGAAAATCATCATTGGGGGAAAGTCGTGAAAAGACAACATTCATGATCTGCCAAAAGCAATCTGCTTTCTGTTTGGACTCACATATGCACTCCATCTTAACTACCCCAAGACTATGAGGCTCACATTTCAGTTCATCAAAGAGGTATTGCTCTCATTGGGCCACACTGACCTAAAGCCGAAGCTACAGACTCTGAAAAATCAACTTGCAATGTAAAGGGATGTCAAGTCTATCGTAAGAAGCTGTTGACTGCATTTTGTTATTGCCAAAACAAGTTTAATAAAACATGTAGACAAGAATGTACTTTTGTGGTTTTGCTTTTATTTTCTTAAATAATTTAATCTGTATAGTTTTTTTTTATTAAACAGATTTTATTTTACTCTTAAAATAGTGGAGTAATTGGGCAAAGGAATTGTTATGGTAAAACAACTTGGAGGTTAGTGTATTCAGCTTAAAGTGGATATAAAGCAATTGCTATTAGTAATGTTTTTAAGTTTAATCATCTTGGAGGTTAGTGCACTTAACTTTAAGTTTTCAGTTGAATAAAGGAGCAAAGCAATTGATATTACTAATGATTTTAAGTTAAACAAACTTGGTATTAAGTGTATTGAACTCAAAATAACAATGCCATCCACTCATTTTTTTAAGTTAAATTCACTCAAGTTTTCATCAAACATTACTCAATTTTTTTAGGGTAACCGGTTTCCTCAAATTTTTTAAGTACACTCAACTTATCCGGGTTAACAGT
>NC_140914.1:4961756-5240861 GCF_045865225.1 Trachurus japonicus | reverse complement strand
GTTCAGGTAAATATACAGAGGTGAGTGATGGGAGAGGGGGAGGCAGATGGTGAAGTAATCACAAGGTCTGAGATGACAGGAGATGTCAGAGGAGCTGAAGGTGCAGACCGCTGATAGAAAGATGAAATATAATGTCGTTTACAGACTTTATGACATGTAGAGTTGGTTTTTTCACTTTTAAAGGTACAGTCTGTAGGAGTTTCCTAAAGAACAAAAAGCAAAACATAGACTCATACAACAGAAATCCTGCTTCATCATCATCTACACACACACACACACACACACACACACACACACACACACACACACACACACACACACACACACACACACACACACACACAGGCCTTTAAAATATTAAATACATAATAAACTGCCTGAGCTTTATAATAGAAAATTAATTAGATATTATATATTTATGACCATTTCTGTTTATTCCTGTCTATTTAGATTTGATATTATTGTTATCATCGCCATCATCAACACAGCGAAACCTGTTTAAATTGATTTGCTTGCTCTGGGTTTATTTATTTTATGGGATGGCAGCACAAGAACAAAAGACATAATAAAACTCTGCTGAGTCAGCGCTGCATGATGGACCAATCAACACATTAGTTCTCACAGATTTATTCACAGCAACAGTCACATATTAATTCTCTCTCGCTCCGTCTATAAAAGCCGCGCTGCGTGGATCAATTAGCCGCCGTGTTTCATGATAATTATGTTATAATGACAATAATCGGACTTAATGGCTCTCCGCTACTTTCCGATTCCTCTTCAAAGTGGTTTCTGTGTTTGATCCCCCCCCCCACACACACACACACTCTTCCACCCCTCAACCCCACCCCGCTCGGTCCAAACACAGGGGCTGTGAGGTTAATGGAAACTTGATGGGTTTTTTCACACTGTATGAAGCAGCTGGAAGCTCGATCCGCGACCCGCTGTGAGGCCGCTCTCCGTCTCCCACACACGCACTCTGACTGGTGGAGGCTGGATATGCAGAGGGGGGGTGCGCTGTGAAGTTTTTAAAGGGATAGTTCAACATTTTGGCAAATTGGCCCATTGCCATAATCCCTATAGTCATAGCAGTAGGTTTGTTACCTTTAATTGTCGGTGCAAGCTATTTTTAGAGCGGCGGAGCAGAGCCACGAGCTGCTCAGAGCTACGCTACGGAGGCTCATGGGATTTCTTGGTTTCCCTCATCAAACTCATCAAACAGCAACTCCACAACGCTCTGGTGGACAAGTTGTGACCTGCACATTCACCACGCTATGAGATAATAACAGAACGTTACCAGACAGAGTTGTTTTAGAGGGAAATGCATAGACTGCTTGATGAAAAACTGTCCCCGACGGGAACGCGCATCAGCGGTTTTGCATGAATTTCCCTCTAAAATAACTCTGTCTGGTAACGTTGTGTTATTATCTCATAGCGTGGTGAATGTGCAGGTCACAACTTGTCCACCAGAGCGTTGTGGAGTTGTTGGATTGTGTATTTGATGAGTTTGATGAGGGAAACCAAGAAATCCCATGAGCCTCCGTAGCGTAGCTCTGAGCAGCTCACGGCTCTGCTCCGCTGTACTAAAAATAGCTTGCACCGACAATTAAAGGTAACAAACCAACTGCTATGACTATAGGGATTATGGCAATGGGCCAATTTGCCAAAATGTTGAACTATCCCTGTAAAATATTCCCGGCCGTTGACAGGATGACAGAGCAGACGATGTGAACACTGGACCACAGAGAAGCTGGGCAGACGTCTTTTCTGTGGTTTCTTTGAGCTGATTTAGGAAAAAGTGAAGGATCATGGGTAGTAAACGACAGCCCCCCCCTCCACTCTCTCTGCGGCCCTGTCAGCCTCCATTGTCCCTGACGTTAACGTGATCCAGCAGCACCGTGGAGACACGCTTCGCCGCTGCTAAGGCTGATGGGATTGGTTGGTCAGAGGCTCAAGCGGTAACGGCGAGTCGTTCCTATTGGTCGGAGGACGCACCTTGGATCTAAGGTGGATCAGAGTTCTGTGTGCAGCAGCAGCAGCAGCAGGATTAGTTGTGACACTGACACAGATCAACAGAGAGGTGGGATCACTACACAGGAGTTACACAGACTTTCTGGTACGGTGGCCCAGAGAGTTCGAAACAACTGCACAATAAGAACATGCACAAACTCAGTCGGTGTTGAGTTGAATTGATTATATAAGGTGTTGATTGAGAGTTTCGTGTTCATACATACAATAGCGGATGCTATGCAGATGCTAATGGGGATCTCAATAAACATAAACATAAACGTACAGTCGCTGCAGCTGTGACTTTGTTCAATCAATGCATTTGAAGTTGCACTTGCACTGTCAATATTCTCCATTTTTGTGAATGAAAGATTAGATGGTGATCTTTCTTTTCTTTTTTTATTTATTATTTCTCTACCTCGCACAAGGTATGTTAATATTATTTCTTTATTTTGTTTAAATTATTTGTCAGGTCAAGGTGAGGTCATGCTATAAGCCTTTCGGGTTTCAGACCTCACCTGCACATTTTTTTCGTATCTTCCTCCCTATTAAGAGAGATAAGTAAATGTATTTGTTTTATTTCATATGTGCAAATGAATACAGTATATAAAAAAAAGACAGCCAAACAGGAGGCATGGACCTCCTGTGTTTCTTTCTTTTTTTAATGGTATAAAAACATAAATAATAAAACAGGGTTTCTAGTATTGCAGTAGCAGAAGTCAATGAAAGGAATAAAAGAGCACAAATAATAAATAAAAAACAACAATATTTGTAGGGAATATTGATGCTGTAATGTTGTGTAATCAAGCTGTGTGTTTTGTTTTGCATGTGTTTATTAAAGCTGCAGTGTTTTGACCTCTCTGGGCCACCGTACTTTGCTCATATTTGATAGTCTCCACCAGGCAGATGATGACACCTGATGTCTGAATCTGAGGAACTCACATGAATTGATAATATTCTTCTTATTTATTTATGACACAAAGCAGCAACAGTCATGGACACAGGTTTTTGAGAGGGAAAAATAACAACTTTTCCCTCGAAAAACCTCCTGACAGGCAGCACAGCGACCTTCTGACCTGTTTGGTTTGACATTTACAAGAGGGAGAGAGTTCACGGTGCCGACCGCGGTGCACAGCGTCTCCTGCTGAGGGGCCGGCTGCTGCGGAGAGGCCGCTCGGTCGTGAACCTTTGTTTCATGCCATTCCCCATATCTGTCTCTCAGAATAATAAACTAAATGGACACAAATGCAGCATATTGGCTCATTAGTAGGAGCTCAATGTGCCGGCGCTGCAGCAGCGACAGCAGCACCACACCGGCCTCAGGCTCTTAGCACCTAATGTAAACAAGCAGCAGATTACAGAGAGGAGCTGTAAACAAACAGGAGCACAACACTGCTGCTGCTGCTGCTGCTGCTGCTGCTGTTGTGGTGGACTTGTGGATTTATCCACATTAAAGGAGAATTCTGGTAATTTTTGACCCCTAAATCATTGTCCTGATGGTCACCCAGTGTTGGGGGGAGCAAAAAACGCGACTAAAATTGATGCAGGCAAACCAGAGTTACACCATGGCTAGACGGCGCTAGGGATAGCGACAACGCTAACCTATGGGGGCAATTCTTTCAACCACAACAAACACTCAGAAAACAATCAAATATCTCTGGTACATGACTGGAATCTTTAGAGACACCACTGAACTCATATAGTGTACAGTATAAACAGTATAACTTTGTGTTTTTGCATGTAGCCACTCACCTCAGATAGCCGAACTCTGGAACATCCTGGAAAGACATTACTATCCCATCACAGAGCGCCTGCTCTCCCCGCCACAGAAACTAACACTTTTTCCTTGTTGTGATGATTTCTTTACAAAAATCAAGAGTCGGAGATATTTTGGACATTACCACTGCACTGCTCCACCGTTTATTTTAGTATAAAAATCATCACAACAAGGAAAAAGTGTTTGTTTCTATGGCAGGGAGAGAAGGCGCTCTGTGATCGGATAGTAATGTCTTTTTTTTTTTTGCTCCCCCCAACACTGGGTGCCCATCAGGAAAACGATTTAGGGGTCAAAAATGGACGAAATTCTCCTTTAATCTCTGGGGATTCAGGAGGAGGAGTAGTTCTGAACATGATGCAGATGTTCCTCTTTGATTCTTTTCAGAATGACGACATGATTTGTTGATTCTGTGAAAGAGCAGTTGGAGTGTTTGAAGGCACCTGTTTCCCATCTGTAATCAAGCTGCTCATCTTCTGTTATTAGTCCTGTTATTCAAACCAGCGTCGTCGTCCGTGACTCCATGTTTATCATCCTGTATCACCTTTATAGTCGTACTTATGTTTGATTATCATCATTATCACTAATAAGATCAACGGGAAACAGAAATCTCATTTACATAAATACAGTCAAACACGAGCAGACAGTTTCTTTTTATCTAAATATGAAGGAGGTCAAAGCAGTTGTTTTTTTTAACGTTGTACATCTATAAAAGAATATTTGCCTGTTTTTTTTTTTACTGAGATGTGGATTTAATTTCAGATAGGAGAACCAGACGTTTGATGTGAGCGACTGAGCAGATGAGCTGTGGTGCAGCGACGGTCCCAGTGCGACGTTAACGCTGAGAGGGATCTGAGTATTGATCCAGATGATGCACAGCTGCATGACTTTAAACAGGAGACCTTCCTTTATTGTCTTTCTTTCTTTGTGTTTTTGAGAAGTAACGTAATAATGAGCTGTTTCTTTTTTTTTTTTTTTAATAGACGTCCTTCTGAATCATTGTGAGGCAGCGTTTCATCACATCATCACGTCTCGTCTTGACGATGTGGGCCAGACATCAAACATGCTGCTTTGTTTGGGCCAGAGGGTTTTTATAAAAAGTCCTGAATACAGAACAGAACAGAATAAAAAAAAAAGGAATTCATCTCTGTTCACTTAACAAGCTTCAACCAGTCGTCGTTGCACCGATGCAGACGATGATGTCAGGGTTCATGATCTCCGTCCGTCACGAAGTCCACGCAGACCTGCGTTTGGACAGGTGCACGCTGGGAAGTGTAAACACACAGAGCTGCTTGAAAGTTTGTGGCCAAATACTGTAACTCAGAGAGAGTTAATTTTTCGCTTGATTGTTGACACATGTACATTTATCCCAGGTTGTGGCTCGGCCTTTACCTGGTTTATTTTTCTTCTGCTGCTTCTTGGTTAAAGTTTTGGTGGCCGTCCGTCCACTTCTGGGCAGAGTTGTGATGATTGCGGTGATGGTTTGGTTGGTTTCCTCTCTCTTTTAATCAGTGCTGTCCTTTTTGAAGGATGTCTCATTTAATTGGTCTGCTTAATCACTTGAGCACCAACATGTGTTTCACCTGTGTCTATCATCTACTTCACTTAATTTTGCGCATACTCTGATTCCATGTTTCACGTACTCTGCTTTCTACTCACACAGTTCCCTCCAAACAAGGACATGGAATTGAAAACTAAGAAAATCCTGGTAAACCAACAGAAAAATCTAAACTACTCAAGAGGATCACAAACTTTCAAGCAGCACTAGCATACCTGTGAAATAAACCAACTTCACACGAACACAAACCTCGGCCCAGATAATCAGCACGATTCTGGTTTATCTCAGTTTGGCACTTTTCTTTTCTGTCTTCAGTTACGCTTAGGGTTCATAGCACGCCGGCTACGCTCGCTCCATCTTGTTCAGTCTCAGTACAGATCAGTGGACGTTGCACTCTCGACTCTTCCAGTGATGACACTCTCTGACCAATCAGTGCAGTCATTTGACATCACGTTTTAGTATCAGCTCAGCTTGAAAGGCGTTACCAAAAAGCAAAGAACCAGGTAGCAGGTACTATCCAAGTGGAAAATCAAAAAAAACAAGTTGAATGGAGCCGAGTTTTGCGAGTGTCAAGGGTGACATGAGTCCAGGAAACAGAGTTCACACCTCCTCCAGCTCTCCACCTTGTCATGGTTTATATATGAACTCTTAAGCAAAGGAGGAGAGTTACCACCTGGAGCAGTAATTATGGGCTTTTATAGGTCACAATCAGAATCACACCACGGTGTCAAACTCCCACTGATCTCCACTGTGAAGGTTTCAGCACCACGGACAGCGCCAGGTGTTTCCTCCATGCTGGCTCCTTGTGCTTCATATTTAATGGAGGGACTTCAAAGTGTTATTGATCCTCTGGTCTAATCTTGTGAAAGAATAAGTGTGTGTTTCCCTGAAAGCAGTGTTACATCTGCAACATGGCAGTAGCTACAACGGGGCAATCGTATAATGAAGTGCACAAACACACAGTTTAATGCAGCGGGAAACACAATCACACTGGACGAGTTAAACTGCTGACAGGAATTTAATAAGAGGAAATAACTGTGATGTTGAAGTGATATTGAGTTTTTCTTTATAGGAGGAGGAAGTGGACATAAAAACTTTTCTCTTTATTCTTTTTACGGCAGCAGTATGTTGTAAAAGATGCACAAAATAATCGATGACAGATTCATACAAGAAGAAAAGAAAAAGAGAAAATATGTCAATTTAATTATAAAATCAACACATTTTCTTTATATAAAAGTGTCCCATGTAGCTGGTCCAGATGTTTCATATGTGAACAACAGACTTAATCTTTATGCATCATCCACATGTTATAATCAACATCTGCTTTTATTTCACTGAACAAAATCCTGCTTTTCTTCTACAGGACCATCCAGTTTCAATTGTAACTGATAAAAACACAGATCTGAGCCAAACACATGAGGATCTTCTGTTAAATTATATGTTTATATAATATAATAAATAGTTAATTAAGCTTTAATGGTGCAAATTAACAAAGTTTCTCTTGTTATACCAGTGTGGTTGGTAAAAAAAAACCTTGAGTAATTGTAGATAGATTTATTACAGACACACACACATATTCTGTAAAATCACTCTATCTCCAGTCTGATACAAAAAAACTTCAATATTTCTTACTTTCCATATAAAAACACATTCAAGGCAGCGATCCACTCGGGCCTGTTTGACCTCTGCGTTTATGTTCACATCGGCTCGGTTATAGCTGCCTTCACAATATTGAAGATGCTGAAGATAATATCATGCCCTTGGACGGCTTCAACAATCCGCTGAGCTACAGCCGAGGTCTAGAGAGGACTCAGCGGTCCACGCACCAGCTCCTCTTTTCCTGTTCCAACATCTGTGAAGCTTTTCCAAGAAAAATAAGAAAAAACTATATAAAGGAGACGGTTAAGTGTTTTTTTCCAACATGAAGAGGACGGAGAAGCGATTCCCTGCTGCCAGAAGCTCCTACACATCCAGAACTCAACCTCCTACACTGTAGCCATGTTTCTAGCGCATTTTTACTACAATCTCATTATATCATTATATATTATTCTGATCGGAAATTCCAACTTCTACTGTTTAGAAGAAGCTTTTCCTTCTCTAAACAAATGCTGCCATACAGTATTATTGGTTTTCTCTTTAATGAAGCTTCAGCCACAGCAGTTTCTCCTCCTCCTGCTGTGATCTAGTATGTGAGGGGCTCGGCTACAGCAGGACCACAACACAACAGCAATGCTTCATTTTGTTTCCCTTCCACCACCAAGAGCCAGGACAGGCGGAGACTACTTTGATCAGCTTAACCCTTTACATCTAATGAAATTTAATAAAAATACATCTGATACAGGATATTAATCCTCTACATCAGACCCCCAAAAAAGTTTGGCAGAAAAAAAAGCCAGGCAATGAAAAAAAAAGTTAGGCAAAAAAAAAAAGATTAAAAAAATAGGCGGGGAAAAAAAAAAAGTTCGGCAAAAAGGAAGAAAAAAAAAAGGTACGCGGGAAAAAAAAAGTTAGGCAAAAAAACAAAACAAAACAAAAGTTGGGCAAAAAAAATTAAAGTCAGGCGAAAAAAAAAAAAGTTAGGCAAAAAAAGAAAAAGAAAATAAAGGCAGGCGGGAAAAAAATCCAGGCAAAAATAAAAAATCCAGGCAAAAAAAAAAAAGTTAGGCAAAAAAAAAGCCAGGCAATGAAAAAAAAGTTAGGCAAAAAAAAGATAAAAAAAATAGGCGGAAAAAAAAAGTACGGCAAAAAGAAAAAAGAAAAAAAAAGTTAGGTGGGAAAAAAAAAGTTAGGCAGAAAAAACAAAACAAAACAAAAGTTGGGCCAAAAAAAAAAAAGGCAAAAAAAAAAATAAAAAAAAAATCCAGACAAAAAAAAAGTTAGGTAAAAAATAATTAGGCGGAAAAAAAAAACAATTTCCTTACTTAGGTTTGTAAAAGTCCGTATTATTATTATGGCCACCCTTGAATTTGCTATTTTTATTTTTTCACAAATGTGTTTTTGAAATTCTAATGAGCCATCAACCACCACACCTATCGTCCAACCACATAACACAGTTTCTACAGTACACCGTCCTCCGCCCATCGGCTGGCATAAACCACTCATCTTGATCGGAAAGAAATTCTGAACTCTGAACTCTGAATGAGCTCGTTTGGATTAAAATTTTCCAATCGATGTGTTTACATGACGCAGTTTTATTCATATTTGCATTTATTCCTATTTCATTTTTTTGTGTCCATTGAAACATGGCTATTGACACATATTGATCGTTGCCTACTCGGTGTTTCTCTCGGCTTTGTCCTCACGTCCTCAGATGAGCTCCCCTCTGTGCACGACTGTATTTTCCACATTAGTGAGGCAGAGTGTTGTTATTTAAAGGGACAACGAGGAGTTTTGGAAAAGCGAAGCGTTATTTATGAGCCTCTGCGCGCACCGTAAAATTCTTTGACCGGCGCAAGACAGACTCATGTTTTCATTCATCAATAATTAAAGTCAGAGGTTCAAAGAGGTTCAGTTACCGTCGTAGTTCCGACAAAGATATTCAATAAATGGAAAGATACTCCATGAGCGGCTGCTCCAATGATATGAAATGGTATACACTTCCTGTCTCTCTAAATGGGCGTGGCCAACCGTCACCCCACCTCGTCTGTGAACGTGTGTGTGGATTTATACAATTTGTAGGTAGATGAAAGTGAGATATTTATATTTTCTTATGATAACATAAAATATTTACACTACTAACAGTAATATTTAGCATGCCAAAAATAATTTAAATCATTTTCACGGGAGTTTGCGGCCGTTTGTTTGACGTTGCCTAGGAGATCTGTGCCAAATCTCGCGAGAGTGTGTCGTAGAGACAGAGACAGGTCTTGAACAAAGTGGATTTTCTCCGGATCTCTCCGTCTGAAAATTACCATTTTGGTGTCAAACTGTTCAGAAGAGATGTGGCTTGTGAAAAATGAGTCCAAAATTTGCTTCAGTGACCGTGGGGAGAAAGGCCCGATCATAATCGGTGTTCACATTAAATTGTCCCATAGGAATCAATACACTCCAAACTGCCTCTGGTCTCTCTAAAGGGGCGTGGCCGTGCAGAAGCCCACGTGACATGCATACAGGAAGCTAACTCGTCATGAAAGGTCTTGGTTTATAAACCGTCTTTGGTTCCGACCATAAACGGCGATTCAGCTGCGTTATTCTCATTAAGGAAAAGGGGGACAGCTCTCCATTCCGACACACCTCCACTTCGAAACACCGCTGTTCCGACACCCTCCCCCCGCAGCTGTCCAATGTCCAAGGTGCTGAACCGCGTGACGTTGTTTACACTCTGTGTTGTGGCTTGTCTGTGAAAAGTGCTGCTCAGAGACTGGGCAGATCTGTCCCACTTGCTTTCTCCCCGACTTCGTTGTTGGAGATCTCCCACACAGTAAAAGAAATACACTTCCCCCCTCCCCCCCCCTGCTCCGCTCGAGCGCGGCTGAAGCCGGCTTGAGCTCACACGGGCGTGAGGCTGCTGCAGCCGCCGCTCGTGCTGACAGCTGACTGAGGGAGATGCTTTGGTTAGGCTTAGGCAATGAAGAAAGGAGTTGGTTAAGTTTAGTAAAAAGACCAGGTAGAGGCTGGACAGGCCAGAAGCATAATGTACCTTATAAGTCATTAATATGCAGTATTTGCTTGTTTTGCAGTTAATTATGCACATGATCTGTTTGACCCCAAAAAGGAAAAAAGGATCAATGCGCACTGCGCACTGGGGGTTTCCCCAATAGCCTTTTCGGAATAGCGGGGTCTTTAGAAAAAATAGAAAACCCCCGGCTATTACGATGAATGGAAGTCTATTGTCGGAAAGGCGGGGCTTCGGAAAGGCGGGGTGTAACCAAGGAAACGCTGGTCGGCTCAACCAGCATTTCCGCCACCACTAATAATAACAAAATAACGATAGAGACAGAACGATATATTTATCGAAAATGGGCACATTAACAAGTGTGGGTAGCGGAGATTCATCCACATTAACGTGAGACTTTTTTATAACCAAATAGAAACTCCTCGTTGTCGCTTTAACCGCTGTTTCTGCCTTACCTCCGTCTTTGTGCATCCACCAACTCTCAGTAGACACAGTAGAGAAGAGGCTGTGATTTCAGCGTGTCTCTGTGTGTAATGGAAAAGGCCTGAATGTCCTCTATTGTTGTAATAACACTGTGCTGCTCCTGCTGCTGCAGCTGCTGCAGTAAAGAGCTTCATGTTTGAAAAGGTTTCATCACAGCCCAGTATTCATGCCAGATCCGTGGAACGTCGGCCGATCGCTCTCTGGACCACAAGCAGCAGATTTGAGTTTCAAAGAGAAAGCGTTAGTCACTCTCAGAGCTGAAGACGCAACACTTTCTGCAGGGTTGAAGCTTCGGACACACACACACACACACACACACACACACACACACACACACACACATACACAGAGTACAAGCTCGTCTTCTCCTGCTCGTGGTGAGTCTGGAGACTTTGGCCGCCGCTCACGTTAAAAACCATGAAATTTACATAGTTTCCATCTGTTGTTGCCACTAAAGTGGTGGCTGGAGAAGGACTTCATTTCCCTAGATGAGTTGTTTTCTGCTCCAACTCTCTCGTATCTTGTTAAAGTTGTTGTGTGGAGACGAATACGGAGGCCGTTGGCAGCTTCGATCGGTTTGTAGAAAAACAACTTCTTTTTTTCTTTTTTTTTTCTGTGGGAATCAAACCGGTTTGTTGATCCTCTCGGCTTTGAGATGAAACTTCCTCAGCTCCTGTATTTATCCTGCCACACTGAAGCTAACCAGCGTTTCATCAGCCTGTGTAACTTATTGCAGCTTCACTGAGTGAGTGCAGAACAAAAACACACAAAGTCTGATCCAGGAGTTTACTTCTCACTTCCTGCAGCAGCTGCCATCATGGTTTAACTGTTCACCTTGCATCATGCTCATGTTACAGTAGCAGAGGTGTACAGTCCTGTTTTTATTTTACATTTTTGTGTTTTGACATTCACTCACTTCTGTTTTTATTTATATTTCGTATGTGTAATGTACTTCACCTAGCTGTTTTTATTTCTTTAAATTCTGGTTTTATTCTAGCTTCATTCATGTATTTTACTTTTCTTTCTTCTCGCTGTGTTACTCTAACTCCCCATTTGTCACTATATTGTGCTGCTTTGATAGAAAATGTTTGTTGAGTCGCTGCCTGTAGAAACTGAATTGCCCTTCGGGGATAAATGAAGCTTTGTGATTCTGTTTCACCTGGTTCCTAAAATGCTGCCACATGAATGATTTAAAGAGGAACACTTATACAAATATATTCATAGTAACATATTCAGATTTTGCCAATAAACTTTGACATTTATTATTCACACTGGACCTTTAAGCTTCAAATCTTGCACAGTTCCTCTGTAATATCACAAGATGTCGTGGGACAAGTTCACACCACACTGCTACTGTCGCAAGAACGCAAATATCAACATACACAACACACAGGTGCTGCTGAAAGGAGCTGAATTTAACCCAGTCAGAGGTTTTCCTGCTTCCTGAACAGAACCTGGACGTTTTGTGAGGACAGTGTCCAGGTCTGAGACACAGGAGCAGCTGCTACTGTCGCTGTGGGAGATGAGTCCTCTCCTCCTGGTGAACACTGTGAGTCTGTGCTCCGAGCTTCAGTTTACACCACTTCACCTCCTGCAGCCTCTGCTCTCAAACGTGTCCACAGAGAGACAGTGACTTACATCACGTTGAGGCTGTAAGGTGAAGAGGAGGAGGATTTCATTCTTCCTACATGACTTCATCGTCTCACACTTGCTTCAGCAGTCAGGTGTCGTCGCCCCCCTCCCTCCCTCCCCTCCCTCACCTCCGTTCTCTCTGACGGATGTGATCTTTGTTTTTCATCGACACTTTGTCACACACAGGACGACGTGATGGATCATGTGCATAACTCCACACAGTGTGGTTTATCGTATCGAGGACGATGATGGTTTTTATTTTTTCTGCCGGGGCCCACAGTGGAGCAGGAAAAAAAAAGAAGAAAAAGTGCAAAAGAGCAAAAGTGCAGATTAAGAAATTGTCCGATTACAACGTTATTAAACACGTTGGGCTTCTTATCACGTCCTCATTCTCTGGTCTCTCCCTCATTAACAGACGACGTCCTCCTCTAATTCTTCTCCCTATCTGATTCGTCGCTCTCTCTCTCTGTTGAATATCTACATTTTCTCCTCCTCCGCCTCAAACTGCTCCATTTCCTGCACTCGTTCATGTGTCTGTCTGTCTCCTCTTTCACCTCTCCTCCCTCCTCCCCCCTCCTCCTCCTCCTCCTCCTCCTCTCTTCCTCTTCACACCTGAGCCTCACTCTGTTTATCCAAGTGACTGTTTTTTATTCCAAGGCCCTCTCTCTCTCTCTCTTTATGTGTGTGTGTGTGTTTGCTGGGCACAATGACATTTAATTAAATTAACAAGTGAGCGGATGGCTGAGTGCCAGAAATCTGACTTTTTATTCCACATTTGCGACATAAAAAACAACATCATCCTCACTGTTTGGTTTAAAACGCAGATAAATGACGTGGTGGAGCATTAATCCAAGTGTGTGTGTGTTTGTGAGGTTATAACCTTCACAGTGGCTCTGCTTTTTTATTGTATTGTTATGTTCATTGTTATGACCCAGACAAATTTTCCAAATAACCCTCTCTCTTCTCTTCTCATTGTCTCCTGAATGTGCTGCTGTAATCCTCAGTAAAATGTGATTTACTGTGACTCTTCCTGTTCCAGTGGCGGCATTAAAACTGTGTGCACTGTAAAAAAAAAAAAAAAAAGAAAAAAGAAAGAAAAAGTTAAACTCTCTCTGTTTATTTCATGAGTGATAGCCTCCTCAACTTTCCTGCTCTCTTGTCGCTGCAGCAGCGTCGTCGGCTGCAGGCGGTAATATGCTCTGAGGCCTGCGACATTCCTGCACAATATTCCCACATTCCTCATCGTCGTCGTCGTCTGTGTAATGGGGCCCGGAAAAACCCAGTGTGTGGCTGGAGGTTTGTTAATCAACACTGTAGACGGAGGAGAAGGAGAATAAGGAGAAGGAGCTGGACGGAGCAGAGCAGAAGAGGGAGCAGATGGAGCGGTGTTGTTTCTGGGCATCGCTGGGCTCTGTGTGAGCGAGAGGCTTCACCATGAGGCGCATATGCTGCAGCCTGTCTGTGCATGTGATGTGTAGAAGTAGCTGCACATATCACTGTGTAATGTTGTGCAACTGTCGCTCGGCCTGTCGCAGTCATTACATAATCACCTGATTGCAATTATTTGAGCCGAGCGCAATTATTTTTGCATAATCCCTATAAATGGTTTCCATTCGTCTGTATAGAGACGACACATTTCCATCAATGTTTCCTCCTTGTTTGAGCTTTTACTGGTCGTCTTTTAATGTTTTAATGACACGAGTGGAGAATTAGCACCATAAACTGTTGTAATCTAATATTCGATGACCACATTTCGATGAACATCTATTGTTATGAACCCTCTGGGGTCTGTGAGAGCGTGATCAGATCACATGACGTCTTCAAAACGCCGTAGACAAAGCGAAATGCTTGAAAGTACAATTTTGAAACTCTCTCCCAGTTTTTATTTGACTTTGATAGATCACGTAAAAAACCAGAGATATGATAGTTTGAATTTGATAGTAAAACAAATATATATCCAGTGGGATAGGAGGGGATGGGATGGGAGGAGCAGGCATTGATTTTTTTTTGCACGTAAAACATGTTTTTATGTTGTAGGCTATATAAAGGCAAAAACAAAATAGGCTCCAACCGCTAAAGCAGTGTTTTTCAACCTTGGGGTCAGGACCCCACATCGCCTGGAACTCAAATGGGGTCACCTGAAATGTCCAGTAATTGATTTAAAAAAAAAATTACTGATAAAAATACTTTTTAAACTAATTATTATTCATTTTAAAAATATGATTAAAAACACCACACACAATCCTAAACCACTGTATTCTATAGTTTCACTCTCTCAAATTTAAATGTAGTTCAAATAAAATACAGCATGTAAAAATATCTGAGCTGATGCATCTTGATTGACGGGGTCGCCAGAAATTTGTGCCAGAAAAGGTTGGGAACCACTGCACTAAAGGGTTAAACATCATGGATTTAGTGTCTAAGCCAATAGGCTAAGTGTTTCTTCTTATTTTTCTTCTTCATTATCATAAAGTGTATGTGTATTATTAAACTATGTTCAGGTTTATGTTGTAATAGTGGCATAAAATGATCAGAAAAAGACAATTTAATCATTAATCACAGTTATTATATCGCAGTTAATTGTCAGCGATTGTGAACTGTAGCATCACATTGTTTCCTCTTGCAGCATACGATGTATAAAATAAGTCCAACGCAGCAGGACGGAGGTAAAACACTTCTAATGGCTGAACCACTCAGAGGATATTTCCTCTTTTCTCGCCTCATTACTGAAGTACAGTGTCTTACAGCACAGTTAAAGTGCTGAGAGAGCGAGCTGCTGCTGCAGAGCCGCTCCGTCTGACTCTGCACATCCTGTCATGTAAACACCACGCTCCAACTCCACAGTGCCTAGTTTACTAACCCACATAATTTGTCATTAGGCAGAATCGCTGGCAGAGCTTTTTAATCCGGCTCGTTTTCTTTTTTCTTTTCTTTTTTAAACTAATGTGACGATAAAACAATAGGGAATGGCTGCTATATATATTTGTGCAGATGCAATATAAATGGTAATGGATGTGAGAGCGGCGGTTTGTGCGTGACTTGGAAACATATTCATTCATACATGATGTGTTTGTGTGTGTGTGTGGGAATGAGATGCTGATACTGAGGTTGTTCTCTGTGAAGGATGTTTCCACTATGATGAATGTGCAGGTTTTTTTTTTTTCTCTGCAGTGTTATTATGGAGATGGCTGACACATGTATTTGCATATTGACATTTAGACGACTGAACGGAGAATTACAGCAACGACAACATGAAACACGCTGTCGTCGTTGTTGTTATTATGATCCATACGAACAAATTCACACTTTTCCAGACAGAAACAAAGTCAGACGTGTTGATATGAAGCGTGTTTTCCCCTTTTGATCAAATATATTTGATGCATGTTTGGCCTTCACTCTGCAGAACAGATTCACAGAGAGATTTACACCAGAGAATCTCTTTTTTCTTTCTTTTTTTTACATTAATCTGCTGCGGGCCGTTTATCAGCGCCCACAGTTTCTCGCTCTGTTAACGAGTTTCAAAAAGGTTTTTCAAACTAAAAGCGTCTGCAGAGAAGAGTTACTGTAGCAGAACCCAGCGGCCACGGCGCCTCAGACGACGACTCTCCACAGCTGCTGAGGAGGAAAAACATGAGAATCACAAAGAAAAAGTCGTCACAAACTACTGTAGTTGTAATTGTGTGATCAGAGTCTGTGTCGGTCGATAAGAACCGATGTTCAGACTCCAACCTGTCCGCTCTCATGTAGAAACGCTGTCCTGCCATTGGTCGATCCACTGGAGAAGAATAATGTTCATGTTGTAGGAAAACACAGTGGACAGTTATTCATTAGAGGTTTTTCACCTGTTTCTACTGAGTTCTGTTCATTTTCCAGTAGTTTACTGCAGAGCTGCACTGAGGATATTTGGAATAATTCAACTTGTTCATTGTTAAAGCAGAAGTAAGCTATCCGGTCGTTTTGGCTAACTTCTTGTCAGCGGATGGAGTTAGCAGCCCCCGCCCTCGTCATGGATCTATTGGTCCTCGTCCCTACGTCACCACATTCACGCGCATCCCTTGGCTGCACACACAGAGAGGACCGCCCCTTTATGCCGTTCTCTCTCCTCATTGGATAAAGGTTGTGGGATACAAGGAAAGTTTTCTCCTGGGCTTACAGCAGAGCAGAGTGACTGACAGACCCGTGTTTCAGACCAAACACTCTAAGTGATTGCTGTCGGAAGATATAACTATTTAAGACTTATATTAACACAAATATTCCGCTTACTTCTGCTTTAAACAGTAAAATGTTGAGCATTTGGTGCCGATCTGGCTTTTTCAGTCCCGATATTGATACTTTGGCTTATAGCATATCAGCCGATACCATGGATCCGATGACTTGGCTAGCTTTGTCAAACGTTGTTGCTCTGTTGTTTGTCGAGAATCAAAGTGATCATGGATGGCATCATGGATGAGCCACATTGTCCGATATCTGATCTACGCTATTCAGTTAATATCTGGGCTGATATCCGATCGGTGCATCCCTCTTCTTCCCAAGTGTTTGATCTATATTTGAGGGAAGTCAAAGGCAAAAAATGTGCATTAATCAAAACATGAGAAAATATCATCCGATTAATCAGTTATTAGGATATTTTACCATCTAAGAAACTGAGAGATGGAAATCTGACAATGGAAAATCACAGAAATGTTTTTTTGACATCTTGAAGAATCCATGAAACCTCACCTCCAGTATCGGTTCGATGTTCCTCGTGAAGTGAAGTTGAGTACAGACAGTAACAGTGTCACTGTCTGTTTTTTAATTTCAGTGATTTACCCAGCTTCCTAAACTGTGACGACTTCCTGCCTTTCCTCTGTTTTTACTCTTCTTCTGTCAGGTCTGTGAGGATTGTGCAGAGTTGGAGCTGTTTGAGATTGAGATTTATGTTCATAGACTAAAACAATCAAGTTAAAACTGGACGGACCAACAAATCTTTTACATCTAAGAAGCTGCAGCCAGAGAAAACATTCTAGCTTTTTGCTGAAAAACGATTTTAGACCTTAAACGTATCCATCAGTGGAGCCACTAATCATTTAATCTCTGCATCGGCTCATCCATTCTGCTTTAATCCATGACTCTATAATAAAACCAGTCGTCTTCAGTAGCGGTCGGTGCACAAGTTCTGGAGAGTCCCCGGCTCTTCCCCCCGCGGACAGGTACTGATGCATGATGGGACAGCGGGGAGTGATCGGGTTTTCCGCTGATCCCTGCCAGCCAGCCAGCCAACAGATTGGAGGCAGATCCCTGTGTGTCTTCATCATCATCATCATCATCGCTCTGCCTGGGAGAAACATGGCTGGTGGGAGGAGGTGGAGGAGGAGGAGGAGGAGGAGGAGGGACTGAAGCTCTGCCAGACTCCTGCTTGTCTTGCGGTGACGGCAGCCGGGCCAAACTCCCCCCGAGACCGAGTACCCGGGCCCGGTTCCAAGATGGCCGCCTGACTGACCTGTGATGAGAGACACTTATCCTCCGTTCTGATCTGCTCTTGTTATTTTGTTGTTGTGCAGCTCAGATTTGTTTTTTGTTTTTTCCTTTTTTTTTTAACCCCACCACCACCAGCCCCTAGTGAGACAAATAATCAGGTTGCAGTAACCCATCAGCATCACAAACATACGGGAGGACAGAAAAACAAAAAGGACTAAAAAAGCAAAACAAGTTGTAACAGGACAATATAAAGCGACAGGAAAGTATCCAACTAAAAATGCAAAACATGTGCAGACACTGAAAAAAATAAGCATGGGGATCCTAAAACGACACAGCTTGGCTCAGCATTGATGGCTGTATCAGCTTAATTTCCTCTCCACCCCTCAGCTTCAATAAACATCTCCATCTTTCTATATGATACTGCTCGTCGGTAATGAAACCCTCCAAGATAAATTGATGTTTAACAAAACTTTTTAATGTATGTACATTAAGGAACTCAGTATTGGGTGCGTTATAAATTAACCTTTTTCCCAGTAAAATTATTAAGTTGATAATATAATTATTTTTCTCCCTGACTTCCCCCGGCATTATAGAAAAAAAATTCAGTTCAAAGGGCAGGCCAATGCCAGAGCACATTGCAGGTGTTGAACAGTGTTTTTGTTTTGTTTGTTCCGACCCTCCCTCCTCTGTTCAGCGTCCACCTGCTCTCTGAATAGAAGCCATTAGTCCTGCTTTAATTGCAGTGAAACACAGATCATCTCTGCCTCCGTGGTAACAAACAGCAGGTGAAATGTGACTCTGCTGCTGCTGCTGCTGCTGTTGGACTTGGCATCTGCTGTACAGACTTAGAAAGCAGCGGCGTCGACTGCCAGAGAAATGTTTTCACTTCTGATGAAATAAGTCGCCGTGCGTACAGTCGGAGATGTTCTTATTCCGGATGTTGTTCTCAGAGCTGCAGGCCACACTCCCCGTCATGTTTTGTAAAAAAAAAACACACACACACACACACACAGTGACACACAAAACTTTCTTTCGATTAGTCCGGTTTTTAACTTGATTCCTTGGACGGACGCCCGAGACGTTGCCGATCCGAGCCGAGGCCGCATTTGGCGGCTGATTGCTTTAGCCCAGTGACTCACATAATTTAGCGGTGCAAATTGAAGCCAGCGGGTTTGTTGTTGTGTGTGTGTGTATCCAGCAGCACGGAGGCGGCTCAGCAGAGTGTGTACAAGTTCAAACCAGGGTCACAGGAAGCTGCGGCGGCGCCCGGTGCTAAAGACACATGATATGGAGAAGATTTGATTTGATGAGCTGTATTAGGTCTACGGATGCTAATTGAAGTCGTTTTCAAAGCGGAGATAATTCTCCACAACAACATGGAGCAGTGGAGGAGGGGGGCATCATCTTATACCACCGGCTGCAGCTGTTATTGCTTCATGTAATAACAATAATGATAAACTTTATCTATGTCTTTATTTACACTGCTGACTTGTATCTTCAGAACACAATCCAACAACTCCAAAATGCTCTGGTAGCTCTGGCTTAGAGGTAAATTCATGCAAAACCACTGATGCGTGTTGCCTTCAGGGACAGTTTTTCATCAAACAGTCTCTGCATTTCCCTCTAAAACAACTCTGTCTGGTAACGTTGTGTTATTATCTCATAGCGTGGTGAATGTGCAGGTCACAACTTGTCCACCAGAGCGTTGTGGAGTTGTTGGATTGTGTATTTGATGAGTTTGATGAGGGAAACCAAGAAATCCCATTGAGCCTCCGTAGCGTAGCTCTGAGCAGCTCGTGGCTCTGCTCTGCTGTTCTAAAAACAGCTTGCACCGACAATTACAGGTAACGAATCTACTGCTATGACTATAGGGATTATGGCAATGGGCCAAGTTGCCAAAATGTTGAACTATACCTTTAAAACAGACATTTTTAATCATTTCTTCAGGCTTTTGTCTTAACAGCAAAACTGTGTGTGAGAGAGAGAGGATGACTCGCAGCTGTTTGTCGTCCTGCCCTCTGGTTGAAACATGAATCGGAGCCGTGGACTCTGACAGAATACATGATGGTCAGAGATCCCCCCCCCCCCCTCGCTGCTCTGAGCCTCGTCTCTCTGTCTGTCTCTGTGTCCAACAGCCGGGCCCCGCTCGTTTCCCAGACCAGGGTGACACCGTCTCCGTCTCCTCTGCTCTCAGGTCTCTTTTATTCTCACATATCTGCCTCTGTCATCGTGTCCTCCGTCCTGCTGCGCTGCAGAGGGAAGTCAGAGTCGAGCAGCTGGAGGCCGGGCCCACTCTGACAGAGAGAGACAGAGAGAGGACCACTCTGAGGTTTTATCAGTCTAAGAGCTGCTGCACTTTACTCTGCTTCAGAAAAACCTCAGTCAGGCTTTAGAAGTTCAGGATGTCTTTACAGGAACCAGGAGAAGTCGTTCATATTCACCTCTCTTTTTTAAATCTAAATAAAACAATAAACTCTGACCAGTCTGTGGCTATAGAATTAGCAAACATAGTTGTTTTATGTCAGAAATGTCTGGGTCTGGGGAAAGCAGGGGGCACTAAGTGGAAGTAAACGATCCTAGAGAGCTTGAATGAATGAATGAATGACTGAATGAATGAATGAATTTCGAACATGTATAAAAAAAAGTATGTAACTATTTGTACATAACAAAAGAAAGAAAAAGAGAAATTAAAGGAAAATAAAATAAAAATAGAGCCAAGACATAACAAAACACCGCACATTGTTCGAAAAAAGGAGTGGGAAGACTCTGCACTCGTTGTTCTGGTATTGATCTGGATCACAGGGGAGCAACCGTCATTCAGACATCCCACCAGTCCGACATCGGCCTCTAACTGTCTAAATGGCAACATTTAATTTTCTATCAGCTGTCCCGTCATTCTGACAATTTTTGCCTCCTATGGTCAGAATGATGGTATTTTTAAAATTTTTTTAAACATCCTGCCTTTCCAACAATTACTTTAATAGCGTATTTTTCCCCCAAAATATATTTGCACTGGTTGGGTTCAGGCAATGGAGAAAGGAGTTGGTTAAGTTTAGTAAAAAGAGCAGGTAGTGGCTGGACAGGCAGACTAGTCCCTGTCTGCGCTCTGCTGTGTAAATTACGCACAACCATGTGGGTATTCCTCTATCAGCATGTCTTAAAGAAGGGAGTCACCTGTTGAGTATTGCACATTTCCTTATATTGAAAGCCTTGTCAGAATGGTGGGACATTCGCTTGTCGGGATGGTGGGATGTCGGAATGACAGCATGTAACCTTGGATCACACACATTCAGACATTCATTATGAGCATTTAATACAACGTCAGTTTTACAATGCTCTTCTCATAATTTTACAATGAAGAAGAGCTGCTGTTAGACGGCTGCAAAGAAAGTAGAAAGTGTGTCCTCATGCGCACCTTCAATGGCATAATTATAATTATATAATATATAATAATAACCATAATTATTTCCCACAATTCCGGAGTACAAGAACCGTAAAAAGATGTTTGCTTTTTGCAACTACTGTATATAGGGTTGAGATTCAGTTCCTTACACCTGCAGCCACCTGACTGTTGATCCCTGTCGAACGTGGTTTTGTCTTGTTGCTGTATATTAATGTTGTAAAATCAATTCCTTGTGCAGGAAGATGCAGAGAGACGACCGACTGTTGAATGTTTCACAACAAGAACTGAACTTTAATCAGTGTTAAACTGTTACTTATAACTATTTACAGACTTCAAAATGTTATATTTATGATCTTTAACCAAACTAAAAAGCTTCTGTTTGGGTGATATTGGTCTTTTTATTATTAAATGTCAGATTGTCTGTGAACATGTTTAGTCTCAGTTCTCATCACTGTAAATCACTCACAGACAGCGTTTCCTGTGATGTGAAATGAAATGAAAACCTGATATTGGTTAGATTTGAAATGCCACAGTCTCAGTCTGCATATTTAAATTTGAGGGCAAATATGTGAATCATAAAACAACAATAAATTCATCAACAAATATTTGACCTTTAAAAATGAAAACAGCAGAAAATGCTCCTGGATTTTTCAGTCTAAGCAGCTTTTCAATCTTCTCCTCCTTTGTAGCTTCTCCTCCAGCGCACAGAACAATTAACAGGGAAATGCTAATTATTGCAGTTTATTCATGAGGTTTTGATTTAATTATGAGCTTCATTTAGAGTTTCCTGTCAGAGCTGCTGCTTGGTGCCACTATGGTCTGGATCTCAGTGGCTGTCGGTCTCTGACCAGTCCAGACCGGATTAGAGCCGGAGAGTTGATGCAACCTTGGCACCTGTGTGTGTGTGTGTGTGTGTTTGTACTGTATTATTGTATTTAGCATTCAGAGATGTCACTGTATCTCTGCTCTCACCATTGGGCGTCTCTTAATAAAGGTGATTGTGTGAGGATGAGATAAAAGACTTGGAGAGTGTGAAGTCCACCGATGTCAAAGCACAGAGAGAAAGAGATCTGAAGCCAAGAACTTGTGTGTGTGTGTGTGTGTTTGTGTGTGTGTGTGATTGAGTTTGCACAGGAGCGTTGTGTTCTCCAGCGCCCACGACGACACAAAGAAACTAAACAAAAACCAAAGATCAAGAGGCGGCGGTGACGTGATTTATGGTTCTGGCTTCAGACCTAAACAAGTTAGTGCTGACACCGGAGTTTAGCTCCTACAGGAGGAGGAGGCTACACACACACACACACACACACACGTTTGCCTGCAGTGTTTGTTATTTTATCTGCCTGTGTGTGATGTGATGCTTCAGCTTTGACAGCCTCAGTGATGATGACTGAGCTGAACTTGATATTTAACATGTAACTGACTCATTAACACTTTGACACACACACACAAGCGCTTTTCTGGAGTTGTGTTTGATTTAGTGTGAAGTGCTTTGACGCTTTTGGCTTTTTGGATGGAGGAGGAGGAGGAGGAAGAGGGCTGCTGCTGGTGGTGTTATATTGTCATAGTTAAATAATTCAATAGAGGCCGCCCGGCTAATTTGCTCATTTAAAAGCAGTTTTAGATTTAATTCCTGTTTTGCCTTTAAGATGCTGCTTCAGTCATTTTCTATTAAAACTAGCTTTTAAAGTGTTTTTTTTTTTCTTCTTTCTCTCTCCTGAAAGTGTGTCGTCCTCCGCTGCTCCACTGAGCCACTGAGATGAGATGAGATGCTGTATCATGATGACACAGCCTCCTTATGCACCGTGTGCCATTAACCCTAGAGGTTCTGTTTAGACCACACAAAGCGTCTGGTCTAAAAGAGGGAAGCACCAGTGCATTCTGGGTGCTTTTATGTCTTTATTTGAACTGCACTGACACACAGTCACTGCTCCAGACACAGCGTGGTTCAACAGGGTTCAACAGACTAACCAGAACCTTCTGTCAGCCACTTCTCAGAGACAAGTGGTGTGTTGTTGCTGTTGTTGTTGTTCTACAGCTACAGAATCAAACTCTGTCCATGGTTCATCATGTTAACTGGCCAGTGAGTCCAGTCCAGACCAATGACTCCAATACCAATAGGTCCTGACCAGTGAGTCCTAACAAGTCCAGACCAGTAAATCCAGTCCAGTCCATATTGTTGAGTCCATTTCTGACTAATGAGTCCATTCCTGAGCAGTAAACCTAGTCCTTGCAAGTCCTGACCATTGAGCCTGGACCAGTGAATCCAGTCCTGACCAATGAGTCCACTGTCCAGTGTTGATAAGTCTTGATCATAGACTGTAAAAAGAATGGACGTAGCGTCCGTGACGTCACCCATTGGTTTTGGGGAGTCGTTTTTGTGACTCAAATATGGCGGCCTGAACAGCGCCATGTTGGATTGGCCGGCCGAGAACCCGCCCACTGGCCTCGAAGCAGCCTGTCTCCGGAGCTGCTCAGACCTGTCACTCAACGTTTCCGCGCCCTAATTGGCCAGAGTTTTAACCTTATAACAGTAAAACGGTAGAGTTAAAAAAAAATTCACCCCCCTCAGAGTGTGTGCGGGGGTAGAAACTATCGACTGAGACCAAAAAACGTTCTGACACCAGGCTTTTAACATGTTTACTGAGGATGTAAAGTCGGCGATTTTAACATGGGGGTCTATGGGGAATGCTCCCTTCTGACACCAGCCCCCAGAGGAATCCGAGGGGATTGCAGTTTTTTGAACGCGGAAGTGAGCTTCACTTCTCAGACCGACAACTGCCCCCTTGGTCTTGATCAGTGAGTCCAGTCCAAACGAGACCTGACCAGTGAATCCAGTCCAGACCATTGAGTCCAGTCCAGATTGTTGAGTCCAGGCCTAGTCTGGGAAAGTCCTGACCATTGAGCCCTGACCAGTGAATCCAGTCCAGACCATTTGAGTCCAGTCCAGACAAGTGAGTCCAGTCCTGGCCAATGACTCCAGTGCTGGTAAGTCTTGATCAGTGAATCCAGTCCAAACAAGTCCAGACCAGTAAGTCCAGTTCTGACAAAGAGGACCATGACGACACATGTTACTCATCCCAAGAGCATTTCCAACTATATCTTGGCTCATTGACAATACTCAGACCAGGGGCCAAATATATAAAACATTCCTTAGAGTTTCCTGTCAGAGCTGCTTTCCATCGGATGTATAAAACCCCACGTTAGTATATTCCCACGTGTTTTTCTCTCATACATCACAGTCATCTTTTGCTTATAAAAGGCCAGGATTTAATTTGAGGAGAAATTGTGGAAGCAAGAAAGACACAGTTGAAGAAGAAGAAGTAATGGTTGAACAAACTGATAAAAGAAAATGTACAGTATATTATTTGGAAGCTTTAAGCTCTCACCTCACCGCCCCTCCCCTCGCTGACATGAAGATGGAGACCTGTCACTGCTTGTCTTCAGGGTGACATGTGACTTCTGCAGAGTGCTCTTCACTGCTTTCTTGCTGTCAGGCCACTGTTTCCTTCTCCTCAGTCTTACTCAAAGTCTTTGAAGGTTTTTTTCCTGTCTGACAGCCACCAGCTCACATCTGGAGCTGCATCCACGTCCATGTGACCGTGCCCTTGAAATCCTTGACGATGCATTCTCCACCGATCTCTTTATGGCGCCTGTTTAAGTTGTCGCCACGATGTTTACCTCGATTAGTGTGAATAATGATCTATTTAATGGGTTTAAAGGCAGAAAAAAAGGAGTTTGGCTTTTTATGATGAACAGCAGAGAAGGGTAATGGTAAAGTAAAGCTGCTGGGAACAAAGCACTTAAATCCAAGGGCCCCATAAATTGAAGTTATAAAAAATCCATTTGCTATAATTAAAAGTGAACTTACTGGTTGCCTGGGAGGCCGTTGTGCTGCAGCAGAACCAGACCGAGCGCTGTGTGGACTGTTAATGATGTTAAAATGAATACCTATTCACTGTTCACCAAATTGAAAAATTAAAAAGTGCATGTACTGTACTAATATGAAGAAATGTAATTATGCATTACTTAGATATGGAAATGCAGGAAACGTGCTGAGCAATGACCACAAAAACAACAACAGAAGTTTTAAATTTACAATATTTTATTTAGGCATGCACCCAGAAGTTTATTTACTTCAAGCAGGTCAAGAGTTGATATTCCTGTATTAATGTCACAACCGGGAGCTTCCGACTGCACGTGAACACACCGAGCGCATCAGCTTGGGTCTCGCGCGAGACTCCGCGAGACTTTGAATTAGATCTAGTTTTACAAACATGTCGACTTCCTTGAAGTAAAAAAACTTCTCGTTGCATGTTTGAGTAGCCGTCTGACGCTGTCTGTGGCTTTGAGGGATGTAAACAGCCTAAGCAGCGGAACTTGCATCCGCTCCCATTCATTGCTGCCGTGGCGATGCGGGGACAGACACAACTACCGCAAAACAGGAGCAATTAAACTGAAAATCTTCAGATTACTTCTTTTAGACCTAAAATGTTAGGAACATGCAGCCCCAAGTTGAATTCGCCCGGAATTGTCCTTTAATACACTCTATAACACACCTGTTGGCTGCAGTATACAGCTCCTCACTCCGACTCTCTTTTAACAGCTGAATGTGTTTTCCTGCTTCAACAGGGACACGATAACTTGTCAGTTTAATGAAATTTCACAGGTGGACTCTCCTCAGCGGAGCCGTCCACAGATCTTCAGCTTTATGTAGCTGGATCAGGGTCAGCTTTAGCAAAACACCATCATTCAGATGAGCAGCTCAAGGTGTTTTGCACTTGACAGGACTCTCTCTCTCTCTCTCTCTGCAGTGTGTCGGGGGGAGTGGGCAGAGAGAGAGAGATAACTTAAAGCAGAAAGCAGCTGCAAAGTGAAGCTGTAAAGTAACTCTGTGACATCTGAATGGCCTGAAAATCATCCCGGCCTTAATGGGCGGTGCCCCTCCCCCCTCCCCCCACTAAGAATGATGAAGCAACATCTGCTAACAACTCCAGCGACGTCTCAGTCACATAAACCACCGGGGCGACGCTGCGTAAAGAGCACACACACACCTCAACCGATGCCAAACACACACACATCTGTTACATCCAGATTATCATCTTGAAACTCAAAGATATCAGGACAATATTCTCTCTAAGGATGCACCGTACACTTCTTATTTTCACTCCAGTGCTTTTAGTCGGGTCTTATACCAAACAAACACATTCCATTTACGTCTTGATAATATGATTTGTTGTCCAGGGCGTCTCCGTAGCAACACAGCACTGATGGTGCTGATGATGCACACAATGCACAATGCATTTGACCAGATTAGACCATTTAGATGACAGTGCACTTAACTGTGCAGTCAGAGTTTTATGATGATGAGCGGCCGATCACTTGAGGAATCCCTGATTATTTCCAACATTATTACTGAGGCTGCTGCATACAGATCATTTATAGCCGTGTTTCCATTGCAGTAGTTCCTGCTCTTGTTGTTGCTGTTATTGTTTTGCCTTATAATAATGCTGTGTTTTTAAAAATGCTGTTTTGATTGTCGCATAATCGTGTAGTTCGTTACGAGACAGAGTTGTTTTTGAGGTAAATTCTTGCAAAACCGTCGCAGGGACAGTTTTTCATCAAGCAGTCTCTGTATTTCCCTCTAAAACAACTCTGTCTGGTAACGTTCTGTTATTATCTCATAGCGTGGTGAATGTGCAGGTCACAACTTGTCCACCAGAGCGTTGTGAAGTTGTTGGATTGTGTATTTGATGAGTTTGATGAGGGAAACCAAGAAATCCCATTAGCCTCCGTAGCGTAGCTCTGAGCAGCTCACGGCTCTGCTCCGCCGTTCTAAAAATAGCTTGCACCGACAATTAAAGGTAACAAACCTACTGCTATGAATATAGGGATTATGGCAATGGGCCAATTTGCCAAAATGTTAAATTATCCTTTTAAATGGATTGAGACAAAAGTCTCTGCATCTTCTCTGGCCCATCCTCCATCCCTCCACCAAGATTTGTGTAATATCACAAATACAAACCAACCTGTCTGTTCAGTCCTTCGTCTTCTTCCCTCCTCCTCCTCCTCCTCTCTAATCAACCCCCCCGCCCTCATCTCATTCTCTCCACGTCTCCTCTCGATTGCCGTGGATCATCAGCCGCTGTGCCGGGTCTCGTCGGGGGCTCGATTTGCATCGGAGGGGTGAAGCAGATACCGGAGTCAAGTACGAGGAGTCAGCAGGGCTCTAATAAACCGAGAGGCTCCGAGTCGTAATCCTGCTCTTTTCCTCCTCCTGTGCTGACAGAGTGGTCCACAGAGGACGCACTGACAGATTAAAGAGGCTCACAGCGTGCTGCACACTGCTGCAGAGAGAGTGTGTGTGTGTGTGTGTGTGTGTGTGTGCATCCAGAGGTGAGAGGATCCTCTTAACATCCTCCCACCAGCACCAGCACACACTGATGTGCTGCTCTGGGTGAGAGTCAGCAGCATTATTAGGGTTCAGTGCAGTCGGGTCTGGAGAGAGGAAGGATGTCATCTCGTCTGTACTCAGAGCTCCACAGCACACACCGCGGCTCCTTCATATATATTTCCCAGTAATTGGCTCCGTCGTCACGTAACAACGACAGATACTGACCTCTGGAGAAACATTACAGCTACACTGATCATCTGTACCAAACCGTTTAAACCAGAAACTCTCCTGTGAGCAGCGCTGCTCATAGTTTCCAGTGGATCTTCTTACAAAGCATCACTCTTATTGGAAGTTTTAGGAGGTTTTCACACCGACCTGGTCCGGTCCGGACTTCCTGTCTTTTCCGTTTGATCCAAACCAAGCCTGTGTGAAATCTCCCCGGACCAACATTTGCTCCGACCAAAAGAGGTGCTCTCGGTCCAGACATAACTAATCCATGGTTTGGACTTATGTACCTTTTCCTCCACGCTCCACCTCCCTGGTCTCTCCTGACCAGGAGTCAGCAGAACTTCAGTCGTCTTCTCCTTTCCTGCCGGAGACGATAAATCCTCCACATGTTGTTTTTAGATCGGTACTTTGCTAACGAGCTAATCTGAGCAGAGCTTTGGTGACTTTGCGACTACGTCATTCATACACACGTCTGTTTACAAACCAATCAGTGTCAAGATGGAGCAGAAACACCTCCAACCTCGGTTCAGACTGTCAGGTGTGAAAACTGCCTTAAAGACACAATGGCTGCTCTTATACCTCAAAATGTAAATTCTATTGAAATAACTACTATTATTATTATTATCTGACTCATTTTTATTCATTTATTGTTTCAATATCCCTTTTTTCGAGTTACAGAACTAGATAAGGTATGTGCTCTATCTTTATACAGTGCTATTTCGACAGATGAGACAGATGAGACCCAATCTCAAGATGATTTATTGTTCCCTTCTGTGATGTTACTTGCCTGTTAATGTGCATTAAAGGCAATACAGTAAAAAGAAAAAAAGAAGGAGGAACAGCTGCTGTTATGTTGGGACAAAATTACAAAACAGCCATCTGACCATGCAGTCACTATAGTTTCCATCCTCTACACACACTTTAAAACCCAATCCACCAGTCTAAACAATGGTGGTGCATGGAGCTCATCCATTTATCTCTTCATACTTCCCTCCATCCCGTCTTTGTTCCTTCTTCCTCTGGTGCCTCCAGCTCGGCCCTGTAAACTTTACACTGGAACGACTTCACACATAAAACGGCTTCTCTCCGCTCTGGGAAAAGTTTTACACATATTAAACCTTTAAAAGTTCACAAGAGAGAAAAGAAGAAAAAAAAAAGTTATCAGCAGTTGACCTTGTTTGCAGTTCTCGATGTTCTAGCAGCAACTTTTGTAGTGGCAGCCTGGGGAGACAGACTGAGGGCCACGGGGCCACAGTTTTATAGTTGTAGTTCTGCAGACGGCCACTGGGGCTAATGCGAAGATACGAGCACACATGGGACGGCTTTTAAAGAGAGTTGATAACAACAATACCATCTGTTGCAGGACTCTTCTTCATGTGAATTAGAGAGGAACTACGCAACTTTAGAGTAACTGTGATGGTTAAATGAATGGAGGCCGAAAACCAACCTATGAAAGATTAAGATTTGTTTGTCATTGTGCAGTTTACAACAAAATATTGCATAACCTCCAGATGCCGAAAAAAAGAAGAAGAAGGAGAAAGAAAAACAAAAGCAAAAATAATAGCTCACTAAATTTACATAAATAATGTGCATACACATAATAGTAATAGATATAAAATAAAATAAGGTGCAGATGGAGAATTTGAATAGGTACTTTATTGTCATTCAAAATACACAGTGTGCATAGAACGAAATTTTTCGTCTCAGGTAATCTCAGATAATATAAATAGTACAGTACAGTTGTACATAAATCAGATCAGAAATAGATCGGTGGTGTCCCAGATCTTGTCTGGTGAAAAACACGGTCTGCTTCACGGCACTACGACACAAACCTGCCCCGTAATCTGTAATCTCTTGTTAACGTTGCCCACCTTGGTAAAAAATATGCGCTCTGAGCCTGTAGGGGGAGCTGTGTAAAGAAAGAAGTGACCAAAACAGAGAAAAAGCAACAGAAATTGCATAGTTCCCCTTTAAAATAGTGATTTTTTGACGCTGACTGTAATATTTGGGTCGTTGTCATGCTGCAGAATAAATGTGGGACCGATCAGAGGCCTCTGGGATGGTGTTGCATAACGGAGAAAAATCTAAACATCTGAAGGGCCTCAAACTTTTGTAAATACAAAGTTATTTGTCGGCATTAAACTGACAGTTTGCATGAGGAACCTCCTCCTCCCACACTGACCTCTGTCTGTGACACAGGAATGAGTGGGCTGCATCTAAAAAAAACATCTCTCATGTATCCTCTCTTTTGTAGATTAAAAAACAATTTCTGTCACTTTTCATGCACAAAAATGAATATTTTCCAGGACACTCTGATTTTGTCTCTGTGATTGCTGCTGGATTTAGAGAAAATATGAACAATCGAACATTTTCCTTGTATGATTTTGACAGAGTTAAAAACAAACCACAATTAAAACCTTCCTGTGGAATACTGAAAGTAATAAAGGAAAATGGGAGTTGGAATTAAATATTCTAATTACAGATAATGTATGGGAAGAGCTATGTATAAATTGTCATAAAGGCCTTAATAGTCAGTTATGGAGAGAATTTGACTGGAAATTAAAAGTAAGGTATTTCAATACGCCACTCATAATTTCAAGGTATGTGAAAGAACCTAATGTGGAATTGTGTTGGAGAAACTGTGGAAACATTGGAGATCATTCTCATATCTTTTGGGACTGCCCAGTTATCCAAGAATTCTGGAAGAGAGTCAAGGAAGAAACTGACAAGATCCTACAAGTGAATTCCCCATTGGACCCATTGATATTCCTGCTGGGAGCTATACCTCAGGAAACATACAGTTCAGATCAAAGATACATGTTACGGATACTTTTACTGATTGCTAAGAAAATGGTAACTGTTAACTGGAAAGATCCAAAACCACCAACCATAAATCAGTGGGTACAGAGACTGAAAAGGGTCTACACAATGGAGCGAATGACTGCAAACTGAAAATGGACACTTTTGAACAAAGGTGGAACTGTATTACTCTCTATTTGGAGGACTAATGGAAGAATATGGGTTATTATAAGACTGTCATACATCTCTAAGATTGATATTGTACTGCTGTTATTCCCTTTGGTGCAAATATTTATTCTCTGTGCGAGCTCTCTTTATGGTATTTTTACTGCATTCTATTTACCTGTATTTCAATTCATATGGTCCTATGTCAGTGAATGTTTTGTTTTTGTGGAAAAATGAAAAATAAAAAGTTCTAAAAAAAAAAACCTTCCTGTGGAGGAGAAAGAGTGAATATAATGTTTTGACGTTAGACTCCTCGCTGCATCTTAAAGGGATAGTTCAACATGATGGGAAATTGGCCCATTGCCATAATCCCTGTGACCCGCTCTGGTGAAATGAGTCGGAAGTCGCAACGTTCTATTTTTAGATAATCAGCTGATAACGTGGAAATTCAATAAAAACTCAAAAAAAAATGTTTTTGGATAATTTCAAAGAAATGACATTCAAAAACAATCTCCCAAAGTTTCATAGTCCAGATAATTGAGGAAAGGCGCGTAAATGACGATTAAAGTTGACTTACAACTTTTAACCCTCTAGAGAGGAGCACAACATTAGGCTAAATAACTTCTGAACCTGATAGGGACGAGCTGTAAACTGCATCTGAATCGTGAGATTCTCCGCTTTCCGAGGGGCCTTGAATGGTGCATTTATGACAACAAGGGTAGCCACGTGAAATCACGTAGTACGGGGCCAGATTCTCAGCTGAGCGGTAGCAGCGATGCTAAACCGAACGTAGCATGCTAACGCTTGCAGATGTTTTACTAAACATGAAATATCTTCTGAACCGTTTATGATAGAGACGAGCTGTAAACAGCATCTGAATAGTTACATTCTGCTTTCCGAGGGTCATTGAATGGTGCCTCTACAAGGTAAGTGTAATCACATGGTACGGAACAGACGCCAGATTCACGGAAGGCTTTAAACCAGAGACGTTCTAAATTGTTTGAACGCATTTTTCTCAGGTTTTCAATCGAAAGCAGTGAGTGGAAGACCATCATTAAAATCGCCATATCTTAAAAACTATCCAATGTATGACTTTGACTAGGGTATCATTTTAAAGCTTATTTTCTCCTCTTTCCATTGATACCAAAATCTCAATTTTGAAATTTGGGTCACTGTGACTCATTTTGCTGGATCAGGTCACCCCTATAGTCTTAGCAGTAGGTTCGTTACCTGTAATTGTCGGTGCAAGCTATTTTTAGAACGGCGGAGCAGAGCGGCGAACTGCTCAGAGCTACGCTACGGAGGCTCATGGGATTTCTTGGTTTCCCTCATCAAACTCATCAAATACACAATCCAACAACTCCAAAACGCTCTGGTGGACAAGTTGTGACCTGCACATTCACCACGCTATGAGATAATAACAGAACGTTACCAGACAGAGTTGTTTTAGAGGTAAATACAAAGACTGCTTGATGAAAAACTGTCCCCGACCGGAACGCGCATCAGCGGTTTTGCATGAATTTACCTCTAAAACAACTCTGTCTGGTAACGTTCTGTCATTATCTCATAGCGTGGTGAATGTGCAGGTCACAACTTGTCCACCAGAGCGTTGTGGAGTTGTTGGATTGTGTATTTGATGAGTTTGATGAGGGAAACCAAGAAATCCCTACTGTTATGACTATACGGATTATGGCAATGGGCCAATTTGCCAAAGTATTGAACTATCCCTTTAACTTTAACTTCTTCTTCTTTTCTTTTTAAAAAGTCTAAATCGGCTTCTTTCAGCTTTTGTCTGATTCGCTGTCAGTCAGTGAAGTAACTCCGAGCTGCTCCTTTTCACGGCAGCAGATGAGGAGCTTTCCTCATAAAGGATTATACTGTGTAATTCCCAGTGAATGTGTTTAACAAATGAGTCTTGAATAACAAGGAGGCGAAAAGAAGTGGAACTATTTTCACTTAAAACCTTCTGCATCTGCATCTCTGGGATCAGTGGAGCGCAGACAGAGTGTGTGTGTGTGTGTGTGTTAGAGTGTGTGTGTGTGTGGGTGGGGTTGTGATGGCTGAGGGGTTTATAAGCTGTGTGATTAGTGGTGTTGTGCTGTCGAGTCTCTGCTCAGTAAATGACTGTGAATGATATTGTTATGACGCACTTTCATCTCCCGGTGACACTTCAGTCTCTTCCTCTGTGCTTTATGCTGCACACACACACACACACACACACACACACACACACATGCACACACACACACACACACATGCACACACACACACACACACACACAGAGAGAGGAAGCCTGCAATCTATTTGTCCCACAGAGTGATTTCAAATGTTTGGTCACTGTCATCGTCTCAGCTGATGCGCGGGGTGAAGTAAACACCTGCGTCTGTCTGTGGTTAACACACACGCTGTTTGTTTGTTTGTTTGTTTTTAAAGGAGATGAGATCAGTTGCTGCTTCAGGAGTTTGATTAACTACCACTTGACATCGACAGCGAGTCAGATTGATGTCTGTCGTCCTCTGGGGAGTTTTTAATCATGTGAAGTCGGATCTTTAAAAAAGAGAAAACAAAGAAAACATTATTTGTTGATCAATACTTCCCCTTAGATCCTCTTAATAAAACAAATTGGCGTTGGTGTATCTGATATTGTCAGAAAGCCTGATTAGTCACCTTTACAACGAGGTGCGACTTGTAATGACTGTGCATTGGTGCAATGAGCAGCACAGCTAAATGTTTGGGTAGTGCATGCAGTGTTCTGTTGGTCTTCACTATTCTTCTTCATCCTGTCTGAAGTGTGTTGCTGTGATTAAAGAGTCCATGAGTTCATTTATCTCTCAATTAAACCAAATTCATGTATATGTAAATATATTATATTATATCTAAATTGATGTTTGATGACTCCTCCTGCACTCCTCCTAATTTTGCATCCAATTAAAAATACATTTCTGAAATGTTTACGTTAAATTCTTCCAGCCATGTAGGCTATTTTCCAGCTATAATCTTGTATTCACATGTTAACTGTTCATTTATCTCCATATAAACCAAATTAATATCAGAAAATAGTATTATGCCTTACTTAATCTGCTTAATCTGTTAGCCTGACAAACCAGACTATATCATTAAAATGTCTAGTCTGGCAATGACCGGTAGACCTCGGCTCAATCCAGGGGGCGGGATGAAGGCTGTCTTTCAAACTGCCTCTGCACCAATAGGGTAGCGCTACGACCAATCAGAGCAAAGAGCAGGATGACGTTAGCCTGACAAGCCAATTAAAATGTATGTCGTCATGGCGTTAAGCCCGCCCAACGACTCTCTAAACAGATAGAGCGCTGTGATTGGTGAACACAAACGGTGTTCAAGACTCAAAAAGTTCCTATGGTTCGTTTCTAGACCCACCTACGGAGCAAATAGATTTGCTGCCGCTAGGGTGCATCTAGATTTCTAGGCTATAAATCTGTATCAACCAGGAAGTGATGAAAGGAAAGCAGTTTATCAGACTCCCGACGTTTGAACAGCTTGCGGCCAGGGACGCAGCAGTTATACGGTTTTGTTTACCCACCCCGAGTGATGACGTAAGGAAAGATGGCGACACTGTGAATATGGTCAATTGTTTGAGAGTTTTGGGGCTGACCGCTACATTTTCTGTCCCATCTTCATCATCCATATAATTATCATCATCTTCTCCGACTCATCTATGAGTTCAGAGTTCAGCCTGTTTCCTACCGTCTGATCCCACGGGTGGTTCATTCCACGCTATTGGCTGCTGTAGCTGTCAATCAATATCCATGACTGGTTCCCTCCTCCCTACCAGGAAAACATGTCATCATGAGGAACATTTCAGGAGTTATAGATAATAGATTGTTTACTGTTAATATCACTTGGGTAAAATGAAAAAAAGGGTACAAACTCTAAAAGCATCATGTTTTTATCCAGGATGTGTGTACGTTCACACATGGTTTTTATCTTTTTGTTGACGTCCCTGAGTGTTCAGACGTTCGGGGGATGTCGTTGTGTGATCATTAAACAGACGACCGGTGTCTCCTCCACTTCCCAGAGGTCTGTCTGCTGTCTCATGATGATGATGATGATGGTGGTGGTGGTGTAGATGAAGCAGAGGGATGTGTCTCCGGCTGCAGCAGATTGCCTTTAAACCGCTGCCATCCCTCAGTCTGGAGCTGCTGCTGCTGCGTGCGTCTTGTGACTCGCAGCCGTTGTCCTCGTGCAGCTCCTGGTGTAATGAATTGTGGGGGTTTTACACTTGTTCTTTGTTTTGGCTCCTTCGATAGCCTGTTGGGTCCTCGTTGCTCAGCCCGTTGTGACAAGCTGCTGTTTGTGTGGACAAGTCTGTGATTCATCTTAATGGGGCCGGGAAACGTACAGGAGGATTTGTTCCACACAAGTGGAGGCAAATAGGTCTGAACACCGCTGCTGCTGCTGCTGCTGCTGCTGCTGCTGCTGCTGCTGCTGCTGCTGCATGACTTTAAATCTTCTGTCCCCCAGGATCAATGCAGAGAGCAAATCAAGGACAAACATTAGTCCACAGAGAGACGACACCTCTCGCTGTCCTGGGGACGGGACGCTTCTCTGCTCTGCAGGTTTCATCCATTCTTCTGCTGTGTTATGTTGTTTATTTATCAGGGAGGCAGTGGTGCATCTCATTAAAGCTCAAATATATCACAGTGTAAACAGGACACAGACAAACACATGAAGGATAAGATGCAGAGTAAGAATTAAGGACACAGACAAGAACAAACAAAAGGAAGAGCTCTGATACATGTAACTTAGTGTGTTTGGTTTGCCTTTGTTTGATTCATAGTTTTACCAACACATGAAAGCGATAGTTCAACATTTTGGCAAATTGGCCCATTGTCATAATCCCTATGGTCATAGCAGTAGGTTTGTTTCCTTTAATTGTCGGTGCAAGCTGTTTTTAGAACGGCGGAGCAGAGCCGCGAGCTGCTCAGAGCTACGTTACGGAGGCTAATGGGATTTCTTGGTTTCCCTCATCAAACTCATCAAATACACAATCCAACAACTCCACAACGCTCTGGTGGACAAATTGTGACCTGCACATTCACCACGCTATGAGGTAATAACAGAACGTTACCAGACAGAGTTGTTTTAGAGGGAAATTCAGAGACTGCTTGATGAAAAACTGTCCCCGACGGGAAGGTGCATTAGTGGTTTTGCATGAATTTACCTCTAAAACAACTCCTTAACTCCTAAAACTATAGGGATTATGGCAATGGGCCAATTTGCCAAAATGTTGAACTATCCCTTTAAAGGGTTATCATATTTTTATATAAATATAACAATGATCACTGTTAAACCTCTGATCATCACAAACAGGCTGAAGTTATTCAGGAAAAAGGCCCCAAAACATAGTTACATGCAAGCTAGAGGAATATGTGTTAAAAATATTAATAGTAATGATTCCCATACGATGAATTTATGCAAATACAGAGGCCTGAAGTTTTGAGTTTGAATGATTCAGACAGTTTAGATGACTTCAATGAAGAGTTGGTAGAAGTTACACATCTATAGAAAGATCCAGTCACAGTTGTTATTGTTTAGTTTTATGATTCTCATCTTGTGTTTTCAGTTTTAATATCTTGGAACCAGGTTGGAAATTACTTTAGTTGTGTTATTACTGCAGAGCTGCTTCTGGCATCCACAGCTTACAATTAAAAAAAGAGGTGTTACAAATAATAACACATCTATTAAAACAGCTCCAGACTCCAGACTAACATCAGTGAAAGGAAAAGAAGTGATAGATTAATGCACTCAATAAGCGATTACCTATAACGATATCATTAAGCAAATAGCACTGGAGATGCAGTAGATATACAACCACATAGATCCAAACACACATGTTCTACACTGCTGCTCTCACAGCATGTGTCAGTATTGATCTGTGATTAGACAGTATTGTCTGATTGATCGGTCCGGCTGAGTCATTAGAGGATTTGGATCAGATCCACTCTGCTCTCAGTTTATAATGAGACATAAATACAGTTTACAGCTGCATGGACCTGGTCGCTGGATGGTCCTCCTCTAGCTCCACCTTTTAATATATGTGATGAAACAGTGTGTGTGTGTGTTGTAACAGAGGTGTGTGTGTGTGTGTGTGTGTGTGTGTGTGTGACAGATTGGTAGCAGTGGGGTTGTGACAGAGATTCCCATCAACCTGTGGTGAAGTGAAGATGTTGACTCTTTAAAAATCCGCCCTTTAACATCGCTACGCTCCCGTCTGGAGGGAAAAGAGGGTTGGAACGCAGGAGGAGATGATGCTCAGTGTGTGTGACAGCACTCAGGTCAGACCTGTGTGTGTGTGTGTGTATAAGTGTGTATATGTGCTTTAGAAGCAGCTGAGCGGTGGATGTTGTTGTGTTGTGCTGTGAGGTGAAGTATTAACTGCTCTCTTCCTCAGAGAGGCGTGAGAACTTCCACCGGCTGCAGAGAGTGATAGATGGCTCCTGTTAAACTGGGGGAGGCAATTAAAAAAAGAAGAAAAAAGAAGTAGACAAGGAAAGAGAGAGAGAGAGAGAGAGAGAGAGAGAGAGAGAGCCCATCCCTCTCATCTGTAATCACTCTGGCTCTCTGTGGTGATGCTGCAGAGCACCGCTGCAAAACCTGAGAGCTGCTCCGTCTGCACGTTTTTTTTCCCACATCTGTCATCAGCTGTTTTTTATTTAAATGTTTTAGTTAAAGGTACATTGTGTAGGAATTCCTCCCATCTAGCGTTGCGGTTTTATATCACAAGCAACTCAGTCGTATTTTTCATGCTGCATTCACGTGAAATTGGGCAGACGGCAGACGGACGACAGCCGCTGCACGTAACGGCATAAACAAGCCTCTATGTAAACAAGTGGTCCGTCAGCACGAGGCAAAACAATACACGTGACAATATGTTGTCATGGCGATGTCGTATTGTTTACATGACCCACGTTTTACCAGCTTTCTCTGGACTTCTGTGACTAAAACGACATCTGGTTTGTTACCGACGGCCGTCTGCCCGACTGCAGGTGAATGCAGCGTCAGTGTAACGCTCCGTTCCTCCTCACTGCGTTACCGCGGTAACTTTTCACAGACGCCACCTCGACCCGAGCCGACGGCTCCGGTGTCTCGGCTGAGTTTCCGTGGTTTCCTACCGTCACGCTGCCACTGAACGTAAAAACATGGCGACACCACATGGCAGCAGCACCGAGCTTACCCGCTCCATGTAGATATGAATGATATGAACGGCTCATTCAGAGCTGAAAGGAACACTTCACTTTGTTGATGGGGGGATTACTGAAGGAGAAGTTACACAATGTCCCTTTAAGTCCTGCAGGATGACTGGACCGTCACCGTGCCATCGTTGTCTTCCATGGACCGGTATCGTCTCTCTGTCTGTCGTTTCCCTCTCGTCCTGTTTGTTTCCCCGTGCAGAGCCAGATCTGAGGCCTCGGCACAAAAACGCTGCAGACAACTGCAGCTCACACAGGGGCCGTTACCGTGGGAACAACACAACCTAATAATCTTGTTAGATCATACACTTCACGGGCTCCGGAGACAGATTTGAAAGCGACGGATCCATTTTTTTTTTTTTCTTTTAAAGAGGTTCCTCCTTTTAAAGAGGCCTCATTGTGTCTTCACCCGCCCGTCACCACCTCAGCTATAACTGTGTCTGTGTGTGTGTGCCTGTGTTTGTGTGTGTGTGTAACAGACGCACACAGCTGCAAATGTGAAGTGAAGGATTTAGTGACTGGCTCACAGCTTGTGGCTCCTCTGACTTCTCATCGACTCGTCCTCTCTCCTCTGCTTGATAAATAAACAAACCACCTGTAGATTTCCCATGAGCCTCAGCTCTGCAGTGTATGTGTGTGTCTGTGTGTGTGTGTGTGTGTCTGTGTGTGTGTGTTGTCTGTGCTCATTAGCAAATGTAAGCATGCTGAATATAACACCCTCATTAGCAGCATGTTGCAGCAAGCAGCCATTATCACTATCAGCATGTGAGCTGCTGTGGGCTGCAGACACAGGTTTGACCCCTTTAATAAAAAAAGAAATTAACATTAACATCATATAAAACTAATTTAAATATATACATATCTTGATATTTTGTTCCATAAAGTAAGAACAGAAAGTCAAAGCCACGTGCACCAAATGTGCCTGGAACACAAATAAACTGCAGACATGAACCAGATGAAAAGAAAACCTTGAATTCCTTCTCTGCATAACAAAAATACACACAGCCACTCGTTAATTAAATGATACACAATGTAAGTATGGATTTGTAGTCTGAGTTGCAGCACACACACACACACACACACACACACACATGCTCACACTCTGCATTGCACTTGACTGTATTTTTAATAAACCAGCATTAGCCTGATGATATTTGCTGAGTGATGATGTCACCAGGTGTCTGAGTCGTCGTCCCAGCAGCTTCTGTGATGTAATGAGGATGTTTCTGCTGCGTCTTTCATCTCAGCAGCTCTTGCTCTCTTTTATATTTTTAATTTTTTTTCCCCTCTCAGAGCTGCAGACGACTGTTTCTGACCCAGTCGTCTGATTCCTGCTGCCTCACATCTCAATCTCTGCTCCGTCTGGATTTGGCTTTGAGACTTTTTTTTAGTTTTTATTTTTAGTCGAGGCTGCTGCTGCACTGATTCTCCAGCTCTGGCTCTTTTTTTTTTAACTCTCTAACTCTGTCATCTCCAACATTATCTATGTAGGAGTCATTTCATGGCCTGTGTGGAGCGATGTCCATTTAAAGACATGTTACTGTAAACCTGCTGCTGCTGCTGCTGCTGCTGCTGCTGTACATGACAGAGTTTCTGCTGAATCATGTGTCGAGTGCATTTTTTCCACAGTGATCTTGAATTTGTGTCATTTTATTGGTAAGGAAGCGATTTTTGTGCAAATCCAGTAAATTTCCTGGGTCTCAGTCAGCGACTTTTTATGCTTTTTGTGCATTTATTGTTGTTATTTCCACTGAATAATGAACAATTACTGTATGTTTTTTTTCTAATCATTAATCATGTTAATATCTTTTTGGGGGTCAACAGATCAGTCGTTTAAAGTCCATTAATATCGTGCCAGCAGCTCGTTACAGTTCCCCACAGACCGAGAGCTGTGTGGTTTAAAGTGATAATATTTGTTTTTGGATTCAATCTAAATATATCTCTCCTTTTTTTCTCTCTGTCTCTCTTTCATTGGGTCGACCGTCCTTCACGTCGGGTCACCTTCCTCGTCCCCTCGCTCCCTCCCAAATCGTGGATTTCCTCTGGACCACCACCTCCTCCTCCTCCTCCTGCTCCTCTTCCTCCTCCCCTCTGGCTGTCTGTCTTAGGTAAGTGCTCTGTTTTAAACTATTACTCACAGTCTGCCTCCTCTGGCTTCGCTCTAACAGCAGCACTGGTTTAGTACTGGACTGGTCCAAACTGGTCTGGACTGGACTGGTCTGGACTGGTCTGAACCCAGATCAGTTCTGCTTGCAGTGAGGAAACACAAAGCTTCTCTGCTGCTCTCTGTGTGTTTTGGCTTCAAGGTTACAAGTCAGTGGTTTTATTCATGTTGCAGGGAAATAAATGAGTTTCTACATGTTTTTTTTTTAAAGGACACAGGAAAATGAATAAGATGTAATCTCCATTGACAACACAGGCTGTAATCATGTCGTCCGCCGTCAGAGGCAGGAAACAGGACAATGGATGAATATAAGAAATCATAATAATCCACCGTGACCAGAGCTGCAGCTGGTACAGATCGCTTCTGTGAGACGTTTTGTTATTATCTGTGCATTTCTGCAGAGGTGAAAAGTGAAAAATCTGTAGCCTATCATCTGCTCAGACTCTGAAGAGAGGATTAATATTGATGTTCCTTCAGTTTTAAGCTTTTGGATTTGGTTTCATCTTCTCTCTCTTTCTCCCTCTCTCTGTCCCCAAGCGTTGTGGTGGCTTCGTGGCTCAGGACTCCCTCTGTCTTTTATTTCTTTCTTTTTAAAGAATCTCTCAAATCTGAGTATTAATTAGCAAAAAAACAGTTGCAGTAGCGGTGTTTGTGTCATGCAGCGACACAAACAGAGGAGAAAACAAAGTGTGACTGTTGTTAGATTTGTGGAATTTGCAGTTTTTTTTATTTTATTTTATTTTATTTCCTGCGACTTGGAGAAACAATCATTTGTAAAGTGGTTTTCACTGTCGAGGCGCTCGCTGGTTTCCTGTGACATGACCCAGCACTTCTGTTGTCTGAACTCCCACGTCCCTCATGCACTCACACACACACACACACACACACACACACACACACACACACACACACACACACACACACACACACACACACACACTCTTCAGGAAGGATAATCCAGCAGTGAGAATCTGCTCCCCCTGGTGGCGGCTCTGGGCAACAGCAGTTTCCTGTGCAGGTGTCGATGTTGTCGATGTTAAAACGGTGTTGAGTCACATCAGATCATTGAGTCGACTCCTCTGTTAAACGGTGCAGCGGTGCTTTTACCGTGCACTACTTCATCTCCTCTCCTCCATCCCTCCATCCATCCCTCCATCCTGCTCACAGCTGCAGGTTCACCGCCGGTCGTCCTGCACAAACATTGCACCCAGTTTCAACCTCCACGAGGAGACAGCACAGTGGGAGGGGGTGGTGGTGAGGTGAGTGAAGGAGGAGGAGGAGAGGAAAAAGGAGGAGGAGGAGAGGAGAGGAGAGGAAAAAGGAGAAGAAGGAGGAGAGAGGAGGAGAGGAGAGGAGAGGAAGAAGGCATAGAGGAGAGGAGAGGAGAGGAGAAGAAAGGAGGAAGGAAGAGGAGAGGAGAGAAAGAAGGGTTAGAGGAGAGGAGAGGAGAGGAGGAAGGTATAGAGGAGAGGAGAGGAGAGGAGAGGAAGAGAGGAAGGAGGAGGAGAGGCGAAGAGAATAGAGGACAGGAAAAAGGAAGAGAGGAAGAAGGTATAGAGGAGAGGAGAGGAAGAAGGAGGAGCAGAGAGGGGAGGAAGGAGGAGGAGAGGAGAAGAGAATAGAGGACAGGAAAAAGGAGGAGAGGAAAAAGGTATAGAGGAGAGGAGAGGAAGAGGGTATAGAGGAGAGGCGAGAAGAGGAGAACAAGAAGGAGGAGAGGAGAGGAAGGAGGAGGAGAGGAGAAGAGAAGAGAGGACAGGAAAAAGGAGGAGAGGAAGAAGGTATAGAGGAGAGGAGAGGAGAGTAGACATCGTGCACATCACCGTGCACTACTTCATCTCCTCTCCTCCATCCATCCATCCATCCGTCCGTCCGTCCTGCACAGACATTGCACCCACTTTAGACCTCCCACCACCACCTCCATGAGGAGACAGCACAGTGAGAGGAGGAGAGGAGGAGGAGGAGAGGAGAGGAGGAGGAGAGGAGGAGGAGGAGGAGGAGAGGAGGAGGAGGAGGAGAGGAGGAGGAGGGGAGGAGAGGAGGAGGAGAGGAGGAGAGGAGACACTCAGCCACAGCTGGATGTCAGTGTGGAGCTGGGGATCGATACTGAGCTGTCTCGTCCTGCTGCACCGCGCTGGGCCACTAGATGGAACCACAGAGTCAGGAGAGAAACGTCGCTGCTGGAGGAGACGAGGGAGGAGAGGCTCTCAGTGTGTGTGTGTGTGTGAGTGTGTGTGTTTGAGTGTGTGTGTGTGTGAGAGAGTGAGTGTGTGTGCTGTATGTCTTAGGGTTTCATCAGATTAAGCAGCTCTTTATTCGGGAGACGGAGAGTAAACATTTGCTTTTGTCAATCCTCCCCCGTGATCCCTCTCATTGTCGCAGCTTAGGGGTGAATTTGGTTCAAAGTCAGCTCATTGGTGTGGAGGAGGAGGAGGAGAAAGAGGAGGAGGAAGAGGAGGAGGAGAAGGAGAAGGAGGTGGGGTGGGAGTGTCAACAGTTTTATTATTTGTGGGTGTGTGTCGGTGTGTGTGTAGCTGTCAGGGTTGACTTCCACCTATTAACACCTGTCAGCTGCCTCCGTGGCTCCTGTGTGATCTGACATTGTCCTTGCTGAGGCTCCGTGTCTGACAGTGACTGTCGGGTACAAGGAACATGAGACACGTGTTGGAGCAGCAGCAGCAGCAGGTCGGTAACGAGGCCGAACGGGGCCGAGGCCGCTAAACTACGGAGGAATGACGGGGAAGGTTGAATTAGAGAAAAAATCAAGTAGCAAAGATCATGATCAGTAGCCTACTGCTTGTTTGAGGAGAGGAGAGGAGAGGATAGGAGAGAAAGAAGGAGGGGAAAGGTGAGGAGAGGAGAGGAGAGGAGAGAAAGAAGGAAAAGAGGAGAGGAAAAAGGCGGGGAGAGGAGAGGAAGAAGGAGGAGAGGACAGGAGAGGTGAGGAGAGGAAGAAGCTGGAGAAAAGAGAAGATGAAAAATGAGGAGAAGAAGAAGGTATAGAGGAGAGGAGAGGAGAGGGAAAAGGAGGAGAGGAGAGGAAGAAGGAGGAGAGGAGGTTGCTGAGGCTGCAGGACGTTCAGCAGTTTAGTTTAACTCTGTCAACATAATAGTGTTTTGTTCTTGGTGCAGGAGGCTGTGACCAACATGTCTGAGGTTATAAACTCAAATAAATGAAGCTTTAATCCTGTATCCACACGTTAAATGTTACTTTATCTCCATATGAACCAAATTCATGTCACAATATTGAGTATTTTTACATCAAAATGGACATTTGATGACTTCTTATGCACCCGTATGATTTTGCATCCAATTAATATCAACTTCTTTGTTGTTTACCATAAATTCTTCCACTAAGGCAAACAGTATCTAGGTCTTCATTCACATAATCATCATTAACTTCCTCCAACTCATCTCTAGAGAAGTCCTCCACTACGGAGTGCAGCCAGTTTTCTACTGTCTGAGCCCACAGGTGATTCCTTCAACGCTATTGGCTGCTGTAGCTGTCAATCAATATCCACGACTAGTCCCTCCTCCCTACCAGTTGATCATATGATACTGGATTGGTATCAAGAGGTGAAACAGATCCAGGACCTTCAGACAGTTTGAAACAACTCTCTGTGTTTCAGTTGATCCAGTTAAAGGGATAGTTCAACTTTTTGGCAAATTGGCCCATTGCCATAATCCCTATAGTCATAGCAGTAGGTTCGTTACCTTCAAATTGTCGGTGCAAGCTATTTTTAGAACGGCAGAGCAGAACCGCGAGCCGCTCAGAGCTACGCTACGGAGGCTCATGGGATTTCTTGGTTTCCCTCATCAAACTCATCAAATACACAATCCAACAACTCCACAACGCTCTGGTGGACAAGTTGTGACCTGCACATTCACCACGCTATGAGATAATAACAGAACGTTACCAGACAGAGTTGTTTTAGAGGGAAATGCAGAGACTGCTTGATGAAAAACTGTCCCTGAAGGCAACGCGCATCAGCGGTTTTGCATGAATTTAGTGTCAGTGACAGTGTCAGAAAGTCGAAAAGGTTTTTTCAAGGTTGCTCATTTGCACTAAAACCCCAAACCGAGTTCAGGGCTGCACTGTTCGCTCTAATCAGTGTTCACAGTCGGAGTCACAGCTCATTATATCAACAATGAGGAGTGGTACCGGTGCCTCGGCCCGTTAGAGGTCGTCTACTCTACTCTAATAGACGATGAGTCAAAAGACGCCACAGACTCTGATGTTGATTTTAAACGGTTTAATCACTGTATCACATGATGTACATGCAGCTGTGTGTCTGTTCTCCCACAGCTCTCTGATCATGGTCAGTGTTTTCTACGGTGGCCCCTCAGCGTCCAATCTTCTTCTTTTTCCTTAACGAGGTCTAACTAAAGTGGTGCACTCTGGGTAATTCGCAGCCGTCACAGTAACCAGATCTTCCTTTGTCTAATGATCCACTTTGCTCCGTCCAACTGCTTTGTTACGTAATGCTCCTCTCACCTGATGGAGATGTTGGAGGAGGATCCACGGCTGCGTCCTGCAGGAGGCGCTGTGGGATCTTTTTTTATTTTTTATTTCTGTATTGTACAAAGGTTCAAACTGATGAAGGTTTAATTAAAATAAAGACAGAAGCCTGTTTCAGGAACTAAGAAAGTGGCACCGTCACTGAAGTACTGAGACTAAATGAAGCCTTGAAACAATTCAACAGCTGCTTTGTCACAGTCTTGCACAACCTGGAAGAGTATCAACAAAGTTTTACAGGCAAATCAAATGTCCTGGAAAATTATTCTTTCTACCTCTGTTTCCCTTTTCCATATGAATGAATGCAAACGGTTTAGAAGGTGAGTGCAGAATGAGTTCATAAAATCAGGATTTCCCGACGACTTGGAAATAAATGACTGTGGTTAGTTAACAGGTTGTTTCACTCTGTATTTAAGATTTGTTCCGTGGTCTGACAACAGAAACTGAAAACTTTATGAGGAATTCAGCTGTTTTAAATGTTCATCTTTAACATCGGATTTCTGAAGGCCAGAGAGGAATCAATTCAGCAGCACTCTGAGTAATTTAAGGTAAGGAAATGAAAGGTCCAAAATATCCCAAAATGTCCTGGAAAATTACAATCTTTTTACAATCTGGACCTTATTTCTAGCATAAAATATGATCATTTACTCACCCAGATAACTTTGGTGTCATTACAAGTCGTTCCGATGAAATTATCTCCAGCCAAGTGCCGCGTATATCCGTATAATGTGAGTCTACAGGGCAGCAGAATGCAGCCTCTAAATAACACATTATCTGCAGAGAAACTCCTTCATTTCACCAATATTTAGTTATGATAGGCTAGTGCTATTCCCCTCTGAGTCTGGGGTTAGCTGTTATCAACATCCGGGGTCTGTAGGTTGACCTACTGACCTCTGACCTGGATGATGTCATCCCCTTTAAGGAAAGAGGAACCTGTATCCAGACAGCGACAGGTAGTGGAGGACAATAACACAGTAGAAACCAGCTGGTGCTCACAAAGATGTCCAACTGTCGGACTCTGTTTTAGTTGAGAAATGTGGAGGAAGAGGAGGAACTCCATCAGTTCAAACTTCAAACTAATCAACCCAAACTAAACAACTTTGGAAGAAGAAGAAGGAGAAGAGATCTTCATCTTGTCAGCAGAAGATTTGAACAACAGCAGCAGGACTGTACTAGAGACAGATATAAAAACCCGGCCCATCAGTGGACTCTGCTGCTGATGCTGCTCTGGGGAGCAGAGGATGAAGTCATGTGGAGATCAGTTTTGTCAGATTTGTCCTGCGTCTCCGCGGAGACAGACGTCGACCTCGCTTCGGTCTCGACTCAACCGTTTTACTTTGCAAACACGTTTCATCCCAGCTGCACAACACAACCAGAAAGAAGACGAAGAAGCATCACACCTCAGTCTGAAGGCTGAACAAAGATCAAGGTTTGGTTTAACTTTTTTTCACTTTAATATTTTTTTTTGCTGTTTAAGAGTTTATGAGCTGCAGGGAGAAAGGCGTAGAGAAGAAAGCGTTGGACGTGTTCGTGTTTAAATAGTCTGCAAACTCAGCTCAATCTAAAGCATCCAGAGTCATTTCATGGCTGTGAATTAGTCCTCGCTCTCAAAGAACAAGAGAGAAGACGAGGAGGTCGATCCCCGCGGCGTTCTGCAGAACAGATGACACCACACTTCTCTCACCTGTCCTAGATTTCACACTATTGTTTAAAAAGTTCATTTTGACGCAGTCGTCGACTTCTTGAATCCATTGTCGATGAACGAGCTGCAGGCCGAGACGCGTTTAGTTTCATTTGACAGAGTCTGGTTCTCTCTCCTCTTCCTCTTCGTTGTTTTCTCCTCGGCGGTCGATCCCCGGTGTTTACCTGCAGAAAGCCGGAGCGATTACAGGAGTTAATGGAGATCCAGGTAAAGATGAAATAATAAAGTGTTCCTCTGCGGTGCTTCTTATCTTTATTACCGTGTCTGCTCACGCGTGGCAGACTATCTGTTAGATGTCACTGCGGCCCCTTTTGAAATTTGTGGTTTCATAAAAACCCAGCCTCATTTTTGCCTTTTGTTTTTCTGGAGCCTGGAGATAATCAAAGATGAACCGACGACGGCTTCTCTTGCCCTCCGTCGCTCTCACGAGTCTGATTTACTGCCGGCTGGAGAGGCAGATTGCTGCTGCCGCTGCTGCTGCTGCCCGTAAAGACGCACTTTGTCATTGCACAAGGACACGAGCACTTGAAATACGAGATAAAGAAATAAATAGATACAAGAAAATGTGATGGCAGACTGATAATACAGAATGTGATGTGCGTGCAGCTGCAGTAGATATAAATAATTCCTGGCGCTGCAGTGAGGAGCTTAACGGCTTCGACGGCTTTAAAGATTCAACAACACGTCTGAATGTGAAGACAGTTGCTGTTCATTATCATTTCATCACATCCACACCCACTCCTGAGTCCAATTGTGTTTTTAAAAATCAATTATCTTCAACAACCTGATATAAAAACTGTCAGCATGTGTTGACCTGTAGAAGAAAATGTCAGACTAATTTAAAGCTGCAGAATGAAACGTGACGTGTTGATTGAAACAACAACAGGTGGCTCTGATTCTTCACAAACTGAAAATTCATGTTGTGACAAACTTCACATTAATATGAACATGAACTGTGTTACCTTCCTCCCTCATAGTTTTTGCAGCTGTTCACATAAAGAACCTGTCGGGGTCAATTAGCTGCGTCTCATTTGTTCCTTATATGTCTACTTTTTTTTCTTTTCTCTTGTATAAACGTTTGTTGCTCATTTGCTGAACTTCTGTTGACCCGACGCTTTGAGTCGTTGTTTGTTGTCTTTGTTTTTCACTTAAACAGGTTTAATTTAGTTCTCTTTTTATTTCTATTATCTAGTTTTAGGCTTAAAAAACAAATACTACATGCGTAAAAATAGTTTCCTGCTTTTGTTGCGGTGCAGCTGCAGAGATCCTCTCATCCACTCTGCTACAAATACAGAATCCACATGTAGAGGTTGAGTAATTTTTAAAAAAAAAAATCTCTAATGATCTTTTGCTGTTTGCTGAACAGGAAACAGAAAGAAATGACAGTCGTGTCAGAATGGATGTTAATGAATGACACCTGATATAATCTGTTACCGGTGTCGTGTCAGAACCAGTTATAATGAAAAGTCTGATGTCACCAGAATATTATTTTACTTTGCGTTTTTAATGAATTAATAGTGAAAAAGGGACATCGGGATGATATTACACAAACAAGTAAAGAACACAGTGACAGTTGTGAAAGAAGTTGATGTAAATAAATCATGTTTATTGTTTCTGAAAGCATCAGATCTGAGATCAGCAGTTGGTCGTTCCTCAGGTTGGAGACAAACATGACAATGACACGTTCCCGTTGAACTGCAGCTCCTCTCATCAGGTTGTCTTCTCCTTGTTGGATTCATTTACATTTTACAATTCATCTAGCCTAGAAATCTAGCTGCACCCTAGCGGCAGCAAATCTATTTGCTCCGTAGGTGGGTCTAGAAACGAGCCATAGGAACTTTTTGAGTCTCGAACACCGTTTGTGTTCACCAATCACAGCGCTCTATCTGTTTAGAGAGTCGTTGGGCGGGCTTAACGCCATGACGACATACTTGCGACGGTGAAAAACATGACCAGGTGGCTTTGGCAAAGGAATCGTTTGAATCGGCGTTGGCATCAACTTTGAAAGAATTAAACTTGTCATTTTCTTTAAAAGTTGAGCAAGAAGGATGTATTTGGTGTTTTGCCGACGGGATATGGGAAAAGTTTAATCTACCGACGTCATCCTGCTCTTTGCTCTGATTGGTCGTAGCGCTACCCTATTGCGTGCAGAGGCAGTTTGAAAGACAGCCTTCATCCCGCCCCCTGGATTGAGCCGAGGTCTACCGGTCGTTGCCAGACTAGACATGTTAATGATATAGTCTAGTTTGTCAGGCTACAATTCTGCCAAAAAAAGAAGAAGAAAGAAAGAAACTGGCATCAAATTTGAAACTGTTGATTTTATTTCTCTCCAATCAAACGGATCCAGACTCTGGTTGTGTTTTCCTTGCGTCAGGTGAGACCTCCCTTACATCAGCTCTGTGCCAGAGGCTAATGAGGAGGTAATGAGCAATTTCTGGCCCCGTTTGTGTCTCAATTATTGTATTGTTTTGCTCGTCGTCTGCCTGCGATGAGATCCAACACCGGGCTCATGATGATGATGATGATGATGATGATGATGATGATGAAGTTGCTTTCACAGATTTTTACTGCCAGTGAAAAACTGCATTGGCTCTATAGTCGGCACGAGAAGCGACTAGAAGCCGGTCCGTGGTTATGTAACGTCACACTGCGCAGAACAATCACATCACATTAATCAGATTAATCACTGCAATAATTCATGCTTTGTCCATGTTCTTCCTGAAGCTGTGATGAAATTCCCTCCGCTCGCACTAAACTCCTCCTTATCGGCCGCGACCGGAGAGAGGGAGAGAGAGAGAGAGAGCGTCCAATCAGACGGTGGCAGAGAAACTTCACACTGTGTTTGTGTTTCTCTCTGAGGAGGAAACACAAGAAATCTTTGGCTGGAAAGTGGTTTTCTGTGTGTGTGTGTGCGTGCGTGCGCGTGTGCGTGCGTGTGTGTGTGTGTGTGTGTGTGTGTGTGTGTGTGTGTGTGCGTGCGTGCGCGTGTGCGTGCGTGTGTGTGTGTGTCATGGAGAGCCTGGTGGTTTACAAGGTGCAGATTGGTCCTGAAGTCTGGAGCCGGTCCAGCAGAGGAGCATCCCTGCAGAAAGCTGCTGCTGTGATTGGGGAGGAGGAGGAGGAGGAGGGGGTAGAAGAGGAGATAGAAGTGGAAAAGAAAGAGGTAGACGAGGAGGCAGAGAAGGAGGAAGAAGAAGACGAGGTAGAGGAGGAAGAAAAGGAGGAAGAGGAAGCAGTAGAAGAGGAAAAGGAGGAGGAGCAAGAAAAGGAGGAGGTAGAAGAGGAGGAAGAGAAGGAGGAAAAAGAGGAGGAGGCAGAGAAGGAGGAGGAGGGGTAAAAGAGGAAGAGAAGTAGGTAGAGGAAGAAGGTAGGAGGTAGAAGAGGAAAAGGAGGAGGAGCAAGAGGAAGAGGAGGATGAGGTAGAGGATAAGGAGGAAGAAGATGAGGAGGAGAAGGAGGAGGAAGAGGAAGTAGTAGAAGAGGAAAAGGATGAGGAGCAAGAGGAGGAGGAAGAGGAGGAGAAGGAGAAGGAGGAAAAGGAAAAGCAGGAGGAAGGGGAGGACGAGGTAGAGGATGAGGACGAGAAGGAGCAAGGGGAACAGGAAGAAGAGGAGAAGGAGGTAGAAGAGGAGAAGGAGGTAGAGCAGGAAGATAAGGAGGTAGAAGAGAGGAGGAGGAGGAGAAACAACCATGAGTCATGATGGCGGACGTTGGTTAGTTGGTTCCAGCAGCTCTTTTCTCCGTCCACGGTTGTTTCAGCTTTTTACCATTTAAATGCAAACAAGCTCAAACACACAAACTCTGACACGTAAACACAAACTGCTTCGCCGCTCCGTCCGTCTCTCTCACCCACACACACACACACACACACACACACGCACACACCCACAGGTATCACACTGTTCTGCGGCTCCGCCACTGTTGAGAGGGAAAAATCCATAAATTGTTTCTCTCAAATAAACTTCCAGTCCAATGTTCCCCCGTTCCCCGCGGTGCTGCAGCAAATAAAGGCGAGAAATCATGGAGATTCTTTCTCAGCGGCGGAGTGAAACAAAGACGGCAGCGGGCGGCGGCGTCTGGGCCTGCAGAGAGCTGGAAGGAGCGCCGAGGAAGGAAGGAAGGAAGGACAAAGGAAAAGTAGGAAGGAAGGAAGACAGGAAAGAAAGAAGGGAAAAGGAAGGGAAGATAGATGGAGGGAGGGAACTGATTGGGTCAAAAAGGAAGGAAGAAGGAAGGAAGGAAGGAAGGGAAAAAGGATTGTGGAAAGAAGGAAGGGGGAAAAGGAAGGACAGAAAGATGGAGGGAGGGAACAGATTCGTTCAAGGAAGGAAGGAAGAAGGGAAAGAAGGGAGGAAAGAAGGAAGGGAAAAGGAAGGAAAGAAAGATGGAGGGTCAATTGGATCAAAAGAGGAAGGAAGAAGAAGTGAAGACGAAGGGAAGGGAGTAAAGAAGGACAAAGGGAAAGAAGGAAGGAAAGAAAGATGGAGGGTCAATTGGATCAAAAGAGGAAGGAAGGAAAAAAGGATTGTGGAAAGGAAGGGAGAAAGGAAGGAAAGAAGGAAGGATGGAGGAAGGGAACACACAGAAAGACAACATGAGGGTTAAGAAGCAGAAAACCAGAAAACAATTATTTGTGAATTAGCTGCTTCTGCACCGGCTGGTGTTATTTACAGGACTGTAATACGCTGAGTGTTTTTTTTGTAGTTGTTGTTGTTGTTGCACACATTGTTTCCTTGCATGCTGGGTTGTGTATGTGTGTGTGTGTGTGTGTGTGTGTGTTGTGTGTGTGTGTGTGTGTGTGTGTGTGTGTGTGTGTCCTTGTGGACCCCAGTGTTTAAAGCTGGAGCTCAGCTGCCTCCAGAAGTCATCAGCTCTCTAATGAAGTGCTGCAGCCATTCAATACGTACTCCCGCTGCGACCCTACACCGCTTTTCCTCATTCTCCTCATCCTCCCACTCTTTAATTTCCAAATCTATCTCTATATCCTCTATCTCTTCCTCCGTCCATACCGAGGTGTAGGAAGGAGCCTCTCTCTCTCTCTAGTAGATTAGGAGCGCCACAGGGGACGGCCGGGACGAGACGAGAGGAGAAGGAGAGGGGAGAAGCAGAACAAATGTGTCTAATACTCCAGCCACGGCCGTCCTCGTCGCTGTCGTCGTGTCTCTGCAGAGTGTAAGAGTGAGTTGGCATTTGAACTAAACGCTGTGATTAGATTGGTCCTGAGCTGCAACAGGGAGCGCCTGCCTGCCTGCATGCCTGCATGCCTGCCTGCCCACCACCCCAACCCCCTCCCCCCGAGCCCCCGAGGCTTTATGTGCTTTCCACTTAAACTAAAAGCATCACAGCAACGCCTTCGGGTGCCAACGTGGCATTTGAGAGAAGTTGTTTGGTAAAAAGTGTGGCTTGTAGTGGTGGAAGCCCCGCGGTGAGAGGCCGACGCCACTGAGGCCGACGGGGAAAGGAGGAGGAGGAGGAGGAGATGGCGAGCGAGCGACTGCACGTTGACTCGGCAACATCATTAGGACGGAGAGAGCCACAGGAGTAGAGACGTGTCCATAGGGGACACATGTGTTTGTCAGTGTTGGGATTAACAGCGTTAAAATAAACAGCGTTACTTTTCAAAAATCCCAAAAAGTTCCTGTTTCTCCTGTTACAACGCTGTTACCGTCAGCATCAGCGTTACTTGACTCAAGAAGTACCGTCAGAAAATAATACACCTGTTTAGAGAGGAACTAAGTCTGGTCTCTTCTCCTTTGTGTTGCTAATCCTCCTCTCAGCCATGTGCATTTGTTTACAACGAAGCTGGCGAACATCTTTCAGTGTACTTCATATACACATTATTTTCAGTTCCTCAGCTGTTCGGAAAAAATCTGTTTATCACTCCACCTCTTCCACGCGCTGCTGATCCGAACAGCTGATGGCGGAGTGATACAGCACGACGCGGAGCCTGTCTGTGGAAGAGGAGGAGGAATACTGAGTGAGACGGTTAATTCCAGATAAACGGGGGTTAGGGAGAGAAGTCTAAGTAATTTTACATATTTGACGCAATAGTTTGTAACGCAATAGTTACTTTTCCTGGTAATTAATAACTTTATCATGTAGTAACTCTGTTACTAACTCAGTTACTTTTTGGGGAAAGTTGAACCTCGCACACTCGGGCTATGTTTACACGGAAACAATCTGAACAGAAAACGCAAAAGTGGCGTTGCATTCTCACTTTTTATTCTGAGTTTAGACGAGTATTTTTTTGAGGGAAATCTGCGTGCATACGGTGATGCAACCTTCCTTCTACTTCTCTCCCTGGTGGTAGTGCAATTGGAAAATCAAAACCAACGTAAATGTGTACGCAACGTGAGCGGATCGGAGCAGACGCTGTCGCCGTCTAAACGAAAGGCACATCCGATAAAATATTTTGTCATTTTCACCCATGAGCGTTGTTGTGTGAACAGGGCCTTGGTTGAAGATGATGAAGCTCTGTTCATTTGGTGCAGCAGAGACGTCTCCACCTGCAGCCACAGCGTCACAAACCCGCTCCTAATTGGCTCTTCAAGTCGAGAACCACTGATTCATTGAGGAGCTGTATAGATTCATGCATCAACACGAGGGCGCAGTGCTCTGATGAAATCCCTGAGAGACAAACATGTTGAGGATATAATAGAATAAAATCACTGTTGACTGGAAAGTGGCACAATTATATATATTTTTTATATCGTTAAGCTGGAGTTCTCAATTGCAACCAAGGATAAAAAAAAAAATAAAAATCTGTGCAAAACATTTCATAGCTCTCAGTTTCCTTGTATTCCTCTTTTGTGGCAGCTTGATTCAGCTGAAAGTAATAATATCAATTTTTTCTCAAATAATATGACAAGAAGCACAAGTACCATTTCAAAATAAATTTCATTCACTGCAAAGTTTCAGAGAAAAATAAACTGCTGCTTTTACTGAAATGTAGCGTTAGCCTTCTTCAGTCTGCTTTGGCTGCATGTTTCCTTCAGGGAAAACCTAAATGAGAAATGAATTCTGACAGCTATTGACCCCCGGTACCAGGTCTGATTAGTCAAACAGCCCTGAAAGTGAAAAAAAACAAAACAAAATGATACTTTTTTTTTTCTTTTTTTTTCTGAGGTTCATCCACGTTGATGTTTTGGCAGCAGAAGCGCAACAATCACACCGGGGCTTTGGTAAGGAAGTGCTGCCCCGGGGCAAAGCACCTGTTCTACAGCCCCTGCCAAAAGCCTTTTGTGCATATATATGTGTGTGTGTGTGTGTGTGTGTGTGTGTACGTGTGTGTGTGTGTGCGTGTGTGTGTGTGTGATGATGTACAGTGTGTTCACAACCTATTATATGAATATATTCACCCAGCCGTAGCTCTGCTGTGCCTCCTGGGTCTAGGGCTTGATGGGCAGGAGGAAACACTGTGGAGGTTTCAGTCATGAGGAGCAAACATGACATATATTTATCCACAGGATGTAATTCCCAAGCTGTCAGACCAGTTGTTATTGTTGTTTTCAGGTTTGTTGGTACATTGCACCCAAGGTGATATTCCAGTGTGCACACCGAGCGTTTAAAGCGCGGCGTGAGTGCACAGTGCTCCTGCACGCTGTCCTGGGGCGTTAGTGTGTGTCTATATGTGTGTGTGTGTGTGTATCCCGGTTATATGAGAGTAATATTTGGTTATTTCTTTCTCCTGCCTCTGTGAAGGTGAGGGAATATGTGCAATAATGTTTTATAGAACCTCGGGTTATGGTCATGAGTGTGTCTGCAAAAAAAAAGAAAAAAAGAAAAGAGCTGTTTATGATTTTATTGGTTTACTTTGTCTTGTTCAGCAGAACGAGCAGTAAATCTGATACAACAAGTAATAATCCTGCAGCTGCAAACGTTCAGCACTTTATTATTATTAGTTCCACTGGGTCGCTCTGTCGTCGCCTTCAGCCCAGTAACTGGATTAATATTTTATCCTAAGAACTCGTCCTTTTTTCCACATTATCAGGAATCAGACTTTCTTTTTCTTTTCTTTTTTTTTGCTTTAGTCAATGTTTCTTCAGGAAGCAGTTTGGTTTTATTTCTAGCCCAGACTGCATCTCCGTCTCTACCACTTCCAAGATGTGTGAGCAACGTATGCAGATCAAAAATGCCTCTGTACACAACAGGACAGACCTCAAAACCAACCAGTGCAGCGATCCAGATGATGTCAGACAACTTGTCAACAGATGTGGTTGTAGTTTTGCAGGAGCGATGGCGTCTGAGGAGTTCTACAGGTTTTGTTGTCTGCAGCCACTGGACCAACATTACAATAGTGTTGCATGTTGCATTCAAGCAAACACTGCTAGACATCGACATTGGCAAAGATGGTTTTTAAAAACATGCAAGATGCTCCACTACGAGTCAGTTTACTATATCTATGTCCCGTGGGTTTCTCCATGACTCCGCCCCCTTTAGGAGACCAGCAGACCATGACTCCGCCCCCTTTAGGAGACCAGCAGCAGCAGCAGGTCTTGAGTCTATTGACTCCAATGGGAGAAGTGAAGACAAATCTCTTCTGAACATTTTGACATTAATATGGCAAATTTCAGACGAACAGATCATGAGAAAATTAACTTTTTCTACCTGTCTCTGTCTCAACAACACACTCTTGTGAGATTTGGCACAGATCTCCGAGGTAACGTCAACGTTCGTTAACGCCCGCGCTGCAGTGTTAAATATGACTGTTAGTTGTGTAAATATCTAATGTTATCGTAAGAAAATATAACAAGCTCACTTTTGTCTACCGACAACTTTTATAAATCCAGACACATGTTCACAGACGAGGTGCGGGGACAGGTGACCACGCCCCCTTAGGAGACAGGAAGTGAAACATTTCATATCATTGGTGCAGCTTGTCAGTCGTAATAAGCCCAACTATGTTAAACAAAAAAAAAAAGCCTGTTGTACGATTAGTTTCCCAGTTTTTGAAGAATCGTTAAATCACCTCTCCGGCTTGTGGGATAAAATCTCTGGCAAGTTGGTCTGAGTTCACTCAGGCTTCTTTGTTTCACTTCTGCACCAGACAGTGACCTTTGACCTCAGATTCTGCAGTGAGTAGAGAGAGAAAGCTCAGTCAGCCCTGTGGCTTTTGAACCTGACCTGCAGCTCTTTGCTGTACATCTTCTCCTCTCACTCTTTTTTTCCCCTAAGTTAAAAAATAAAAGATAAAGCAGAGCTCAGACCCGTGTTCCATCATCTACCTTTATTTAAAGGGGACATATTATGGAAATATCACTTTTTGAACGCTCTATAATTGGGTGTTTGTTTTGCCTTCTGGCTCCCAAAATGTGAGAATTGACAAAAAAAAATCTGTAATTTTCAGGCTCCCGAGGTTGAAATCCATGTGGTTTTACAAGCTGTTCCCTCGGTTGTCTGGCAATGATGTAACTAATTTTTGAATTTGCATAATACCACCTTTACCTGGTACCAGTAGAGCGGGCGGGGCAAGCAGTGGCTCATTTGCATTTAAAGGGACAGGCACTGAAACCAGCCGTTCTGAGTGAAGCATGTCACAGAAATGTCTTTAAGACACCTGGGAACTGTTTTAATTTGTGGAAAAGGGGCAGAATTTGTCTCCTTTAATGTCTCCACAACAGAACAAAGTTTAGAGACTGTCATGGCTGCAGATTTTCACATTCTGACTGAGACCTGCTAATGGTCACTTAGCAAGCTTCATTTCCTCTCTTCAACACCTTTGCTCAGAAAAATGGTGACAAAATTACAGAGGAAGGAAAACACAGAGAGGACGGAGAGACACTCTCAGCCCCAAACAGTCATTATGTCACAAGCTTCAGACCAAATCCCACCCATTTAGTCTGGACCAGTGACTGAGGCGGTGATTAAACCAAACAGATTTGGAATCATCCATTCGACTCTAGTTGAGTTAATTAGTGTGAGATGAGGAAAAACAAAAACTCCTCTGTCCACTCCATCCCTCTGTCCCTCTTCCTCCTCCTCTTCCTCCATCCAGCACAGGGACGTTAATCTGACTCATTTCAAATCCTTTTGCATCAGGCTCAGTTGGACAAAGACACTTTGACGCAACACTGTTGTGTCGGAGCTTTTTAAACACTTCGCCTTCACAGTGAACCTCCTCTCTCTGATCTATTATGTTAATTCCCGGCACATAAGGCGGTAAAATATTAAACACAAACGTTCCTTCAGGTATTCGCTCGCTCTGTCGTTGGGATGCAGCTGTGGCCACAAGCTGTGCTCTACGCCGACACAGCGCTGAAGTCTGATTACAAAGTGAAATCCTATTTGCAGGACAAATTGTTTAGATTGTTTTTTAAGTTTGTTGCCGGTTTTATGCTTTTTTTTTTCACGATTTGCATAGAAAACAATGGGAGAACAGCAGCTTTAGCTTCGCTGCTGCTGGTCGCTGTGAAGCAGGAGGTCGGGAACAATGATGATTCTGCTCCTGTGTTGTGTTCACATGCAGAATCAATCAATATGATGATGATGTGACGTGCGACTGCTCAGTGGAGGACGATGCTTCACCTACATGTGTCTAAACACACTCTGCCATTAGTGCGGCTGACAGGTGAATTTTCCATTCTGCTTCCTGTCAGGTAATGAAGAGAGAATCATTCCAAGTGCAAAGTTTAGTCTCGGGATGTCTGCAGCATAGTGACAAGTGTGCTAAATTACAATGCACATTTTCATTTGTGTGCGACTGGGCTCCATCCAGAGGGGTTAAAGCTGTGGCTGATGAGCTCTGGCAGCTGACAGGCAGCGCTGTCTTCATCCACAACCGCTTTCTCTCTCTCTCTCTCTCTCTCTGACGAGGAAATGACAATGATCCGTGGAAGAAGAAACAAAAAACAACACAATAGAATTAGGGAATTGTCCCAGTACAAAGAGAGAGCAAATGAATAATTCCTGTCTGGCTGATGGCGCTGTGCATGTGCACAGCATGATCTCCTTGTTGTTTACTCTCTCGCTTTCTCTGCGGCTGCTTTGCTTCTCTGGCTGAGTTACCACACACACACACACACACACACACACACACCCTAACCCACTCCTGATAAACAATTTGTTCATAACTCTGGAACATACGCAGCTCAAAAACAGTGGCTAAGCTTTAGCAGATCGACACATAGTCCACACAGTTGTGATTGTATTTTAATGATTCATGTTTAAAGAATAGCTGGACAGAAGGAGGATAGAGGGGAAATAAAGTCATGTTTTTCTTTCGGTGTGACTGAAGTGGATGAAATCTGAGAGAGAGTGTGTGTGTGTCCTATTTATGCAGCAGAGACTGGTGAATTATCCAGAGGGGAACGTTTTGTTGCCTCCAGGCCACTGGTGACTTATGCATGTCTTCATTTCATGTGTCTGCGCTGGACGCTTGTGACAGAGACGGATCATTACGTACGGGGACAGAACAGGGAGACGGCTGGAGGCACTTTGTTTATCTCCACATGTATTTATGAGAAGTTGTTTTCTATATACATATAGTATATATAAAAAATACAAGTGAAAAACTTGTTGTTGAGAAACTTTGTGTTTGATCTGAACCAGTCGTGGTAAGAAGTGCTCGTATTTCAGATTTCAGTTCATCAAATTGATCTGCATCTGCAAATCATATAATCATGTAACCATATTGAACCATCAAACGAAAATGTATTAACTTCAGATTGAGATATTTCTATTCATGTACTAAGAAAGAAAATGTCTTACAGATGAGCAGTTGCGACAGATGCACATGAAAGGGAACCCCAAAGAAGCTGAAACTGCTTATAAATAGGGGGAATATACAGCGATACATCCATTTATAACTGATCATACAGTGTTTCAGGTCACTAAACCTCTACCACAAACACTTTATCTCATACACTTTAATATTTTTTTTTGCAACAGAATGGTATTCAGTGCCGTTTCTTATTTGTTTATACATTATTTATTCTCACTAAGGATGTGCCACTCTTACTTAATCCAGAGCAGCATTAGTTTTATGTGTTTTTCTTTTATATTGTGACACTGAGAAAACTTTTTAATCCCATTATAATGCACAATAAAGTTTGCCCATGATGTTCATGAACTATCACAGAGCATTTGGACCTTTATAAGTCTTAACACATTTTATTTTACAACAGTAATGACAGACCGTGACTGTGATTTCATTTTCTATGGCGAGCTAACTGAATGTTCACAAAGAGAAATCACACTCCAACATCTCATTATGAATATTTGTAAATTAAAGGTCCAGTGTGTAATAATTGTCAAGGTTTATTGGCAAAATCTGAATATACTACCCATGAATATATGTATAATCGCTATAAAATAAAATCTGTTTGGTTTTCGTATAGCCTTATTATATGTTTGAATAGCGTTTAGTCTCCGTGGTTGTATAATACTGTAGAAGGAGAAACATTGTCGGAGCGTGTGCATCCTGTGTCCTTAAAGTTCATAGCAACAACCCTCTCAAAATGTTGTTTCCATGAGCGACGGTGCAGACAAAGGTTCTGCTGAAGATGAAGAGACTTAACTCTGAATATATTTTTGATTCAAGTTCAGTGCATCGCTGTAATGATCCACCAACATGGAGGAGAGCAGCTCCCTGGTTAATTAATGCAACACTTGAAATGAAAGAGAGTCAGTGCTGATCTGAGGTAATGAATAATTCACTCTAATTACACCTCCACCTGGAAAAAGGAAAAAAGTCTTGATGTTGGGAATCTTCTTCATCATGGATCTTCCATCAGCATCCACCCTGAGGGCAGCAGGTCACAGCCTCAGCATCACCGTGCAGCACAGTGTTGTGTTGTGGAGTGACAGTGACAGTGACAGTGACAGCTCTGCAGCCACACAGCTATAAAAGGCTAAAAATATGAATTCCAACGCGATCATTACTGTCGACTTGATGGACACCACAAAGAAAGGAAAATAGCTCCGGCTGATTGACAGTGTCTCCGAAGGCTTTGTGCTCTCTCTCTTTGGTCGCAATTTACAGTCCCAGCTCTCAGCTCTCAGCTCTCAGCCCTCAGCTCGCTCCTTCAGAGCGTGAGAGTCAAACGGGGGTCGATGACGGGGCACCAAGGAAAAAAGAAGAAGAAAGAAAAAAAGAAAGAAAGAAAGAAACCCATTTTGATCATCATCAGCAGCCAAAAACTAAATATAACAAAGCAGTTTAACTGGAAGTTAGATTTGTGAACGTGCAGGAAACAGCAGCATCTCTGTGCTGTTGTTGTTGTTGTTGTGTATCAGCTGCTGGGAACTTGGCCCTGGTGTTGTGGATTAAAGTAATCATGTTTTTTTTTTTGTTTTTTTTTTACCCTCTTTTGACTTTCCTCTCCTCGGCGCAGCGATGACACCCAGCCAATCAATGCACCGTGGTCGTCGGCATCGACAGCGTCCTTGACTCTGCACTCGCTGCCCGAATCACTTTACACATCACTTCAGCGTTTATGCATCCTGACTGAGCCAACGCAGAGTGAAGCCACTCGGGGCGGTGTCTTGACAGGAAACTTAACTGCCTGTGATATGTTAAATATAATATATATATATATATATATATATATATATATATATATATATATATATATATATATACATACACTGACAAAAATATAAATGCAACACTTTTGTTATTGCTCCCATTTTTCTTGAGCTGAACTCAAAGATCAAAAACTTTTTCTATGTACACAAAAAAACGATTTCTCTCACATATGATATATCAAGATGCTGATTAGACAGCATGATTATTGCACAGGTGTGCCTTAGGCTGGCCACAATAAAAGGCCACTCTAAAATGTGCAGTTTTACTGTCAGAAAACTAGTCAATATCTGGTCTGACCACCATTTGCTTCACACAGTGCAACACATCTCCTTTGCATAGAGTTTATCAGGTTGTTGTTGATTGTCATGCAGATGAGCTTCCCTGAGACGCTTTCTGACAGTTTGTGCAGAAATTCTTTGGTTACGCAAACAGATTGTTGCGGCATCCTTTTGTGTACATAGAAAAAGTTTAGATCTTTGAGTTCAGCTCATGAAAAATGGGAGCAAAAACAAAACTGTTGCATTCATATTTTTGTTCAGTATATATATATATATATATATTTGTTTTTAACATTGTGGCAAAGGCAAGGGTAATACTCTGGTTAATATTAAAATGCTAATGGAAGAATAATGTGTGGGCGAGGTGAGATGACGACAAGATGCTTTTTTAGCTGCAGGAAAAGTCGGGGAATAAAAGTTCATCTCCTAAAAGTTTCCACTCCAGTTTAGTTGTGTTTACTTGTCCTGTGGTTTTTATGCAACCTGATATCACAGTGTAGTTGTACGTGCTGTGAGACCAAGACATTACTGCACCAGGTAATGAGAGCCAGTCGACAATAAGATAATGTTGTAGCTGCTAATGTTTCCTTTTCTTGCTGAAAGCTGTGTGGGATGAGACACTGACTCATTCTCTCCTCTCTCTCGTAAACATTTGCTTCCTCTAAAAGCTTTATGTTATTTACAGGACATTAGTATTTTATATTCTAGAGGATTAATTGTCTCCGCTTTTTTCCAGGAGGTGACATCTTAGATGATACTGTTTCCTCGTTGTGTGCGTGTGTGTAATTGTTGTGTGAGTCAGTATAATCTTCCTCTGCTTTTAAATATAAAGACATGTAGGTGTAGTGCTCCGTGCGTATCATCATCATCATCATCCTCAATCCTCATCATCATCATCCATCTCTTAATGCATTATTCATAAACAGATGCCTCCGCCGTGTTTACTCTACTGCTATCGATGCATTTTGCAAATGCAGCCGTGGTCTTTTGTAGGTTCGTGTCACCGTGGATACAGATAGATACATCTAAATACCACGTCCTGATTTTTTTATTTTTTTATTCTAGCTGCTTTTTCATAACGACCACAAAGGAAAGAGATGCAAGAGGCAGAGAGACTTTCACTCCACACAATGTGCATGTGTAACTCACTTCAGCCGGGTGTCATCATGCACTGCAGAGCTGTCTGTCTGTCTGTCTGTCTGTCTGTCTGTCTGTCTGTCTGTCTGTCTGTCTGTCTGTCTGTCTGTCTGTCTGTCTGTCTGTCTGTCTGTCTGTCTAATTGGACGAGCATCTTCTGTAACATATAAAACCAAAAGAGAAAGAAAAAGAAAGAGAGAGAGGGAGAGAACTTTCCTTTTGTCTCCAGATTTTCTCGCGGAAGAGACAGAAAAAGTTGGCGCCATTAGTCCAACAAGTGCGAAGGAAGGGAGCCGAACTGGTACGACGGAGCTACATCAGTATGAATTGGGCCGGTTCAAAGGGAAGCTCTGTGCTGGAATGTGTTTTTCTGCTGCTCTCTTCAAAAAAAAAAAGAAAAGAAAAGAGAGAGACACAGAAACCCAGTTTTCAAAGAGAGGAGGCTTTTGAATAATGCCGACGGTGAGCAGAGATTGAGATGGAGAGGGAGAGGGAGGGAGGTGACGGGATAATGAGAGGAATCTCACCATTTTACTCCTCCCTAATGGGCAACACTGCCATGCATCTTTATTCCAGCTCTTAATGGTACTTATTAATATTTCATAAAGCTTCATCGATTAAATATCCAGAGTGGAATAGTATATTACCCAAATATTTTTGATTACAGAGCCCTTGAAAAAAGTAGCCTGTGTTTGCATTTTGAAATTAATGGCCGCCACCGATTAAGTATTGACCCGCTGTGTTAGATCACAACTGTTTGTGTGCAAAAAGTTTTAGTCAGTAGAAGTAAAGTGAGGCTGCAGGATTTTCAATAGGAGTCGGGTCAGGACGGGTCCACCTTGTGTAACTGTCCATCTATCTTCCTGTTTTGTTTAGTTTCTATGTCCCGCTGGATGTGAAAGATCCAGTTTCACCAACACTGAGAAATACATTATTTTGCGCAATACAAAATAAACTTCAGATTTCATAACTCCCCTCTGATGCATTCAGAAGCTTCTGACCAGGAGAAGTTCAGCTCTTTCTGATTCACTCAGCCGACCTGTGGCTGCAGCGCTACACAGAGCAACGCTGCGTAGGAACACGCTGCTATGACTGAAGAAGGGTTGTTTGGGGGCAGTGCAGCTCTGCAGTAAAACTCTTCTCTACATCAGAGGTTTCCAAACTTTTCAGCCTGCAACTCCCAAAAATAACAGTGCCAAAGTGATTCAATAACCAGAATGTTGGCGGTTCAAATCCCGGTGCCAGTCGCTGTGCAAGACACCTTACCCACCTTGCCACGTGTGAATGTGTATGAATGTTTGGTCAGTCTGACACCTCACACCTGACTATTTTACCATCACTGTGGTGTGAATGCAGTTTGATTGAGTAATGGTTTCTGTAAAGCTCTTTGGGTGCCATGAAAAGTGATATAAATCCAAGCCATTACAGTAGATAAAAGCAGAATCTCTCAGTCAGTAAAGCCTGCCACACACATAAAGATTTTATAAATCTCAACCGATTTATTATCTGTGAGAGACCCCACACATGAAGATAAAAAATCTGTGATTGAACAGTTTTGATCGTATTGTGTGTGGTGTGCTGCGATATTCCAAACACAGCTCACCACACACATTAAGATTTTTCAGAATCTTGACCCTCTGGTCAGAAAACAATCCGGCATCAGCAGCGATACCAGGGGTGTCGTTGTAGCTACTCTTTCGGGTCTATTTCCGGAATGGACAATGAGAGCGACGTAATTTTTTTTTTTTAATGAAAGCGGGACACTTCAGCCTTTCCATGATCCCATCTGTGTGTGTCTGTGTGTCTGTGGCTCCGGACACCGAGCAGTCAAGCGGCTGTCCAATAGGGAGCTGTGCGCTGTCACATGACGGGCTGTGAGCGGCGGTCACATGATCGTTTAAACATGGCTGCTGTATTGCCGGCTGTTGCCGGCTACGAGCGCTACTGTCTTTGCTATCGGCTATCAGGAAATCTCCTGTGTATGCGTGAATGTCTGTGTGAACCTCATGTAATGCCAGGGCTGCACTGTGGCTCTCTGTGAGGTTGCCGGTGCTGTGTGGAGAAGTGGCTTGTTGCCACGAGCAGCATGCAGAGCTCGGCAAGCAGGCGCTTCTCCGCACAACACCGGCTCTCCACACACAAGATGACTTTTGATTGAAAAGGCCACCGAAGTCGGCCCCGATAATCGTAAATATTGAACATGTTTAATACTTAAAGCAGAAGTAAGTGGTCCGGTCGTTTTCGCTACTGCTGCGTTCCAGGCAGGCTTTTGAAATCGTAAATTACAGCTTCAAGTCACAACTTACGACTTTGTAGCGTTCCAGGCAACCCACTCGTGTTTTTCCGACCTGTTTTACCGGTGAAAGTCACTATAACGGCCACTCGTAACTTCCGACCGGTGAACTCGTACCAGATCGAACTGGTACCACTTCACGGTCGGAAAAATACGAGTTTCCTTGAACGCACCATAACAGTCCTCGTCGCTACGTCACCACATTCACGGCGTCCCTTGGCTGCACACACAGCCCTGCATGCCGTTCTCTCTCCTCATTGGATAAAAACTGTAGGATACGATAAATGTTTTCTCTTCGGCTCAGAGCAGAGCAGAGTGACTGACAGACCCGTGTTTCAGTCCAAACACTCTATGTAAGTGATTGCTGTCGGAAGATATAACTATTTAAGACTTATATTAACACAAATATATCACTTACTTCTGCTTTAAGATTATCGGCCATTATCGAAAAATAAAAAAAAGTAGTTTTAGCCGAAAAAATTGCTGTCTACCTAGCTCGTTTTATACAGATGTCCAATCTTAGAACGCTGCGCAACTCATGACATGGGGAGAAGCGCTCTGATTGGTGGATGAGAAGACCAATCAACAATTGACAAAGGGTCAATTATTATGTTTAGGCTATAATGAGATGGGTGGAGAACAGCATGTCTAATGGAGACAGCCACTCAGAGATCTTCCTCCATGTTTAGACGCAACCTGTGAGTCCCTATAGTACCACCCCTGCTCTAGTGGATCAGCCAATGACAGGACATCATTTCTGCATGAAACCACAGTGGACAGTTAATTAATGACTTGGCTGCTAATGTGAGGAACCTGCAGAAACAAATGAGAGAGGTGTTTCAATGAGAAGATGAGTTGTTTTGTTGTGCAACATATTAAACAGGCTCAAGTCACACACACACATACAGACACATTTAATGTGCTGGTTTTATTTCCCAGAGCTTCTTCTCAGCGTCACGTCCTCTAAGTGTCTCCACCGTTCATTTCTTTTTTCTTTTTTATGACTTTAAAACTTCTTTATAACGTTAAGAGCTGTGGAAACAGGGATTTTAGGATCTGTGGTGTGTTTTTGATAAAAGCATCTCTGAAGCTGTCTGACAGCTCTCCTCTCTCTGCCACCATGAAAAAGAAGCTGGTGAAAATCTGCCTCTTTTTTAATGCAGTAAAAATAAGAAATCCCTCATTGATTAATTCAGCACTGAAATATAAGCACAAATAACTTTTTTTAATTTGTTTGAGAAGCTGATTTAAATATATGAAACCCTTATTTCCCTGTTATGCAAGGTTTGTCTTTATTTTTTATTTTTTATTTAAGCTCTCTGGTCGGTCATTTGCATTTATTTTCCGAGGATATATTTAAATTATGCACTGGAAATTCAGTGTTTTTCTATTATTATGACCAGGACTGTATATTAATAAAGTCCGTAATAAGTCCGTCTCTAATCAACAGCTTTTGAATTCAACACCGGCAACACCTGCTGCAATTATTAATGTAAATAACAAAAAAAGGCTTTTAAAATGAAGCACAGTGTGTGTTTGGCCCTTGAAAGAGAAAAACTGACCTCAGGTTGATCCATTATTCAGCCTGAACAGATCATTTAACACGGCAGAACCATTAATTAACATCTCACTTAATTGAGCAGTTGTCTGGTTAAAGGAAAATTCTGGCCATTTTTGACCCCTAAATCGTGATGGTCACGCAGTGTTGGGGGGAGCAAAAAACACGAAACCGGAGTTACACCATGGCTACCCGGCGCTCAGGATAGCGACAACGCTAACACATCGGGGCAATTCTTTCAACCACAACAAACACTCAAAAAACAACCAAATACAACAGGAACGACCACTTTCTCCTTGTTGTGATGATTTCTTTACACAAATAAATGGTCGGATATATTTTGGACATTACCACTGCACTGCTCCACCGTTTATCCTTTCCAGGATGTTTCAGAGTTCGGCTATCTGAGGTGAGTGGCTACATGCAAAAACACAAAGTTTATACTGTTTATACTGTACACTATATGAGTTCAGTGGTGTCTCTAAGATTCCAGTAGATTCCAGTCATGTACCATAGATATTTGATTGTTTTCTGAGTGTTTGTTGTGGTTGAAAGAATAACCCGTTACGCAAATACCGCCATTTTTGACATCCCGCAATGCATTGTGGGTATGCACCGATGCACTCTGGGATTGAAAGCGTCCAAACAACACCGCAGCACCGTGCTCCGCGGCTCTGACAGACGGGCCATGGCCGCAATGGACACAGAAGTTAACTTTAGTAATATGACGGTTAGTCATAAATGTAAACGGAATCAAAATAAAACTAGTGAAACTAGTAAATCAACTTGGAGCTCGAGCGTTTATAAGAACCAGGCGCATATTTGCAACAGGCTACTTATTTTTGCAATGACCAGCACCCATTATGCACAGAACAAGGAGGTCACTGCAGGAACACTGGAATAAAACTACTTTAACCCCCGACATATCTTTATTGACATCAGACAATAAATACGACAGCTTGTCTGTGTTACCACGACACAGGAGCTGATCAGAGTAGGGGTGTCAACTAGGGCTGTTTTCGACTAAGGATTTTCATAGTCGAATCTGATTCGTCAGATTTTGCCATAGTCGACTGATCGTCGAACCTTTTTTTTTTTTTTTTTTTTTTTAGATAGCAGCAAATTTGCGACTTTTTCCGTTTCAAACAAAAGAGCTAAAACACCCCAAAAATATGGTAGGTGTAAAACAAATACCTTTATTTATTTTCCACACTTTGGATGATTTTTAGTAGCCATTGTGAGCCAGGGTATGCGTTTATGTTACGTTGCCCTGGACAACGCTCCTTTTGCTCGACTGTGAGTCATCCCTCAACGTGGTGAAGGATAGCGGTGGTCGTGGACACAGAGAAACCGGGTAAAACATGTAGTATCAAAACAAACGGAGGTCAGAAGGACTCGACAATCCGTACATTACGTTAATCAATCCTGTAACACACACAGTGTGACCGCGGCACCGGCAGAGAGACAGACAGGCTGCAGAGGGACGAGATCACAGCTGTGACTCCCGACACTGATGGTGCGTTCATGACAACTCGGAAGTCGGAAAAAAACAAGTTCCTCTTCTGAAAAACTCTGACATGTCAAACTTTAGGATGTGTTAGGGACTAATTCACCTGTCTAACCATCAGAACTATTGACGGTAAACACAGCTGATCCATCGAAAAAAAAAAAAAATCACCGCTGGAGTTAATTTATTTTCCGTGACTGAAAGCAGGTTCTTGAATGTAACTCGGTCAAAGTCAGATGTATCCTCCTCACAATGTTTTGCTGTTCTGTCAGGTCATGCATGATAAATGTTGACAAAGTTAGACTGTCAGACTTCCTTGATTTTAAACTTTGGCGGCTCTGCCTCTCGTCTTTTTGCCACTCAGTGAGTGTTCTGCAGTGACTTTGACGGTCCTACTGCTCACCTCCGCTCATTTGAAAAAAAAAAAAAAAACCTCCGCTCATTTAATTGTGCAACTGCAGTGGGTGATTTATTAATACGTAGTAAGAAGCTAAGACTACCGTTTAAACGCACACATAATTTTGAACTCTTTATTAACAGAAAGTAGGCAGATTTTGTATCAAAATAGTCTTTTTATAACGAAAAAAGACATTCTATGTAACAATTTATGCTCAGCAGCCGTGGGCACCCCCACGTCAGAATGGTAGGGGTTAGATTCGACTACGAGGTTCATAGTCGAATCAGACCCCTCCGAATCGAATCGTCGAATCGTCGACTTTTGGAGGTCAGCCCTAGTGTCAACGTTTACAATTTGTTTTGTGTCTAACAAAGGCTTTTTATTTATTATTAATTTCAAACAATTCTTATGCTCAGCACAGAAAATCTATAATATAATCTCTGTTGTTGTTACTGTTCAAAAGAGTCAGAACAGAAGGAAGGGTCGGATCGAGAGCAGCATTCATTTACAAGTTTAATCTGCACCAATAGCCTACACCTTTTCTGAATAAATGTACGGCCACAGCTTAGGCTACCGGCTCTTCCCTTGGCTCAGTCATCGGACCGGGCACGACCGGACAGGTTCGGATCGAAAACATTTACTACCAGGGTTTTTTCTGAATTATAAATATTGAGGCGGCCGCCTCTGTCTGCGTTTGTACGGAGGGAGAGATCAGCTGATCCGCTGCTGTTTACTTTCTCTCTGAGCGTCTCCGCCTACATCAGCTGAGGGAAGACGCTGCTCACCTGTTGAGCTGAGCGTCAGCAGCAAGTTGATAACCAGCTTCGTACCGTGTTAACTCGGACCGGGGCTTGAGGTTTTGTTACGATGGAATATGAACACAAAGCCGAGTCTCCTTCGCAGTACAGGCCGGAGGAGTCGATGTTGTTGTTGTTTTTTCCCCCCTCGGCCTTTATTCTGAAGGGACAGCTGGAAAGAGACCGGTAGGCTACGCGCAGATAGAGGGGGGAATTGACACGCAGTTCAGGCAACATTATCACCCCTAAAAATATATATTGGTGAGAAATGATCGAGGAGGAGGGGGGGAAAAGACGTGTAAACGACTATTGATTTTTCTAAACGGTTATGATTTGTTATCCGTGTACCTGTTTACACGTGTAGATGTTGACACTCCTAGATCAGAGCTATGAGTCCAGCACAACCTGTCACGTCTCTGTGTGTCTGTGTCGCGAGCGGGTTCGTCATATTACAGCGGCTACGGCCGTGATTACGAACCACAGGTTACAGCTGTCATGTGTCGGGAGGGGGGGCGGCAACCGTACCGTGTACACGTTTAAAACGGAAAGCATTGCACAGTTTACACGTGTACATATTTTAGTACATGTTCACATCCCTTAATAGAATAATATTGTGTTACAGCGTCCTCACCTGTCAGTCAGCGGTTCCTCCCGCTCGCTCTCTCGCATGCAGGTGCACACAGACACAGAGACACACAAAAACGGGAGCGTGACAGGTTGTGCTGGACTAATAAGGACTGTGTCGTGGTACAGACAAGCTGTCGTATTTATTGTCTGATGTCAATAAAGATATGTCGGGGGTTAAAGTAGTTTTATTCCAGTGTTCCTGCAGTGACCTCCTTGTTCTGTACATAATGGGTGCTGGTCATTGCAAAAATAAGTAGCCTGTTGCAAATATGCGCCTGGTTCTTATAAACGCTCGTGCTCCAAGTTGATTTACTAGTTTCACTAGTTTTATTTTGATTCCGTTTACATTTATGACTAACCATCATATTACTAAAGTTAACTTTTGTGTCCATTGCGGCCATGGCCCGTCTGTCAGAGCCGCGGAGCACGGTGCTGCGGTGTTGTTTGGACGCTTTCAATCCCAGAGTGCATCGGTGCATACCCACAATGCATTGCGGGATGTCCAAGATGGCGGTATTTGCGAAACGGGTTATTGCCCCATAGGTTAGCGTTGTCGCTATCCCTAGTGCCGGGTAGCCATGGTGTAACTCCGGTTTGCCTGCATCAATTTTAGTCGCGTTTTTTGCTCCAACCAACACTGGGTGACCATCAGGACAACGATTTAGGGGTCAAAAATGGCCGGAATTCTCCTTTAACACACCTGAACACCTGAACATCTGGACTCAGGAGCTTCCTGCTTTAGATTCCTGCAGCAGCAGCGACTCTAAACTGTTAATCCAGTGGAATAGGTGTAATCTCCTTGATTCACACACTCCGTCTCCATCTTTTCTCACTTTGTCTTCCGTGATAGCGTGATTATTGCGTCGCCGCGGGAACATAGAGTCTGTTATTATGATGCATGTCTCCAGCAGTTGCACCTGCTCTAAACCCTCCTGGCTTTTTTTTTTTTTTTTTTTTTTAACCTGCTACTTAAAATGGCAGTCACACTCCGAGAGTGTTTTTTTCACAGGGAGCTGTGATGAACTGCACCTTCACCCAACTCAACATAAACACATCCAGACTCTAATCAATTCTTTCATTATTACTTTCTTTTTTTTTTTCAAATCACCTGACATCTGTTGTTGTATGAGCCCCGCTCATATTTTTGGCATTAGAGTTTGGATTTGTGAGTGCACGGGAGGAAACGAGCGAGAGACAGAGCGGAGAGGGAACATGCTCGGGAAACAATGGGATGGTAAAAAGCCAAAAAGAGGATTTGCAGTCAGAAATGACTGATGAATATTTGGCTGCAGCCTCGTTCACATGGGATTCATCCGGGGTTTGTTTTTCATTAGTGTTTGGTTGTGGCGTTTAATATTAATTACTAGGAATTCTTCCGACAACCTGTGGAGGAACTCATTGAACGAGACGGAGAGACTTTGTATTTACATGAAAATAAAACAGACTTGTCCAAAGTAACAGCTTGTAGTGAGACTTGAACAAGTGAAGGGAGTTACTGCGACAGTGTGAAGGCCTTGCTAATGAGATGATTGGGTTTAATTAATCCGTTGGTACTTTTAGTGTGTTTACAGTACAGTAAGTACAGTGCGGCTGGAGGAGCGTGTCGTACACCGATGGGGCTTGTTGTGTTAAACCAGCTGCTGTGGTTCAGTTGTGTGATTCTCATGAGGCTTTTACACACACATACAAGCAAGAAAACCATCTGCCGTGACAGTGTGTGATGCGTCAGAGTCAAACTTTCAGCCGTGTGTGTGTGTGCTACTGTCACATATCTCCAGCTGATCGGACCTGATGGCTGATGCTGCCATATTCTCCCCCTCACAGAAACATCCTGCTCCTGCTCCGACTTTATGGAGTGAAGTAAATGCACCATTACTCAGAGACTGTAATCTAACAGGCTCTGATCTAACACTGATCCCACTGGGATCTGTTTGGTCCAGATCCATTTATGTAGGAAAGTGGCCTGGAAACAGTGGATTAAGGAGAAACAGAGCTCTCTTATCCTTCACTTTCACTTTTCTCTATTCACTTGTTATTTTTTATAAAACACCCAAACAAGCTGCACAGTCTCTGCATCAACAATCACAAAGACTCTTTTTAACGTATTTATTAGCTCTTTTGCTGATTGAAGCTAGCCTGGTCCTGACTAATGCTTCACGCTGTGAACTAGTGTTGTAGTACTCGAGACCAGTCTTGCAGTTGTCTTGCAGTCGATTCTTGTCTCAGAATCGACTGCATTTTTACTCGGTCTTGTCTCGGTCTCGGTCGAGCTGGACTCCGGATTTTTTTTAAACCGCATATGTGTGAAATTCACAAATTAAAATGTAACCAATGAAGTATTTTATTTTGAAAGTGTTGGCGCTACCACTTACGTGCCAAAGAGGAGAAGAAGAGGGAGAAAGGAGGGCACCGGCTGTGGCAGAGATGTCGTCATCAATCATTAGATTTTCTTATTCAAACCACAAAGAATTTATCTGTATGTTTTCGTTCCAGGTTTCGTGTTGGCCTTGGTACATTATGCTCTGGTCTTGGTGATGACTTGGTCTCAGGTTAGGTGGTCTTGTCTACAACACTACTGTCTCATCACTGCAATAAGCAGAGCAAAGCAAGATGTCTGTCAACGATAGCTGCAGGTTTTTCTCGAAAAATTTAAGTTGCCAAAACCGAATGTCTTCGCAAACATCCATTTCTTCCACCGTTATGTATGATCTACAACTTCAAACTAAAGCGCACAACCCCAACGTCATTGTTCTCATTCACTCCCACTGTTCTCTGATTGGCTAGTAGATAGGAGAAAAGCATTTCAGTCCCAGGCTGAGTACTGATAGGAAATGAAACATTGAGCAGAAGTTTGTAGGTGGGCCGAGCCAGGCTAGATTGATTTGTTTTGTTTCTGATCACTTCCTCTCTCTCAGCGAGGACCAGTGATGTCATGATGACTACTGGTGTGTTCAGTCGGCCATGTTGGGACAAACCAAGTAGACAGTTTGAGTCTTCATGTTTCATGTGTTAGAAAAGGAAATTATTTTTGAATTTAAAAAAAAGTATTTGTAGCTGATGCAGACTTTCTGTTATCCGGATTCCTCTCTTGTTGCTGTTTGTTTGTTGCTTCTTTATTGTTCTCCTCTCGTATTTATTGTGTTTTATTTGCCATTGCTTTTATTTGTTGTATTTTATTTGTGAAGCACTTTGTGATTTTTATCTGTGAAAAGTGCTATATAAATAAAGATTACTTACTTACTATAAACACCACTTGTTTTGTCTTGGAAGCAGCTGATGTTAGCTCAGTGTGTGTGTGGGGCCTCCAATGCAGCTAACATGTTGATATATTGAAAACAGGACTATATCACAGCCTGGTTCAGTTTCCTTCTGCTGCTGCTGTCCTCCGTTTTAAGAAACAAGCAGAAAACTGCAACACCCACGTTCGGAGCAAATTGCCTCCCCAGTCCCCGGGAGCCGGAGGACGTCGGTGCGATCAGAGGGAAATGAGGCTGATGTGTCTGGAGCGCCGGATGGGATGGAAACAGACACTCCAGAGTAAAGAGAGAAGATTTAAAGTCGGGCGTTCAGGTAACAACAACAACATGAGCCATGAGCACAAACAAACAAACAAACAAACAGGTGAAGTCTGAGTCTCACATGCTGAACTCAGTTTAATGCACTGCACTGTACGTTTCCACGGCGCTAATTCCCTCAGTCCAACTCCACGTCACGTTGTCATGTCAGACTCGTCACTCTGCTGCTCGGAGAAATAACGCTGTCACACTTAATTCCTCTCGTCTCTGCTGCTTCTGATCGACTCAAACTAAAAACTGGAGAGGTTGGGAGTTAATTTGCATTGCGGGGTGGTGGGGAGAGGTGGGGTGGGGTGGGGGTGGGTCTGGTGGTGGAATGAATAAAGTGAACAAAGTGGAATCAGCACTTTAATCTTTAACGAGGGAGAAAAATAAACAAATCAAATTGTGAACGGCTGAAGAACACCGATCCTCGTCACGCTCCTTTCTGTAAAGCTTTATTTACCCACTGTTTTCATGAAGTGCAATCAACCAGAGGGGTGAGGGGGGGTGGGGAGGTGGTGGGGGGCCCCTGAGGTAATTCTGGTCCTGATCCCTCTGCATACCAAGCAACGTGCCCACTGATCCAGAGAGGTGTTGATTTCCCTTCACAATCCTGCTGCAGCTGTTGAATCACTGGACTTTGATTATAAAGACACGTGTTGAGACACACGGTGTTTTAGGAGCCGTGAGACTGACACACACACACACACACACACACACACATGCATTCATCAGGTCCGACAAGTAAATAAAACTGAAAATGAGTCATGAACCAGCTTTTACATAAAGTATCTGAATGTGAATACATGTTATAAAAGACACACATATAATAGGATGAATCCAATATTCCTTTATCCTGCAAAATAAAGAAAAGTCCATTTTTCATGTTCTTTTCCATCAGCCTTGGAGAGGTTTGTGTCTTTTTTCACAACAAAACATGTTTAGAAAGAAAGAGAGAAACAGATTAAACATGCAGCTGAAGTCTGAAATATGTCTTAACATTATTTATATGGCAACAGTGGCTCTGCATTGACAGAACTTTATCTGATCATTTTATTACAGTACATTTATTATGTTCCCTAGAAACTAGACCGATATAGATTTTTTTGGGGGGGTTGATTTTGATGTTCGGGAATAAAAAATCCCCATAACCAATTATGGCAAATTAGATCTTTAATTTTTAAACGAGCAAAAAGCTGCTTTTGATCCCTTAAATATAGTTCAAACACACTTACAAAGATATAAATTGAAAACAGAGCATTTACTTTACTGTCACAAATTCTTGTGTGTTGTAAGCAGCATGTGAACAGTTCTTACACAACCTCACAAGACCCTTTAATATTGACTTTCCAAAAAAAAATAAAAATCAAGTATGTGCAAAAAGGCAGTCAACCTCTGGGGGAAAAATAATAATCACGCAAAAGGACAAGTCCATGTATAACTAACAAAAAAACAAAATAACAGGATATCATTTCAAAGTAAAACCAAGTTTAAGCATTTGACTGATTAATGATAATTCTTTAATGGTTATAATGGGCTGATAAACCCTGTTTTTTTCTGTTTCATTAGTTTCTAGTATACTAGAAACTAATGAAACAGAAAAAAACAGAAAGTAAAAAGCAGATGTTGGCCTCTGTGTGACTCCTATCAAGCTGCATCCCAGCTCTGACTCCCTCGGCTCTGTTTGGTTTCCAGGTAAACAAGTAATGGAGGCTCTCTCTTTATAATGGCACCACGTCGCGATCTATGTGTAAAGGAAAAAAAAGCACTATTGATTTCACTCTAATGAGTTGTGAAACGTTAATTGCAAACAGAATAATAGTGGCTGTATTTTTCCAGGGCAGCATCTTCTGCTGAAACAACCGGCCGGTGCAGAGTGATGTCTTTGATTCGCCTCAAACAGCAAACAAAAGGCTGAGTAGGTGGTTTTTTATTTATTTTTTTATCATTATTTCTCTGTGCTGGTCTTCTTCTTCTTCTGCAGAGGGAGGAGAACAAATCTCTACTTCACTTTCACTACATGTTCCCTGCTGCTCGTATAATATTTTCCTCTGACCTTTCTAAAGTACTAAATGTTCAAACTACAGTAGCAGCCGTCGTTCAGCCGTTCAGAGACGTGTGCTCGGTCTACGCTGAATAAAAAAACATGTCGGCTAATAGTCAAACAAGATGGTTGGAAATGGGTTGAAATCCCTCACCTATGGCTGCAGGGTTAGAGCAGGTTTTGTCTGGGCTCGGAGCTGACCTGGATTACATCTCCCTCAGCTCAGCTCAGCTCAGAGAGAGAAAGAGAGCGACGTCAGCTCCATAAAGGCTGCAGGGAACAAAAATCTCAGTTTGTTGTGCGTCCCCTTGATGAATTTGTGATGATTGTGCTCCCGCTGTGAAACAGGCTCTTTAATATTAATGTGTGGAGGTGCAGCTCACATCAGTGCAGACAGGAGGCCAGAACAGATAGAGCTCACGTGGTCGTTGTGTTGTGTCGTGTGTTAGTGAATAATTCACTTCTTTAGATTACAAATGACAAAAGCCTCGATGCCACTGACCCTGAATCTGAGTTTGATCCTCGTTTTATGACTTTTTCATGATATTATCACCGATGAATCCGTTTTGTTTGAGCAGAAACATCTCAACAACGTTTAGTCGGTCTGCCGTCGGAGCTCCACAGAGGTCGTGGCTGCAAAATGACCTGAACTGTGCATTGCATGATAACAATATTAATATTAAAGGGATAGTTCACTCAAAATTGAAATTTCTCATTATCTACTCACCCTCATGTCGACTAAGGGCTGGGAGAAGTTTCAGAGTCCTCCGTGGCTTCTCTGAGTTACAGGGGGTCTCGGCGCAGCAGTGCATGTCCATATAACGGTTGCAAATGGATACCAACTGTCTTCGTAACAAAAAGACACACCAAAAAACATCCAAATACCTCCATGCTGCTCGTATGTAATGTCCGTCTTGTATTGAAGCCCCGAAATGCGAAATTGTCCCCCAAAAAATTAAACAAGTCTATATTTCAAGTTTGTTTGTAGCGGAAGCTTCTCGAAGCTCCTCTTCCCGGTTTGTCCAAATTGGACGAACCAGGAAGAGGAGCTTCCGCTACAAACAAGCTTGAAATATAGACTTACACGGAGAAGAAAGAGACACAGCTGCAGAGATGCTTTAATCCTAAACCACAAAGATAGTAGATGAGAGATGGAAAACAGAACAACCTAAATAAAAGCATACATTAAAAACATAAGTGTCACAGCACTAGCAGGTGTTAAAGGCTTGAATTTAAAATCGCATATGAATCAGGGGCAAAGTTTCCAAAGTGTTTATGCCTCAACTTGTAAAGACTTCTAACAGACGTCGTCTAGATGTTGATGGAAATGTAAGATCTCAGAATAACAAGCGGGAACAAGGCTTCAAAAACCAACATTCAAAAGCTTTAAATCTGTTCTCAGCTGTACTTGAAGCCACAGGAGGCTGTAAACTACATGGGTTGTGTGTGATTACATTGTGAAGTGTTGGTTCGGGGGCGAGCAGCAGCTTTTTTGAACCAGTCGGAGCTGGGAAAGAGAAAAGAGGGGCTTTTGACTTCAAAATACAGTAACAATGATCAAGACCGGAGCTTGTAAAAGCCTGAATTAGCCTTTGAAGAAAAGAAAAGAGGAAAGCTTGAAAAATCTGTTTCTAGCAGGTGTCGAACAAACTCTGAGATACGGCGATGAACAGGCAGATAGGCGGATAATTTATTCCTTTGGTGAAATTCATTAGCATACATGTGTAACAGCAACACTCCCAGTTTGACCTTGACCTGTGACCTTTGCTTTCTTTCAGTTTCCATCCATAGTAAAGTCAAAAAAGAAAAGAAAAACCTCCCTGTCTCCGGTCGTAGTCGAAAACCAAACTCCAGACGTCAGGAATCCCGATGAGTTTTCATTAAAAAGCGAGATGGTACCTCTAACTGACAGCGTCTACTCTGCATCAGGCTGTTTAACAACACGCTGCAGAATCCGTAATGGCGTGCGGCGCCTCATCATTTTATCTGATGGCTGCTCTGCATGGTGATGTAACATCATTTTACAGACAGAAAGAATTGCACCTAAGGTACAAACACTCTTCGCTTTTGATGTTCCCACATTCCAGGATGATGATACCCCCTGACACACTGGTAAACAAATTTAAGGGGTTGTTTATGAACAGCGAGATTAAGCACACTGAATCCACGGCTTCCTCAAAAATGCAGCTCAAAAATAACATTGAAACTTTGTGGGGGGAAAATTGAGCAGCAACTTTGTCAAAAAAAAAAAAAAAATCCCAAAGATCCAGAGGCGTTTTTTTTTTCTTTTTTTTCTCTCCTGCAGGAAGACCTGAATATTTCTCAGAAATGACAGAAATGCACAGATTCATAGTTTTATTAGACACTTGACATCTGTTGTTGCCGTCTCCTCCTTCCCCCTGAGAGACTCTAATGTTGGAAGCTGCTACTTAAACATGAAATATCGGACTGCTGCTGAGGACATCCAGGACAATCCCTCCTAGATATATAAATATATAGACATGCACTGCATTCAGAAGGTGGTCACACACTTCAGATGCATTTTTATCCCTTGAGACAAGTGCTCAGACTCAGTATTTAGTTAAAGGTGAACCGTTGACAGTTGCTTCTGGACTTGATGCACAGATCTGAGCCCGGAGAGTTTGATTTTGGTTTTGGATCAGAGAATCTGCTGCAGGCCTGATGGTTGATCTTCAGGAAGTTTCTTGCAATCTCCACACGGGATCTCTGGAGCTTGTGCAGAGTGACCAATCAGTCTCTCCGTTGATTGCTCAGTTTGGCCAGAAGGTTCCTGGTCATCACCGCAGATTATTATGTGGTAGAAAGGGATGTGATTGGAAATTAGTGTCGATCAAGTAATTTTGAAAGGATCGGAATCGGGTGGAAAAGATCCGGATAACTGATGTATCAAAAATGTAACGTTACGTTGTCCATACGTCCATACTGTTAACACTACACATTTGCAGAAAGCGGAGAGTCATTAAGGCTTTATGGCGCATATTCAATGACAACGAGTAGGCGACGAGGCTTCTAGTACCGTATACTTCTATGAGTGGACGTATCGGCAGTGAGCTGAGCCGTGAGCTGGTCGCTGGGCGGCTAGGAAAGCACACTTTCTTGTCTTTAAGGGACAACTTTGATGTGTCCTTTCTTTTTTTTTACTGCGCTGCCAAAGTATCGGATCGGGACTCGATATTGGCAGATACTCAAAATCAAATGAAAAACTGTGATCGGGGCATCGCTAGTTGTAGACCTTCACAGATCTTTGCTGGTGGATCCTTCCTCCTCTTGGTTTGGTTTCCCGCAGGTGGACTCCAGTCGAGCTTTGCACATATCTTGGAGATGAGCCAGAGAAGTGTCAGAGCAAAGGGTCTGAAGATTTTTCTCAGTGTGATGCTTCAGTTTTCTAAGTAACTTAATGTTTTTAATAGATTCCTGAAATCACAGATTTAGTCGTCTTAATGAACCCAGAAGAACCATCAAGAGATTTCATTTCTCTAGAGAAGAATTCGTTGAGGTTGACTCACAGTTCTTCAAAAAACTGAGGAACAATGTGAAGACGACAGAGAAGCCACGTCCAACCGCTTTTGTTTACATGCAACACAGGGGCCACTGAAGTGTCCAGTCACGCTCAGATTTTCTTTGCAAAACCAGCAGAAGTCCTTCGACACCATCACTCCTGCAAATCTACAAAAACCACATCTGTTGACACATTTCCCATCGCTCTGCGCACGTCTCCAACGAGATGGAGATTCAGGAATGAACAGGAGAATCACTTCCATTCTCAACATGCATTCCACAAGCTGGTTAAGACTGAATATTTATGGTCTGCGGTCAGGAGAGGTAAACTCTGAAGAGATAATGTTGTTTTTGTTGTGTGTGTGTGTGTTATCGCAGCAGCCGTTGAGTAACGCAAATGATTACGTCCAGCCCGTCCTTTTCAACTGGCTAATAACTGTTATTTGTTGTGTGAGAAGGCAATTATGACGCCGGGCCCTTTTTTTTTTTCTTTTTTCCTTGTCACTGATTGTTCATCAGTCTTGAGTTGGCAATAAGAGTGGGCTGAAATGTCATTACCTCACTCTTATCAGGAGACGGACGCCACGGATCAGATAAATCTGCCATGTTTGTGTCCTCTGCTGCTCTCGCCCTTGTTTCCCCCCCGTCTGTCTCTCCGTCCTATTTTTGATTTTGGCACTCGGTTGGAGAGTCGTCGCACTGCCAAATCCCAATGACACTGGTCCATTGGCTGTCTGATAGACCAGCACCCCCCCCCACCCCCTCACCCCCCCTCCATCTCACACCGCTGCAGCTGCACTGACATCCCAGGGACACCAAGGTTTGATATGTGACTTGTGTCGACTTGAATCTTGGTGTTTGTCTCTTTCTTTTTGCCTCGTTGACCTCAATTCCACATGTTTCTGATCGACTTTGTCTCCTCACACCTGTTCAGCCGTCTGATGTTTTCCTGCTTCGTCAGTGAAACCTTCATCACAGCCACAACAACAACAACAACAACAGCAACAACATCATCAACAACAAGGTGGAGCAGCTGTGCTCTGTGATCTCTGATGTAATCTGAACCTGTGGTGAGTCGTGTTTTCCAGCTTCACCCAGACACACAGAGAGAGAGAGATGGAGCGACGGAGTTTTAAAGTGACTCAGCTGTTTGAAACATAAATATGTGTGAAGTCAATAGTTAGCAAATGGCACAGTTAGCACTTCCACAGCGTGCTAATTGATATTATAGTAAATCTCCTTCTTAAGAGGCGCAATATGCATCAAGCACAAACATCTATTTGTAACTTTAATCTTAGAGTGATTATTTGATGATACTGGACGGGTTGTGTGGTGATGATTGTGCAGCTTTAACAGCTCCTCTCTGCCAAACGAAGCAGGCTTTAAAAAAACAGAGTCTCTTGTTTGTGTGAGGAGGCAGAAGTGAGTTGACGGGATGTGTGTTTGTCATCACCGCCTCCTGTCAAAACTGTGTGACCGAGATGAGGGATACAGCCGCCTTCCTGTAGCTGCTCGTCACAGGAGGAGGAGGAGGAGGACGAGGTGTTGCCGAGGCAACATGCACAGGCTGCAGAAAGTACAGGATGAGCTGATGTATGTAGTAGCTTCTTGGAGGTACAACTACATGAAGCTGCAAAGTGTTTTTTTTAACACAGTCGCTCACACTTTCACACACGTGCAGCTCAGGAACACGTGGCTGAACCCTGAGCTTCTGTATGTGGTCAAGACCACCTGACCCAAGACCGAGTCAAGACCAAGACCAGAGCAGACCAAGACCAAGACTTTGAGGGGGTCGAGCCTGAGGCAAGACCAAGGGTCAAGGGTTAGGGTTAGATTAGACCGAATAAAAATTGTAGTGGATTCGAGGACAAGACCAAGACCAAGGGTGAATTCCAATTCCTATTTTAACCCTCAAGTTCAACCCTTAATCTTACTAGCTCTCAAAACCAAACAGGTCACCCCTTAAATGATACGTGTTCAGACTGTTAACCCTGCTAGTTTAATCATAAGACACAAACGCAGCTATCATCGACAGGTCCATCAGGTCCATGTTTTTGAAATTGTTGTGGACTATCTGTCAGTTATTACTTTTTTTTTGTAGCCTATAAATTTGTTGAGTTAGTTATAAATTGATACTCAAACAAATAATCTGTATTATAGTAACTATGTAACTGCTGTAACCAATGTTCCCTCTAATTTTCAAAACTCCTGAGCAGAAATTCAACTCCCCTGATGACCCGCTTGAGCGACTGTGAGCGAAAGCTCAAGCATACACAGTACTTCCACATGCTGGTGCTATCACCTCTCCAACTCCAAATATCAATACAATTGGCTATTACTATTATGATTAATAACAGATTATTTTGACAACATTACCTAGGCTACTCCATATCTAGGTCAGTTACAGTTAATGATAACAAAATACAATATTGTTTTGGAAAAATAGAGTTTGCATTTATTGCCATATGAACAATATGAAAAAAATAACTAACATCAAGTTGGTGTCATCAACTCTTGGCACTGAAGCATTCTTGAAATGAACAGTAATAATAATTCTCAAGCAAAAACTTAAATCGTAGTTGCACTACAGACCACGGTTAAGGTCATAAATTTCACAATTCGAAGCGCACATTAGGGAGAAATAAACAGTAAACTAGTCGGGGATATTTGAGTGTGCAACTTTTTTTGTCTTCTGGGCAAAGAGGTGGGGAGCAGTGTGCTATTGCACAGTAAAACACCTTAGAGGGAACAGTGGCTGTAACTATGGTTAGATAACTCTGTGGCTACAGGAGATGACATTAGCCTGGTCATCTTAGAACATTATCAGCGCAAACATTTTACGTCGTATCTTGATAAAACAACTTAACTACATTCCCACCGAGAAAAAAGACCATTTTGTAACTAAACAATAGCAGCACGGCTTGTCTGCACCGGCCGGCTATTGACAAAAGATCGTAAAATAAAAAATAAATGTTATGCAACAATAAGGTAAATAATCCATAAAATGGGCCCAAACTAAGAAAATACTGCATTCTGGGTAGCCCTTGCTTCCAAGGGTGGTGTCGGTGTTGGTGGTTGTCTTGGACACAAGAAACCTTGACCTTGGTCTTGGTCAAGGTCAAGACCGATCTTGAGACAAAGACTAGTCTTGAGTACCACAACACTAGTATATATAATAATGACAACTAATAAAGACCAGATCCAGTAACTAGACACATGTCCCACTTACATGCAGCATAATAAAGTTGCATTGATTCTGCAGTTGCAGCTTTTAACTGGCTCAGTCCAACACTGAATAATCAGTCAATTAATTCATAGAGGCTTTTTTTCTTGGCTGCACCACGGTGACACATAGGAACAGAAGCATTAACTCAAACCTGTAGACCTCCAGCAGACAGCGTACAACATCTGCACATACTGTCTGAATGAATAAAAGGATTTAATGGATCGGCCTCGAGAACTTGAAAAAGAAAAAATAATTTAATTTACATGGTTTAAATGTTCAGATTTAATGAATTGTTTTCTTCCAACCTCTCCATGGAGACACGAGGTCAGAGATAAATACTGAAGGATCCGTTAATTTGCTTCATCTAATATATTCTATAGCAAAAGTAATGGAGTTGACACCATAATTAAACACATTGCAGCGTTTCGGTGAATAAAGAAGCCTCAGTATGTTCTCCTTTTGTAAGAGGTAAAGTATTTAACTTTGTTAGTGGTGTGTGTTTGACCTGTGCACATCTCCTTCTACTGCTGAACAAGTCAAACTGTGAGGAAATTGGAGAGAAAGAAAAAGACGAGTGCACGGCGGCATTTTAAAAAGAACAGCGTGTTTTGACCGCTGATGAAAACAGCGATCAGCAGTCAGAGCTGCAGCAGCACAAGGTGTGACTCACGGCTAATGGAGCCACTTAAGGTTCTTCAAAGAATAAAAGCCCCAGTGATCAATTGGCATATTTGCATCAGAAGTCTCACCTCGGTTAAATCTTTCTCAGAATCAATTTGACAAAGACGTGTCTTTAAGACACCTGGGAACTATTTTAATTTGTGGAAAGGGGGCAGAATATGTCTCCTTTAAAAAAAAAAGGAAGCACACAATTAACCTTTTCTGTACTGTAAGTCAAACTGTGAATAAAACTAAATAATGACTAAAACTGACATTTTATTCTAAAGACTACGTACGAGCTAAGACAAAATTATCTGTCAAAATGAACACTGTTGCTAGTTCTGCAGAACTTGTCTGGTCTTAAAGGCCAGGTACACATGTAGCAACAAATAGCATCTACACAAACTGTTAAGCTCTATCATGAGAGTAGTAAGATCTCAGTCTGAATCTGACGTCACCTAAAACAGTGGTTCTCAAGCTTTTTTACATCAAGGACTCCTAAATTGACAAAAATTAGACCATGGACCCCCATTGGACAAAATTTTGAAGCAAACACCAGAAATACACGAATATTTGTTCCGAGACTGAATAAAGTTTTGTACATTCAAATTAGGGCCAATGGTTTGAATTTTTGGAAATATTATAGAGAAATTTCTGGAAAAAAGTGGTACAATTTTTCCAAAAACATTTCTATAAATAATTATTAAACCCCCCCCCACCAAAAAAAAAAAAAGTTAAAAGAATTTCTAGGAAAAAAAAGTGGTAAAATCTTCTCAAAAAAAAAAGTAAAAAAAACTAAATCTAGAAAAAGTGATAACATTTCTAAAAATAAAAAAAGAATTCTCAAAAAATAAAAAAAGTTTAACAATTCTAGAAAATTTTTTAAAAATTTCAAGAAAAAGTTGGGGACCCCCTTGAACCCTCTCAAGGACCCCTGCGGTTCCCCGGACCCCACGTTGAGAACCAGTGACCTAAAACACTGTCTTCCCTTGTTTTTACATGCAAACCCCAACAGGTATCAGTTTGACAAGCAGGAAGTGGTAAAGATGAACTCTATGGACTTTTAATGGTTCCAGTTTGTGAGGATGTAAACAAAGTGACTCCAAGGTCACACTTCCTGTTTCCACACCCTCATGACCAATCATCATCTGAGCGGTAGTTCAGTCAGTGTCTACCATCATTATGAATGCATTGTGTGGTAAAAGTCTCTGTCTCCATTCAGCGGAGTGTACAAAGCTTTTCACAAGTTTGCAGCGAGCTGAGCCGGTGTCCTGTGGGGGCCGGCGCTGTCTCCCAGCTAATCCCATTCTGAAAAGGTGTTTGCACATAAATTTAATCTACTGTTGTTTCCATTCACCTCGCTGGATGAAAGCCACATGTAGGACCTGTGAGTGAGTGCTTTCAGCTGATAGGCAGATGGAGCGCACTGTGGGCCCGGTCGCTGCCAGTTTTTTATGATCTTGAAAGCCTGTGGAGGGGGGGGGGGCGGTCTGTTTACCGCAAGGGGTCGGCGTTTAAATAAATGAGCGGAGGAATAAAAAGGTGGCTCACATCATCAGTCAGATTCTCAGGTCTTTTATGGGAGCTTGTGTACCTTGTATACGTCGCTGTGCTGCAGATTTAAATACAATACGACTTCAGCAGCCGATGGAGGGATTTACTTTGGGATTTGTGGTAATTTGAATTTCTGGACATGCAAAACAAAATGTGTTTTTCTCGACTGTATATCTGTGCGTCGCCTGCAGTAAACGTCAGAATGAAAATTGATCATATTCCTGTGACAAAAGCCTCCCAAGTATTTGCATTGTTGCATTTAGTCTCTTTGTAATGGAGTGATTGGGATGAGACGCTGAAAAGACGTGTTTAAGACTCTGAATGAGGCTGAATGATGCCTCTTTAGTTGGATGTTTTTTTCTTTTGGAGTTGAATTTGTATTCCAAATCGTTTTTCCTCAACGTCTGTCCCACTTATCTCGCCATCTCGCTGCCAAAGTCACGGCGGCTCCTTTTTTTCCCTTTTTTTTTTTTTAAACGTTCAGTCAGACTCGACACGTGTTTGATGAATTACCGTTTGTGAAATTTGTAAACAATCCTTTACATCAGATCCAGAGAATATCTTCACATCAGACGCTCGTGTGACGGGACTGAACCGTGATGAACTGCCTTCTCAGGCGGCGCCGTGGCGATAAAGGGGGGAAAAAAACAAACAAACGTCTGGTTCATGATCAGTCAATCGACGAAATAACACAAGTCATCTTCTGTTTGTATGATTTAATCCGGTAATAGATCGTGCACACAGCAGCAATCTTGCAGAAACATGCTTTTCATTTTCATTTTTCAACTCCGTCCTCAGTGAACTTTCATTCTTTAACCGCAATGGTTGAATATTTTAACCCAGAACTTAATAAATCTGAACTTTACTGTCTCTGCATACATACAGTATTAACAAATATGGATAAAAGTTACTAATTCTAAGTTTTTCCTTTGTTTAAATAACCTTTAACTTGAACATCTCAGTCTGTGTGTCTTTACACAATCAAATCAAAACAATACAAATAAATCAAAGCACGACTTTAATGGCAGTAAAAGTGACATGTATATTCTTTTATAAAGCAGTGTCTCCTGATTGTCTCCTCCTTTCCGGGCCATTAAATGTCTCAGTGTCTTTAAAGCTCAGTCTGGAGATGTAGTTTCACTGAAGGGTAAGTTACATCCTGTCTCCTAATGTCACTTTCCTGATCTTTAATGCAGATGTTTTTCCTTATACTATATATTAAATTACAGCTGCATTTGTCAGTTTTTATACACTGTTTTATTTTCTTCTGCCCGACAGAACAACTCTGCCTTGTGTTATATTTTCTGTCAGAAGCAAAAAAGGTGAAGCTGCTCTTTAATGAGAGCGCCAGCAGCTCTTCATCCCCTGGTGTTTGTCCATTTGTCCCCTCGTGTTCACGTCCTTTAGCATCGAATCATTACTGAGACGTTTTCTTAAGGAGACAGTTTATATGTAACTGCAGCAGCTCTGTGCACAGAGAAGTAACCGGTCCTCTCTTTGCAGGAGGATATAAACATAATAATTGTTCATGCTCTGATAGCCGCTCAGTGTTGTGTTAAATATGAGGCTCCTCTCTCTGTTCTGCTAGAGTCAACAAATTGATTAACTCCCCATTAAGTCCAGTGCAGAGAGGACTGACAGCAGGCTTCACCAGTCACAACTAATTCCCCGGCTCACACTATAGTTTTGCATGTAAACATCTTGACTAATTGTTGTTCCATTTGTATCTCTGTCCTCCCCTATAGTGCGAGAACAAATCCAATAAACCACAAAAAACAAAACAAAACAAAAGAAAAACAAACCATTTCGAAAAAGAACAAGGAACCGCGGCAGAAATCGATACAAGATAAATAATGCTGGTTTAAAGAGGAGTTCTGCAGCAAAACAATAAGATTATCTCTGTTTTAGAGAAGTGAAACTTAAAATCACTGCAGCTCTCTGCCTGTTTGGAGCGCAAGGACATTAATACACATTCATTAAAGTGTGGGAGTGTAAGAATGAAGTTATATTTATATAAAGTTTCTATGTAAGATACACTTTTATAAGCTGAAAGCACAAGGCCGCCAGAACATAATTATTACATTATGCTGTTGGCCTTTCCCCCAATGCCATGAAAAAATAATAGATAATATATCAAATGATATAATTTCAGGAGAAGAGAAAGCAGCAGAGTGGATTTACCTGCAGTCAGCTGCACACTGCACCACCGTATGTTTCTACATGGTGCTTTTCTTTTTAAATGAGCAGCACTTTCCACATCAGTACATCTCTGCATATTCAGTCTATAAGTAGCTGCGATTTTCTCTCCTCAGCAGGTATAAAGTGAAACTGTTGTTGCTTTAATCACATCAGACACTTCTTTATCCGTGTTAAAAAGTTGCACGGCGCTAACAGAATGTGTAATCAAAGTGGAATATTGGAGGGATTAGTGCAACTTAGTGAGACCATCTGCATCAGCTCAAGACATTAAAGCAGTGGAGAACGTGCAGGTGCAGCCATCTTTGACATCCACATGTCCCGGCTTTGTCTTAACTAGTGTCTGTTTGTTTTCCACTGAGCGCTCCACTTCCTGGTTTAGTCAGTCATGTGTAATGCAGCGTTCAAGACGCCTCGGGAACCTCCTACTGTGAAAAGTGCAATCGAACGCCACCTCATGTTGGAGCTCCTCCCACTCGGGAAAGTTGGAGAAAAAAATCTTTCAAAAAAAAAAAGAAAAAATGAAACTCAAGGTGCAGACTGTGATGAGAAGCGGTACCGGAGAATATTGACGTGGTTAGGCCGAGATCCACGTCGCATAGTGTGTCATGCTAGCCTGACAAGCCAGACTATATCATTAACATGTCTAGTCTGGCAACGACCGGTAGACCTCGGCTCAACTTTTCCCATATCCCGTCAGCAAAACACCAAATACATCCTTCTTCCAAATGAATGACTCCAGTGCAGTTTCTTGCTCAACTTTTAAAGAAGATGACAAGTTTAATTCTTTCAAAGTTGATGCCAACGCCGATTCAAACGATTCCTTTGCCAAAGCCATCTTGTCATGTTTTTCACCGTCGCAAGTATGTCTTCATGGCGTTAAGCCGCCCAACGACTCTCTAAACAGATAGAGCGCTGTGATTGGTGAACACAAACGGTGTTCGAGACTCAAAAAGTTCCAATGGCTCGTTTCTAGACCCACCTACGGAGCAAATAGATTTGCTGCCGCTAGGGTGCGTCTAGATTTCTAGGCTAGTGTCATGCAGTAGTCATATAAGATTGCTAAAATCGCACAGTGTAAAGAGGCTGTTAAAGCTCCCAGGCTGTATCTGTTTATTTATTTGAAGAGTATTGATTTATTTTTCAATTGGTGTGTCGTCTTCTTCCACCGTTGGACAGCGCCGCTCTGCTATTGCAACTCACATTGTGGTCGAATGTGGTACTGCAACTTGAATGACAGATATAGATGCATAAAGTTGTGGTGCATAAAGTTTGAGTCTAAAGTCTCTGGTCTAAAGTGCAGATGTGAGCGATCCCTGACTCTGCACACACACAGACATCTATCTTTTGCTCCACATCATGTGATCGGCCTGTTAGCTGTTGGTCTTCCCCTCGCACCACGCCTGACGGACCCTTCCCACAACATCACGACTCATTTCCAGGTCACTTGGAAGGAAATCCATTCTGTGAATCACCTCCCTGGCTGCACGCAGACAGCTGTTGTTGCTGCTGTTGCTCGGCGTCATACAGCCTTAGATTCATCCATAAAAGATGTTAACGCTAATCATTATGCTAATTGCATTTTTTTCTGTATGTGCAGAACGCAGATAATCCTCGTCATAAGCGCCTATTTATGTGTCTTCCGTGGAAATGGGGGAGAGGAAATTACGCATGCATTGATCTGATCGACTGCGGTTGTTGCAGAAAGAGACAGAAATGAAATATTTTTTTGCGACTCTTCTTGTTGTTGTTCAGGACAGAGATGATGGATGGATGGAGGGTTTTAAAGGAAGTGGTTGCTCATTCTGGATCATCGTCAAACCCTCTGACGCACTGTGTGTCCTTCTCCTCATCCTCCTCATCCTCCTCGCAGCCCGCGTTGAAGCTTCTCTTGGTGGATCAGGATTATTCTAGTAAATTGCAAACTCCACCTCGTGCAGTTATTAGCCTAAGACACATCTCCACTCACAGTTGGGTGCAGTGGCATTTACATTCACAGTGCCGCTCTGGGCTCAGCTCCTGTGAGAGTCAGCCGGCGTAGTTTTTAAAACGCTGTGACAGGAGCGTCACTTGACATCCTGAACTGATTTACGAAGGTGGACGGCGGCTCTTTTCCCCCTCACCCCCCCACCCTGAAGTCCTGTGTGGTATTTTACACCGAGAACTGAATGTTAAAAGTGGCTTTGACAGAGTGCGAAGGCTCCTCAGGCGACCAGGGGAGAGGACGGAGTGGAGTGTTATATCAGACCAACGCGCCAGGAGATGATATTGTCATAAAAAAGTGGTGACCAACGCCAGAAAATAAACACAGAGCCCAAAAAAACCAAAAAAAACCTGCACATAAACCCCGTGTGACTCCTCGCATGCATGCCGCCGTCCCGGGACTCGCAAAGTGGAAAAACAAACCTCCTGAGCATCTTCTCCTCCTGCTGCTGCACATTAGCTCCGACACTCCCAGCTGATAACACCCACCAGCTCCCCGAACATGAGACTCCATACGATGAGTCACTCATCAATTATACATGAGTCACTGTTGTTGCTGTCTGCATGCAACATCTTCTTTCTTGGCTCGTTAATTTATTAAAACTAATGTGCAGCTCTGCAGACACCAGTTTGAGCATGGTAATTTCACTTTGTTTATTCAACAGTGAAATGAATGATTAATAGATTTTGTTTTAGTTTTTTGTTTGGTTATAATGACCTATTTTTTTAAGCCCCAGTATGTAACTTATTTGGCTTTTTATTAGCAAAAATCAAATCTGTCTTTCATAAATACGTATTTCACTGAAGTGGAATCACACCCGCATACAAATGAAAGCTTTCTCGTAGAATGAGTTGTTACAAGTCGTTACAAATACATACGTGGGCGACGCACCGAACCGAGGCGGCCATGTTGCATCGCCCTTTTTTTTACGTTGAGTGGCAGCGTGACCGTAGGTAACCACGGAAACTCAGCGGAGCTGTGGGCTCGGCCTGTTAAAACTGTCACCACTGTGTAGTGTGAGGAAGGACGGAGGCACTGGTGTTGCATTCAGGTGCAGTCAGGCAGACGGCCGTCAGCAAACCAACCGGATGTCATTTTACTCCACCAGAGAAAGACGGTAAAACAATACCACATCACCATGACAACATATTGTCACGCCTGTTTTGTTTTGCCTCGTGCTGGTGGACCACTTGTTTACATAGACGCTTGTTTATCCTGTTACATGCAGCGTCTGTTGTCTGTCTGACGTCTGCCCGATTTCACGTGAATGCAACATCAAGAATACGTTCAGATATGTAACCGCACCGCTGGATGGGGGGAATTCCTACATATTATACCTTTTAAATGTTTGTTTCCTAATGTGTGACAGAGCAAAAACTGAAGCCAACCAACAAAACGAGACGTGGTGGATAAACTGCAGGAGTTTGTCTCTGTGAGAGAGAGTTGGTCGACCGAGCTGCTGCTGCTGCTGCTGCTGCTGCTGCTGCTGCTGCTGCTGCTGCTGCTGCTGCTATATTTATCTTACCAGCTTAATCTCACTTAGAGTCTGTAACTTACACACTCGTTCACAGGACACCTTGGTTTTACAAATTCCAAGTATCAGGACAGAATTGGGGAAGACTGCCTTTCAGTTTTATGCACCCCAAAAGTGGAATAATCTACAAAACTGTCTGAAACTGGATCATCTTATTTCCTTAGATAGTTTTAAAAACTCATTATCGAATGTTTTTCAACCTGTATGTAATTGTGAATCATGACCTTGTATACTGTATAATTGTGTTTTTGTAATCAGGGCGTCATTGAAAAAGAGAGCTCGCTCTCAATTGACCTTCCCTGAATAAAAATAAAGGAGAAAATATTCAGTACACCTTCCTCAAACAGTGATGAAGCGGTGGAGCGGTGTTGTCAGTCACTGTTAGCCTTCAGACTTGGAGGCTGCACAAACACCAGTAGGGGGAGGCCAGTCATGCATGGGCCTGACACAGATTGAGTTTGATGGCTCTTTGAAAATGTTGTTACTCATTGTGCGTTAGTGTGCTATTTTGAAAGGGAAGGGGAGTGGGTGGAGGGGGAGTTGAGGGGGGTTTATTTTTCCTTGTGTTTGTTGTTTCGCCTCAAAACGTCCAGAACACTTTGTGCTGCGGAGCCTGTGAAACACCCAGAGACCCGGCGATTGTGTCATGAAAGGCTTCTCCATTAGTTCACAGCAAACACACACAGGCCTAATCAGGCTTTATCATGGATGTGCGTGTGTTGTTGTTGTTGTGTAACTGTATAGATCCCATTCTGTAACGTCCTCCAGGCTCAGACCCCCTTTTTTTTTCCTTTTCCTTCATGTTTCTTAACGGCTTAAAGACGTAAAGACGTTTCCACCCTCCTTAACCAAGCCTGACGAGATCTGAAAACCTGAACAAGAAGAAAGCTGGAAAAACAAAAGACGTTTTAATGCAGGAATAGGAAGAACATGGCAGCGAGACGTCGACCGTTCCTTATATGTGATTCTCCAAAGAGGCTGTAGAGTGAACACACATCACTTTTATTTGTTTTGTTTTATTCACACTGTTTATTATTTATAACGACGAAAGCAAAGAAAGAAAGAAAGATCAATCAACTTCAAGCTTATTAATACTTATTTTAATTCTTCTGATTGTCTCTTTAAAGGAATAGTTCACCAAAAAATGAAATCCAGTCATTATTGACTCACCCTCATGCTGATGAGTACTCCGGAGTAGTTTTTTATTCCTCAAAGTGCATCTGGAGACCCGGGAGGCCGGTTCCTAGTCCAACCAAAACTTTATATGAGAGTAATAGGGCCTGACACAAAAACGTCCATAAAACTACACAACAACCATTTAATATTCCTCCACACTGCTCGTCCACTGCAATCCAAGTGTCCTGAAGGGATATAGTCCAGAGTTTACTGGAAACAACCTCATTTAGGACATTTTTACAGCCTAAACATTCCTGTATTGAATTTGCCTGGGGTGTGCTCTCACGTTCACACAACGCACGCGGACGTGACCGGACTTGCCTAAATGAGGTTGTTTCCAGTAAACTCTGGACTATCTCCCTTCAGGACACTTGGATTGCAGTGGATGAGCAGTGTGGAGGAATATTAAATGGTTTTTGTGTATAGTTTTATGGACGTTTTTGTGTCAGGCACGATGCAAATTCAATACAGGACTGTTTAGGCTGTAAAAATGTCCTAAATGTCATTGTTTCCAGTAAACACTGGAATATGTCCCTTCAAGACACTTGGATTGCAGTGGACTAGCAGTGTGGAGGAATGTTACTATATATAGCCTATTATTTCATTTTTTGGTGAACTATTCCTTTAAAGGAAAGCATTTCAGTAAATGCTTTGCTCTGTCATCTTTGATATCACTCTATAGATTAAAAACATGTTTGTGGGGCGGTGCGTGGCGCAGTGGGTAGAGCGGCCGCCCCATGTAGAGGCTACAGTCCTCGCCGCAGGCGTCCCCGGTTCGAATCCCGCGTCGGGCAGACCTTTCCTGCGTGTCATTCCCCCTCTCTCTGCCTCCCCATTTCCTGTCTATCTCTACTGTCATCACTATCAAATAAAGGCAAAAAGCCAAAAAATATATACTTTAAAAAAAAACATGTTTGTAAAACATTTATATCACAAAAATTTACAGTTTTAAATTTATAAAATACAACCTCTCCTCCAACTCTGCTGATGAGGTCGTGTGATGTCATGGTCGGGTTGGGTTGGGTTGGCGTCTCCACTGCACCACATCACAGCTGCAGCCTGAACGACAACCTGCACAGCTCCTGCTGATAAATCCCAGCGCTCCCATTTCTCTCCAGTCTGGATACAACCCTCTATAAATAACTCCCCAGATGATTTTGTGTTTACAACTTGTGTAATCCTGTGAACGCTCGGCACCTGTGGGTTTGATATGGAACCACTAAATCTGTCACACACACGCAGCAGCACATGAGTGAACATTTATTTTTATGTTTTTTTTTTTCCTGTGCACTCTAAATTATATTCAGGGTCGTGCTTTTCCCATCATGCACTGGGTGAAAGACGGAGACGATAAAAATAAATAAATAGATAAAACAGGGCTTAGGGTGCAGTAAGTCTTTTCTGCATCAGCTGAGATCTCCAGTCTCCAGCTACACATCGACTCACTCACACAACTGAAAAGGCTTTTCATCCTCTATTTGAACAGGATGCTCCAGGTCAAAAGTCAAAAGACTGCAGAGTTTATAGACAGTAAAAAAAACAAAAAAACAAAAACAAAGCAGAGATACAAAAAAACAGAGAACACAAGACATCAGGAGGTTGATGTTATAAAATGTAAAATCTGATCCAGAGGAGAAGTTTTCGCTTCAGTATACCTGAGGAACCTTCAACATCTGGACAGGAGGAGAGAACCGTCGACACATACACACACATTTTAAAGGTATTCAGAAAAGAAAACTGAATTTGAGCCTATGGGTCTTAACATTAGTGTAATCACTCATCTATCAGACGATGTAGCCCAAACTTTGTGCAAAATTCTATTTTCGAGTAAATCCTGGGTGAAAGTGGGGTAGTTTTTTTCCGCATTGGATATTGCGGGCGCACAGATTATGCGCCATGTTGCTCACGATTTATCAGCCAATGATATTGGATCCATCATCTGTCAATCAAACATCTGAGAAAAGCGAGGAGACTCGTCCACCAGCACCGACACAAACTCTCCTCCATCCATCCCTACTCCACTCTCCTCCGCCAGATCCCTGCGCTCCATCACTTAGCCTCGCTAGCTAAGTTAGCAAGCTATAACATAGCAAGTCTGCGGTGTTTTGCCAGAGAAGAGCAAGCTAATTAGCATGTTAGCTAGGATTTCTTTAGGTTATTTACCAATAAACTCCTCAGAAATAAATTTGCCTTCGCTCCGTTTGCCTCGCCTGAGGAGCAGGAGTTGGGCAGCAGCATCCGAACAATAACAGGCAGCATTAAATCAATCTAATAAAGAAACTGTAGTAGAATATGTAGTAGGCTAAATACGAGCTTACGAGCTAAGCTAATAGCCACAGTTCACACGCGAGCCGTTACTTCCGATATTTCAACAGTTATTATAGTTATTAACAGTTTATTGTCCGAGAAACACAACCACGCAGAATCACATCCTCAAATGTTTCAGCAAGTGTCTGGGTTTTCTTATTTTATTGTTATGTGTCCGGTTTGGTTCGTACATCCATGGTTTGTTTACGATTCTCGGCGCGTCTGCTTACGTTACAGCAACACCTGGCGCATCTGCTGACGCAACCATGTTCAGAAAATGACCGTGTAGTGTCCGAATTCTCCTCCCGTTGTTCCCTACATCTACATGAGGTAGGCCTAGTGCACTAGATCATATAGCTACACAATGTAGGGGATAGGGAGTGAGTGAATGAGTGGATAATTTCGAACACAGCTATTGAATATTCCGCCTGCTCAATAACGACCAATCAAATTTGTTTTCCTTACTCGGGTAAACTTGTGGAAGGAGGCGCAACAAACAGGACAAACGGCCATTTCTGAACACCTTTAACAGCTGTTGGTTGTTGGTTAGGGCCGAGATATACTTGCTGTAAACTACGCGTACGCGAGCTGCCGCGCGTATCCTGCGTCGCGTCACCTCGCGTCGATATGTGCGTTCGGTCGCAGGCGACGCATCAAACGGACGCAGGATACGCGCGGCAGCTCGCGTACGCGTAGTTTACAGCAAGTATATCTCGGCCCTTAGAAACACAGTGCATCTTTTTCTAATTCAGTGGAAGGAAAACAAACCGAGGCCATGTCTCCTCAGGTTGCAGCAGTTCAAAGAAGAAGAGGAAAGGATGCTGAGGTTAATTTCATAAGATGGAAGTGGCCTATGATTCCACAAAGAGGAGAGAAAACAAATTCAAAGTGAAAATTAAACCAGCGAAAGCAACTCTGACCCTGTGTAACACAAAAGGACGAGTGGGCACAGAGACGACACCACCACACACACACACACTCAGTCACACAGTCTTTTCAGTCACTATTCAGCCCTCATCGTTTTCCTCCACCAAGCAGGGGAATTGTGCATTTAGAGACGATTCAGCAGCGCAGTGTGAGAAAAGCTCGTCACGGACACTTGAGGGAGGAGACGCTCACTTTCTCCCATGCAAATGAGAGCGACTGGATCCTTAAAGAGGAACTTCACTCAGGGGGAAGTGTTGCTTTATGGTGAAATAACGGGAGAGAAGGAGGAAAAAAAAACTCATCATGCAAATCAGCGAGCGGTGTCTGAGTCGTTTGTCTGATGGCTCGTCCTGATTGTGATGGAGCCGTTTTCTGTTCTCCGCCTGCAAAATGTACCACTTCATTTTCCAAAGTTATGTACATTGTTAAATGTTTCTTGTTCATAATTTCATCTAGAGCTGAAATACTCGGTTAATTAGTGAGAAGCGTAAATCACAGACGAAGAGTTAGAGAAGTTAAAAAAAACCTTTAGATTCCTGATATATCAGTAAAATTAACAAGATAATCAAAAAAGATAATCAGCTGATGGAAAGTATTATTAAACATCTAAAACCAGATTATAATCTTCTCGAGGCTGCTGAAACACAGATAAAGACCAATCTGCACTGTTATTACATCAAAGTGGAATAATAAAGAATGAAGCAGAATAAAATGCTATAAAATACAAAGAAACCTGATAAAAATGATAAATTACACAAATAAAACTGTCAAAGTATTAATAAAAGTTTCCATTTAACTTAATAAACCTTATATAATGCATTATTATAATGACCAAAGCTTTTAACCTCATCTCACTGTCCACAAGACGCAGAAAAAACACTGACACTGAAACCTGGTCCACACAACGTACCTCTGTTAAAAAGAAAATACATCCACACCAAAAAAATCTCTGTCCATAAATAAACACAATAAAAATGCTGTGCAAAGGCATTTTTGGAAAATATCTGTTTTTAAAGGGATAGTTCAACATTTTGGCAAATTGGCCCACTGCCTTTAAGGACCAAAAACACAGTTCAGGTGGATGATGAGGCCCAAACAATTAGGACGTATTATTCACACCTGGTTTGTTTGCTTTGTTCCAATACAACAACTAAACCGGTCGGGGTCGTTTGTGTTCACACACGGCAACAGTTCCAAGCGGTCCAAAGTTGTAAACAAATGCCACGTGCTTACAAACTGTTTTTGGTCAGAAATCTAACCTGGAAGGAGGAGGAGGTTACATGGGAAAATTAAAAACCATGGAAGAGAGGTCTCAACAAGGCAAGGCAATTTTATTTGTATAGCCCGTTTTTACAAACAACTTGTCTCAAAGTGCTTTACATGGCAACACAACAACATCCTCTGTCCTTAGACCCTCACATCCACTGAGGAAAAACTCCATGGAAAAATCAGAGAAACCTCAGGGTGAGCAACAGAGGAGTGCATTCATTTCAACGGACAAGTCAATAGATGTTGTTACAGACAAGACGGTTTACAGTACAACAGGCCTGAAAATTATTATCTGACCGAACCGCAGTTCAAGCCCAGACCAGACCCAATCCGAGTCTTTTGTGTATATTTTTGGCCTAAATCTGACCCGAACATGACAAGAAGAAAGAAAGAAAGAAAAAAAAAAGAAGCCGACCGGAGTGATTCCCAAACTCGGCCTGACTTGGTCGGGCCAATCCGAACCAGCAGCGTGTCGTATATTGTGTCGGTTTCTGTGTCGATTACGGTCTCACTGCAAACGAATCGCTCCAGGGCTCGAATGGAAACGAGCCGAGACCAACTCTTCTAGCGACCTCGGCTCGCTTGTTTTGTTCCACATCCGAGCGCGATTGTTTCATTCAGATACGACCAAACGAACCGATCTCTGACGTAAAACACTTCCTGTTTTGCTCCGAACGAACCAGGTGTGAATACGTCCTCAGAAAAGTATCTGGTTTTGACCGTTTGCGTTTACCGGTGGACAAAAACTAATCTTTTCACTTCATTTCCATCAATACAAATCAACATTCAACAGCTACGTACGTATCTCCTGAATGTGTCCTGTTAGAAAATATTTGTAAAAGTTTTTTAAAATTCAGTCGTCGCCCATATTTCGACATCAGGAGAATCATTTCCAAAACTTTCAGTCCTGTCAGAAAAATCAGATGAACAGTGACTGTGAAGTAGCTGACGGTGTTTTATTCATAATTCACTTTTGCACTTTTCTCCCTGACGTGTGTTTGTGTTCGCTCTACAGGCGACGTGTTGCGTTCACTGTCATCATGACTCTCCTCCCTCAAGTCAGAAAAACAAAGACTTGGGCCAAACAACCAAAAACACTGATCCTCATCCTGTTTCTTTTTTTTTCTTTTTTTTTGATGATTATTTTTAATTGGCTCTGTGTTTCTCCCTCTCGCTCTTTAGACGAGCAGGTCGTACCGTCTTGGCATCGGAAACATTTTGAAGATTTAATTAGCTCCCAGGTCAAAGCTGCGCTCGGCTGTCGTGTTTTTCAATTCCTCACGTCGGCGGCGGCCCCCTCGAAAAAAACCCACTTTGACATTTTCCCGCGGACGCTGCCAGTGCGGCGCTGTATGTCACGGCTCCCTGCACAGATGGGTGAACAATGTAATTAATTCTTAACCGCGCTTTAATTAGAGCGTCCGAGGAGGAGGAGGAGGAGGAGGAACGAGGAAGAAGAAGAGGAGGAAGAAGAGGAGCTGTGGTGGTTCTCCTCCTCGGTCGTAGCGGGGTCACGTCTGAGGACAAACAGTTTGCTCCCTGCTCCCTGTGCAGAACTGTATTGTGAGCTGAAGCCTGCACTGACAGCTCTACATAATGAGGACGAGTGTGTGTGTGTGTGTGTGTGTGTGTGTGTGTGTGTGTGTGTGCAGCCCCGAGGCTTTACATCCACTGTCAGGTCAGCGGCCATCATGTTAGCCAGCATGAATACCCAAACTCTGGCACTGTGCTGCCTTCACTGAGCGTTTTTTTTTTTTTTCCTTGCCAGATGTCAAAGCTGCTGCACGCCACACTTGTATCCCCGGCTGAGACGTGGCTGTTACTTTACATGAGTCCATTCACTGCTGCCAGGCTGGGTTATCAATCACATTACGATCCGAATGCATTTTGATTCGATATATATAAAACGAGCTGCTGGAGCTTAAACGAGCTGAATCGGGTTCAGTTTGATGGTGTTTATCCTTCATTTTCGGGCAGTTCGTTGCTCCGTCTCTCTTTCTCTCTGTCCTCCTTTCCCAGTTCACTCCCTTTATAATATTTCTGCGGAGGAGTTTGTGGACGTCTGCCAAGCCGACACAGTTTCTTTTTCTTCTTTCTCTGTGAGGGAGCCGGTGGACCGATGCCAGCTCTCAGAGGAGGAGCGCGGCACTGTAGGCTACATTATTCAAAAAGGGTTAACGGCCCACTGAAACCGGCCTGATACAAACTCACTCGCATAAATGATGGAGCGAACGGGCGAGCTTTCATTCCTCCTCGGCCGTGGAGACAGGAGATCTGTGTGTGTGTGTGTGTGCCCTGCATGAGCACTAGTTTGGAAGATCTGCACAAAGGAAATGTTGGTAATTTTCCACTGGAACAAAGAAAAAACTTTGCAGAACAAATTTGCTGTTTCTCCATTCCTTCATTTGTAAATCCAACCGTTCTTTTTTTGCACAAGCTGCCTGTGTTTTCCATTACGCAGGTGGTCGTGCTGCTGTCACACCTCCATATGTCTCCTCTGGAGCGCTGGAACAAGCAGATGACACGTCTCACATCACAAACCGGCTCCACAGCTACGGTCCATGTGGTAGGCATGATGGAGGCAGATGCACCCACAGCTCCTCGCTCTGAATATACGATGATCTTGAACGCAGCACAAGATCCCGAGTCTGACTCGTCCTGCAGGTTAAAGGTGAAGTGAACAACAACAGAAATAGAAGGTTTTTGTCGGATTTGCATAAAGCTGATGTAATAATCCACAGACAGAATCAGCTTTAAAGGGATAGTTCAACATTTTGGCAAATTTGCCCCATTGCTATAATCCCTATAGTTTTAGGAGTAGGTTTGTTACCTTTAATTGTCGGTGCAAGCTATTTTTAGAACGGCGGAGCAGAGCTGTGAGCTGCTCAGAGCTACGCTACGGAGGCTCATGGGATTTCTTGGTTTCCCTCATCAAACTCATCAAATACACAATCCAACAACTCCACAACGCTCTGGTGGACAAGTTGTGACCTGCACATTCACCACGCTATGAGATAATAACAGAACGTTACCAGACAGAGTTGTTTTAGAGGGAAATACAGAGACTGCTTGCTGAAAAACTGCCCTTAAGGCAACGCATATCAGCGGTTTTGCATGAATTTCCCTCTAAAACAACTCTGTCTGGTAACGTTCTGTTATTATCTCATAGCGTGGTGAATGTGCAGGTCACAACTTGTCCACCAGAGCGTTGTGGAGTTGTTGGATTGTGTATTTGATGAGTTTGATGAGGGAAACCAAGAAATCCCATGAGCCTCCGTAGCGTAGCTCTGAGCAGCTCACAGCTCTGCTCCGCCGTTCTAAAAATAGCTTGCACCGACAATTAAAGGTAACAAATCTACTGCTATGACTATAGGGATTATGGCAATGGGCCAATTTGCCAAAATGTTGAACTATCCCTTTAAAGCTGATTCTGTCTGTGGATTATTACATCATCTTTATGCAAATCTGACAAAAACTTGCTGTTTCTGTTGTTGTTCACTTCACCTTTAACCTGCAGGACGAGTCAGACTCAGGTGCTGCATATAGAGATCTTGTGCTGCGTTCAAGATCATCGTATATTCTGTTTTTTTCTGTCTCTTCTGTCTCATATGACTGTAGCCCGGTAACTCCTCGAGTCCTTTCCATCAGTTTGTGCAGTATAAATATGTCGCAGGGAAACGTTGAACTCCCACAGGTGCAGGTCGACAGACAGAGACAGACAGACGGCTCCAAACTCTGTGGCCTAGAAACATTAAAGGTGGGTGCACACGTTACAGCTGTCGATCCGATTATAGATATGATTTGAGCGTGACAACAGATGGGACCGGGTCGGATCCGGTCGACCGACTCAGCTGTGTGTGTTGACAGCAAATGAAATCTGAACTGTGTGTGATATGTAAAGATTGTAATCTGACAATGTACCCATATATATTTGTAGCTTCCAGCTGCTCCACATGTGAAAATGCAGCCAGAGCCACAACTCAGTGACTCAGTCCTAGAGCACAAGGAACTCACACATTGTTTTTACACATTTTTATATGTTCATGAATATTCTTTTAACTTAATCTGTGTGTTTTAAAATATTCTATATGTACATCCTATACACCTGCATCTGGAGACCCTGGTTCATAGTCCAACCAAAACTTTATATGAGAGTAATAGGGACCGGCACAAAAACGTCCATAAAACTACACAAAAACCATTTAATATTCCTCCACACTGCTCGTCCACTGCAATCCAAGTGTCCTGAAGGGAGATAGTCCAGAGTTTACTCTCTGGAAAATTCAATCCAGGAATGTTTAGGCTGTAAAAATGTCCTAAATGAGGTTGTTTCCAGTAAACTCTGGACTATCTCCCTTCAGGACACTTGGATTGCAGTGGACGAGCAGTGTGGAGGAATATTAAATGGTTTTTGTGTAGTTTTATGGACGTTTTTGTGTTGGGCACTATTACTCTCATATGAAGTTTTGGTTGGACTAGGAACCGGCCTCCCGGGTCTCCAGATGCACTTTGAGGAATAAAAAACTACTCCGGAGTATTCATCAGCATGAGGGTGAGTCACTAATGTTTGAATTTCATTTTTTGGTGAACTATTCCTTTAAAGTTCTTGTAATCATAGATAGGCTATATAAGTAGAAAAATAAATAAGTTCCTCTGGTCACATCACGCTACTGCCTCTAACAGTATGAACAGCGCTATTAGACAAACTAATTAAGCTCCAGGTCGACGTGTTGACACATGGGAAACATCGAGTTCTTTAAAAGTGAGAAATATCCACTGAGTTACTATGGTGACGGTGACAATCTGTGTCTGTGTTTCGCTGAAAAATATTGCAAAGTACAGCGAGAGTTATATTTGGACCAAACGTGAGGTTGTCACTGTAATGTATATAGTCCCTGTAGGATTTAGAACAACCCACAGACATAGTTTAAGTATAATTTCCAGGGATAATTTTGCTCTGAGTTCAGCTGCATTTACATCAAACAGCAGAGAAAAAACAAGGAGGTCTTGTTGTGAAGCGAGCGTCAGGATCGAGTGTTTGGATCTTCATAACCCATGTAAATGAGTTCCTCTGTACTCTGAAGCGCTGGGAGGATTAAGCATTAGCCCGGGCCTCGTTGCCTCGTGGTGTCGGATAGATCAGTGGTGACTGGATGTTTGTCTGAAGCTTTTTGAACAGGACTGGTGTTAATGACTTTGCCTCCAGTGGTTTATCTTATCTCCCACTCTCATACAGTAAGAGACGAGCTCATCCTCTCTATTGGAGCCTTGGACGCGTTCCCAGAGGACGACACACTTTTAACACGTAGGAGTGTGTGTTTGCAGACTAGGAGTGTGTTTTCTTGAGTGAAGCCTGATCATGGTCACGTCCCTCAACACCTGTCTCTGTGTTTGGACGCTGTCTGAGTCCCCGAGGAGCTGCAGCTGAGTGCATGTGTGTTTGTTTGTAAGAAAAAAATTGGATTTTTCTCCCGACAATGAATCGTTGTGCAGATTTAAATCACCAAGACGAATCTTTCATCTGGCAGAAGGTGGTTTTAATGCCTTCTGCCAAATTAGAGGAACATAATAGACGCGTTTCCATCTGTTTCACTCCGACCTCCATGATTTACACAGCTCAGCTTCCCACATCCACGGTCTGTCCTCCGTCTCCCAGGCAGCTGCCGTCTGTGACCTAGTCAGCAGACATGGGCCGGTATGGGAGTCTGACGGTATAATAACCTTAAAGGGATATTTTTTAACATTTTGGCAAATTCGCCTATTGCCATAATCCCTGTAGTTTTAGGAGTACTGTAGGTTCATTACCTTTAATTGTTGTTGCAAATTGTTTTTAGATTGGCGAGATGTGAGCTCTGCACGGCGCACGGTATTTCCTGCCTTTCCTTCATCAAACTCATCAAATACACAATCCAACAACTCCACAACGCTCTGGTGGACAAGTTGTGACCTGCACATTCACCACACTATGAGATAATAACAGAACGTTACCAGACAGAGTTGTTTTAGAGGTGAATGCAGAGACTGCTTGCTGAAAAACGGCCCCTGAAGGCAACGTGCATCAGCCGTTTTGCATGAATTTACCTCTAAAACAACTCTGTCTGGTAACGTTGTGTTATTATCTCATAGCGTGGTGAATGTGCAGGTCACAACTTGTCCACCAGAGCGTTGTGGAGTTGTTGGATTGTGTATTTGATGAGTTTGATGAGGGAAACCAAGAAATCCCATGAGCCTCCGTAGCGTAGCTCTGAGCAGCTCACGGCTCTGCTCCGCCGTTCTAAAAATAGCTTGCACCGACAATTAAAGGTAATGAACCTACTGCTATGACTATAGGGATTATGGCAATAGGCAAATTTGCCGAAATGTTGAAATATCCCTTTAAGAAAAAATATAACAATTTCATGGTTGCATGGTATTGCGATTTCAGCTCTAAAATGTATTGTTCTGAAATGTATGGGTAAAAAAACCAACAACTTTTTCATAAAACTTAATATAAAGAATATTTGGATCATTAGAACTCGAGCTTGAATACAGCGTGCAGCTTTCCACGTCTTCTCTGTTTGTGATCATCTACGCTGCAGCTCGCCTCGCACAACCTGAGGGATTTCTGACCTGCACTTTGTCTTTTTGACGAGACATAAAAAAACCCAGCTCATACCACATGAATAGTAGGATGTAAAATGTTAGTGGTTTTGAAACGGTGGCTTTTTCATACCGTGGTGTTTTACCTTGAGCCTGTAACCGCCCGTGTCTACGTGGTGAGAATATAAGTCTGTGATTATCCCGGTGTCAGACCTCTGGAATCTTTAAAAGCACAAATTCTGTCGAGGCTCGAGAACTTCTCAGTCTTTGTTCGAAAGAAAACATCACGAGCACGATCGTCGTTTCCTGTTTTCTTTTCTTCTGCAGAGAGAAGCAGCGACGTTACGAGCTGTTTTATTATTGTTCCTATGACTAACAGGGAGATTTCAGTGTCTTTGGTGACACGGTGAGAGATGTTGTGGTTGCTCTCAGTCTCTGGAGGTGAGTGAGTGATTGACTGTGGAGCCGGCAGGGGAGCGCACGGTGACAAACACACCGAAGCAAGACTAAAAATACCTCACACACACACACACACACACACACACGTTTCTTCATCTTAACCTTCATCTTCGAATGCTGCTGATGTCTTCTCAGGACAAGCAGATACAGGGAGAATACACACACAGTTTAATCTAAACTTCAATTACATGCAAATAATCGCTGGAGATAATCCAGGTGTCTGACAACAGTCTGTTCTGTGGTAACAGGATGGAAACAAGATTTTCCTTGACATTCAAACGTGTGCATTTCTATTTCCCCTCTGATTTTACACTTGTTTGACATTTTGAAAAACAGAGGACAGTCTGGCATTTACAGAATATAAAATAAATAATAATAACGTAAAACACCTGGGCCCAGTTGTTCAAAAGTAATCTGATTGGATTTTGGATAATGGATTGGATCAAATGGGTTGTTTCAAAACCAAAAACGGATTCTGAGATCGGACTAGATCTCGTAATCCAATTTTGGTTTTCATCTGAATCAAACCCTCAGTTTGTGTTGTTCAAAACTTTTTAGTAGGATCAGGAAAACTTTGATCCAAAAAAACAGGATTATTCTGATCCCAGCAGTCGGGTGGATTCAGGAACAAAATGTGATTTAAATTAAATGAAAACTGGTCAAATAAACAATATTTATAATGTAGTATATTTACATTAATCAATTTATATTTTGCACCTAATTTTTAAACCATAACAGTGATTAAATAAAGTTAACTTTTGAATATTCTACAATTGAAAAACTTTTCCCCAAACTGAATTTAATGAAAATTGAAGTTTGAATTTGAAACACATGGGGAAATATTCACAATTTCACTATGTACTGTATATTTGCTTTTTTTAAATGTATTTTACCAGCCCAACCAGATGGAGTCTGGCTGTTTAAAAGACATTGAAGGAACAACAAAGAGCACAGAAAACAATACATACACTACTTTTCAAATAAACACACAGCCCATGCTGCTGTTCTACCTATTGTTTACAGACCAATCAGCCTTCATTGTGATGCATAGCCCCATCTAGAGCACTCATTATCCAGATTTGGTAATCTTGAAAAGTTTGGATCTGGATCAGACTGATCCAGTCCTACTTCACTTTGAACAACTGGGATAAAATTAAGACGGATTACGTGATCCTGGCTAGCAAAAAAAGGGGGGATTTCAAAATCCGGATAATTCTTATCCAGATTGTACCTTTTGAACAACTGGGCCCTGGTTATTTTATAATATTCAGATTTTTCTGAGCATGTCTGAACACCTTCACTGTGTCAGAGTGACATCACAGTATCAGTGAATGAGACTCAGTCTAAGATCTGTGATAAAAAAGAATCAAGTCTTAAGTGTGGATGATATTTATTATTTTCCCTTGAGTTCATTCATGAAGAGCTGAGAGCATCTTTTCTCCTCTCGAGTCTTTTCTGCTCTTTTAACTAAAGTGTTTTATACAGAGTGAGTTGAAGACAGAAACTTCAACAATGTGCTAAATGTAAAGGGAGAAGATTTTCCTCTGAAAGCATCAAGGCTGAAACAACAAACACAAACAACAGCTCATAGACACAGAGAGAGAGAGAGAGATGACAGGCATTTGTTGGCAATTCCACATTTGCAGCCTCAGTGATGATCCAGCGGACACTCTGATATCCTGATGCTGTGTCACCGTTATCGCTCCTCGTTGCTGTTTTGCTGGATTTTTTTGAGGAGAAAGTGAAGCTTCTGGTCCTGGACATCTGTGGTTTAGTGTCACTGTGAATCGTTCAGCCATGTGTGAAATGAAACCCGACCTGCTTCTGCTGTGGCCTCGCCCCCCACCCCCCCTCCTCTGTCTCGACCTTGTCTTTTATGGACGGAAAGTCATCACCGGCGGCCGGAGCTGTTTGCTGCTGCTGCTGCTGCTGCTGCTCAGAATAAAATAATAAATAATGAAATACGATCACACAGATACACACTGGTTAGGAACAACAGTGAAAGTAAAGCTTTAAATTAGCTGCCCCCTCCACATACGACAATCTAACAGCAAGTCCTCATTCAAATACCATCTAAGACTGCACTATTTAACAGCTGAGCAATAATCCAGTCTGGCAAGTACAATATCTCATCCCTGTTTTGTTCCTGTTAAATGAATGACGGATATGAAGAATAATATCAACAATCAAATGTAAGGCGTAAAATGTTTTAAAGATTTCACAGCACCAATGTGCAGTTGTTAGTATTACTGCAAACACGGTGTATTAAGATGTCTATTTGACTGATGTGATATTGAAAATATGATCTGTTTTTTTTAATAATACATTTTTTAAATTAATAAATAAAACATGTAAATATGTGCAGCCACTAAGGAGGCTCTCACACCGACCCCAATTTGCCCAGACTATCTGACTTTTCCGTTTGATTCGAACCAAACTTATAGATGTGAAAGCTCACCGGACGGCGGACTATGGTCTAGACAAAACTAAACTTTGGTTCGGACTAGAAAGCTTTTTGTTCTCAATGATGGTCCAGACTTTAGCTCTAACAGGAAGTAGTGGTTGTTAGCAGAAACACCTCGAACCAGACTGACAGGTGGGAAAAAGTTTCCTTCAGTAATTAAAGTTGCTCAGAGCAACTGGTGCAGAGTGTGGTAGGTGTGTGTTTGTGTGTTTTAATTGTGTTTATGTTGTTGTTGTTGTGTATTTGTGCTTCAGCCCGCGTTGATGAGAACTCTATTAAAATGCAGCAGGGCTTCGCGTAGTGAAGCAGATTGACGGCTGATATTGAAAAAATGGCGTCAGGAAGAAGTAATTAAATCCCTCCGACAGACTCTGGGTCTGTTCGGCTGACAGCTGATCACTGAGCCGTGCAGACACACACACACACACACACACACACACACACAAACGAGCGGCGGCCTCGACCCCGGGGATCAGACAGGGGATCAGACACGTGTTGACAAATGGGGGTCGTTTCAGGCCGTGAAGGTGAGGACGGCTCTGTGTCCTCCAACTCCGTACGACTTCAAAGAGAAACGGTTCAGAGGCTTCGGAGCCGCGGGGGAAATAATCAACCCCAGACCTGGACAATGGAGCTGATCCTCCTGCTGAAGCAACAGGTGTCACGTCCATATCTGCAGGAACTCCAACCACAGCTGCAGCTCTGTCTGTTTTATGAATGAATGAATGAATGAATGTATTTTTATTTTCGAACATGTATAAAAAAAAATATATGTAACTATTTGTACATACAAAATAAAGAAAAATAAAATAAAAAATGAAAATAGAGCCAAGACATAACAAAACACAGCATATTGTTCGAAAAAGGAGTAGGAAGAAGTAAAAAACGTTTTAATTTCCCAACCCCTTTTAACTATTCTTCAGTTTGTAACTACTACATGATACATAATACCTATATAAATATATACCCTAAATACACATCATAAATATCTGTATAAATATATAATTCCAAATATAAAAATATATCCTTATAAATAAATATATATATATATATATATATATATAAACTATCCCCAAAATATACCCTATACTAAGTTAGTTACAATATAACGATCAACACTATTCTATATATCGATTTATCCTTCATCATCCTCCGTTAACACACTTCCTCTTCCCTATACTTGTTTAGAAAAAAATTCTTGTACCTTTCTTTAAACAGATTTATATTTATTCTTATTCTTATTTTTATTTTTTTGCTAAGTTTGAGCGACAAACCTCAAATCACAGACAATTCACTCGGAGGGGAAAGTGGCACCAGAGGAGGCCCACTCAAAGATTCAGCTCCTCGGCCTACCCGCCGAGAAAATGAAAGTCACAGCAGAGATTTTTTGGAGTGAACGTTATTAAAGCTGCACATTATTTTTTTGTGTGTTTCTATAACGGTGTTCATGGTGCAAAATGAAAACCTCTGCAGCAGAGTGAGACTTTCACTTTTCATATTTCAGTTCATCGTTCACTGTCACCAACACACTGACCATCAGGTCACTCAGTCATTATCACCGTGTTTCCTCCGCTCTCAGATATAATCAGATACAGTAATGGGAAAAGATGCTCAACCTGCAGCATCATCAGTCACTTCATGTCAGATAGATGAAGATTGTTTTTGTTTATGCATCTTAAAATCTCCAGATTTACAACTTCAAACATGATGCAGGTCTGATACCCTTTTATGAATTTATTTTATAATGATGCAAATGGAGACAGAAAAATAAGTTAGTGTGAAATGACGACGCATGTGCAAAAATGTAATCATAACAATAATGAAAATGTTTTTTAAAGGGATAGTTCAACATTTTGTCAAATTGGCCCATTGCCATAATCCCTACAGTCATAGCAGTAGGTTCGTTACCTTTAATTGTCGGTGCAAGCTATTTTTAGAGCGGCGGAGCAGAGCCACGAGCTGCTCAGAGCTACGCTACGGAGGCTCATGGGATTTCTTGGTTTCCCTCATTAAACTAATCAAATACACAATCCAACAACTCCACAACGCTCTGGTGGACAAGTTGTGACCTGCACATTCACCACGCTATGAGATAATAACACAACGTTACCAGACAGAGTTGTTTTAGAGGGAAATTCATGCAAAACCGCTGATGCACGTTCCCGTTGGGGGCAGTTTTTCATCAAGCAGTCTCTGTATTTCCCTCTAAAACAACTCTGTCTGGTAACGTTCTTTTATTATCTCATAGCATGGTGAATGTGCAGGTCACAACTTGTCCACCAGAGCGTTGTGGAGTTGTTGGATTGTGTGTTTGATGAGTTTGATGAGGGAAACCAAGAAATCCCATTAGCCTCCGTAGCGTAGCTCTGAGCAGCTCGCGGCTCTGCTCCGCCGTTCTAAAAATAGCTTGCACCGACAAATGAAGGTAACAAACCTACTGCTATGACTATAGAGATTATGGCAATGGGCCAATTTGCCAAAATGTTGAACTATCCCTTTAAGCAATTGTGAAGTAAACATGTTTATTAAAACCTCTTAGTTCAGGCGGGGGGTATAGCAGGTACAAAACAAAAGTGACACAGTGAAAAAGACAACAAAGTTTAGAAGTTACACAACAAACAGGCCAAGGACACGTAGAAGAAGAAGAAGACGACGAGGGACGACAACACTTCAAAGTAAACACATGCATTCCCACTCTCTGTCACTCAAGAGGGATTTAAATTGATTTAAAGGGATTAACTTGTCTAATTTTACAAGCTGCTGCAGATTGTTCCACTTGATTCAAGCAGCATCTCAGAGCCAGTTTTCCCATGCAGACTCAGTATTAACACGCTGATTCTCAAGGACCGAACCGTCGGGGGGCCGAGCGCAGTGCCACGTTGATCTACTGTAAGAAAAAAAAAGAAAATAGACACGATGGATGTTCAGGATGTTTTGCCAAGAAGCTCTTTGTAAATAAATCGAATGCAGCTCCGTTCTCTCCTCACTGCCAACGGGACTGCCATCCAACTTTTTTATGAACCTGAGTCAGAATAATGGATTGGACCGAAGTGGACTGGAGGTTTGCTCCACAGAAACCACGGGAACCAAAATGACATCAGCGTCATCAACAGTGAAAAGTGCTGTGAAGTAATTCTATATCTCCTGGCTCAGTGGAGTCTGTGGGTCCTGACACAACATTTATACAAACAGACGGTTGTGTCGGGGTCAGTCCAACAACTGAAATATTATGTTTTTCTTTTTACTCTTTTCTTTCCTCTCAGATATTTATATGAACTTGTCAGTGAGATCCAACCTCAAACCTTAATATTCCTCTGACTCCTCATTAGTGTTCGTTTGCCAGAGCTGGCTCATAAGTTTTTCACAGATTTATAATCTGCTGAGTGATGTGGCAGTCGAGTTACTGTCTGTTTTCTTTCTGATCATAATGATTATTATTGGTATTGTTGGTATTATGTGTAAAATCTGTCGTGAACCTGGTGCTGAACATCTCATTTATTCATTCTTTATATATATTACAGGGAGATTCATAAAATCGTTCCTGCATAGATCCATTATAAATATCTGGTATGAACCTTGCACCAAGATATAACTTTTAATTTTCTTTTAATAAGAACTTCTTATTTAAAGTGCAAAAATATATTTAAAAATGCAGACAAGCCTTATTGCTTAAGGGAGGAGGTTTAACCTCAGGAGAGCTTCAACAAATGTTAACTAGCTCTTCTTTCATGTGAAAACTCTTTGCTTTGCAACACAACATTATTAAAACTCACTGAGATGCTGCTTTACTCAGATTGCAAATTTCTGTCTTGCTTTTCGTTGTCTCCAGAGTAAAATACCTCCACACTAAGTACATGTTGAGTTAGCAATTGGGATTTCTTGGTTTCCCTCATCAAACTCATCAAATACACAATCCAACAACTCCAAAACGCTCTGGTGGACAAGTTGTGACCTGCACATTCACCACGCTATGAGATAATAACACAACGTTACCAGACAGAGTTGTTTTAGAGGTAAATTCATGCAAAACCGCTGATGTGCGTTGCCTTCAGGGACAGTTTTTCATCAAACAGTCTCTGCATTTACCTCTAAAACAACTCTGTCTGGTAACGTTGTGTTATTATCTCATAGCGTGGTGAATGTGCAGGTCACAACTTGTCCACCAGAGCGTTGTGGAGTTGTTGGATTGTGTATTTGATGAGTTTGATGAGGGAAACCAAGAAATCCCATGAGCCTCCGTAGCGTAGCTCTGAGCAGCTCACGGCTCTGCTCCGCCGTTCTAAAAACAGCTTGCACCGACAATTAAAGGTAACGGACCTACTGCTATGACTATAGGGATTATGGCAATGGGCCAATTTGCCAAAACTTTCCCCTTAAGGCCAAAGTAAACACAGATTTTCCTGCCCACTGTTTTTAAGATGAGATTTTGTACCAGAGACGATTTAGAGCCTGAAGTTTGTTTTAAGCTGCTGCTGCTGCTGCTGCTGAGTGAACACACCAGGTAGAAACAGGCCGATAACAATGAGACGTGTTTACCTCCTCACTCCACACCGGTTTAAACGGAGCTCAACAGGTGTAAACAATCAGCCCGCAACAAGGCCAGAATGAACTATTTACCAGCCTGTCTGCATCACACCAGCTCAGGTCTAACAAATAGGTCTAACTTCCTCTGTTCCCAGAGCTGCCGTGTAGTTTAGTTTTGGACTCTCCTCCTTCACAGAAGTCATTCGCCTGTGTCGTATTCTCAGCAGATTGCGTCTGGATGTTTTAAACTAAAAATAATGTGGATGACTGTCTGAGGTTTGGGTTCAAACGGCTCGGCTCCCTTTCCCTCCAGGAGACACTGTGTTTTTGAAGAAGTTCTAGTTACAGGGCTGTTTTACCTGTGAAGCTCAGACATGAGAGAAGTGGCATCAGGAAATACAAAAAAGAATAGAAAAAAAAGTGCTTTTTCAAAACACATTTCCCTGTTTTTGTGTTTTTACTCGACACTGATAGGAAGCATAAATTGAGCCATGTGTTTCCTCAAGATTATCTCATGCCACTGATTGTTAGATGTAAATGTGTCTTATTAACAGACACTCACAGTTTCACCTCCACACGCTCTCATCCTACAAAAATCAACACTGTGACTAGTAAGTATTGTTTTTGCCGGGTTATTCTGGCGTGGATGGGTGACATCAGGTGATGACTGACTTACCTCTGCTGTCATATGTCATCTTTACTATTTATACTGCAGGGCTGCGATTCACCAGGAACTCATTCCAAGATGTCACATGCCTCAAATTGATCTCATGGGGCCTGACTCAGTGTGAACCGCACGATTTTATTAGACACCTCACAGCGTGACGTACAGTAAACCCACGCTCAGAGCTCGATTCCCTGCTCTGCTGCATTTAGCTGTGTCAGAATCAGCACCGCGGACAGCTCCTGTGGTACTGTAGGTTGTTGTTGCAGTGAACGACCCGAAGACAGAGAATCAGCACCACGGACAGTTCTGTAGTCGACTGCTGTTACTTTGTACAACGCAAACGGTCTACCTAAAACAGCAGTCTACCTGTTCATGATAGATGAAGATTGTTTTTGTTCATGCACCTTAAAATCTCCAGATTTACAACTTCAAACATGATGCAGGTCCGATATTCTTTTATGAATTTGTTTTATAATGATGCAAATGGAGACAGAAAATTAAAATTAGTGTCACATGACGACGCATGTGCAAAAACATAATCATAACAATAATGAAAATGTCTTTTAAAGGGATAGTTCAACATTTTGGCAAACTGGCCCATTGCCATAATCCCTATAGTCATAGCAGTAGGTTCGTTACCTTTAATTGTCGGTGCAAGCTATTTTTAGAACGGCGGAGCAGAGCCGCGAGCTGCTCAGAGCTACGCTACGGAGGCTCATGGGATTTCTTGGTTTCCCTCATCAAACTCATCAAATACACAATCCAACAACTCCAAAACCATCTCATGGACAAGTTGTGACCTGCACATTCACCACGCTATGAGATAATAACAGAACGTTACCAGACAGAGTTGTTTTAGAGGTAAATTCATGCAAAACCACTGATGCACGTTGCCTTCAGGGGCAGTTTTTCATCAAGCAGTCTCTGTATTTCACAGCGTGACGTACAGTAAACCCACGCTCAGAGCTCGGCTCCCTGCTCTGCTGCATTTAGCTGTGTCAGAATCAGCACCGCGGACAGCTCCTGTGGTCGGTTGTTGTTGCAGCGAACGACCCAAACACAGAGAATCAGCACCACGGACAGTTCTGTAGTCGACTGCTGTTTTACTTTGTACAACGCAAACAGTCTACCTAAAACAGCAGTCGACCTGTTCCATGGACAGGTCGACTGCTGTTTCTGTGAACGACCCAAACACAGAGAATCGGTAGCAAGATGTAAATAAACGGTATTTCACAATAGGGGTTTGCATTGTTTGGACCTACCCTGTAGCTTTCCAGTAGCTCATAGAAAGGCCATCTTGGACTCAAATGGAAGATTATGAATTAGGGAAGTTTTCTATATACTGTACATGTCAGGCATAGCTATTCACCTTAAAGTGCTGAAAAATATTAATTTTGATGAGAATTTGTCAGGCGAACAGTACTTTTTTTTTTTGTCTTTTTTGGGATGTTGAGGGTGATATCTTAAAATAGAGTTGCAGCAAGCACCAGAATCTTTTTTCCTGCTTTCCCCTATGTGTCAGGATACTCTCTGCCAAATTTCATAGTTGTGTGACTATTAATGCCATTGTAGGACCTAAATATTTGCATTTACATAATTTCGCCAGGAAAGTGGGTTTTTGGCCCCCTGTAGCTTTCCAGTAGCTAGTGTCAAACCTTTTTTCCAATACCTTTTGTCTTCCATTATCTGTACTGTTTTGAAACGTATTTTGTATTGATTAATGCACACATAGATCTGCTGCCAATAATGTGTTAACATTAGGTAAATAACGTTAGAGCAACACCTTGCTATAATAATTTTGTTTAGAGGGCTGTGTGAGGTCAGAGGTCAGAACTGGGAGTACATTGATCTGGTACGAGGTTACGGGTGGGACGTTACGGGTTTGACTGCTGTTCCAGTTCACTTTCACGGGTAACAGGTCAGAAAAACACAAGTTAGGGGTTGCCTGGTGGTGGAAAGACTAAAAAATCACAGTGTGCATCCTTTTTTATAAACTATCTGACCATTTTATTGGAAATATCCCTGCATTAAATCTTGGTGGTGTAGGAAACTTATCTTGTTGCAGACGTTCTGCCACATATTATACTGTAGGTCAAATCTCTGCTATTACTCCTCTCTCACTTGCCCTCTAGTTCCTCCCATTATTTTCCTATTAGGGAGTTTTTCTTGGGAGTTTTTCCACAGTTGTTGTGAGGGCCAAAGGGCAGAGGGTATTGTTATGATTGCTGTGTGAAGTCCTTTTGAGACAAACTGTTTTGTTTCTACAAATAAACTTGTCTTGTCTACTTGGCTGAGATCTGGGGACTGTGAAGGATGAGGGCAGTGAACTCATCATCGTGATGTTCAAGAAACTAGTTGAGAGAGATGATCTGAGCTTTTGTGACGTGGAGAGTTCTGCTGCACGAAGTAGCATCAGTAGATGGTCGACTGGGGTCACACAGGGAGTTTGAAGGTCCAGTGTGTAATAACTGTCAAGGTTTATTGGCAAAATCTGAACATACTACCCATGAATACATTTGTATAAGTGTATAATCGCTATAAAATAAAATTTGTTTGGTTTCCGTAGCCTTATAATTATTCTTTTATACATCTAGCAAGGGTCTTGCTTTAAAGAGTGTCGCCATCTTGCACCGCCAATCTCCCCAAAACAAACCCCAAAGTTCTGACTCGACCATCTGAATTTCACGGCAAAAACCGACCTCTGTCGTCCAGTGTTCATTATCTCCTAGAGAACTGATGCTCTCTGGATATTTATTCCTCAGAGATGAGGTGGTTGTGTGAGAAAACCCCGGCAGATCAGCCACCGTTCTTCCTCATTCTGATTCCCAGTCTTTATCGTGTCTACAGGACTACATGCATTAAGTTACAGCCATGTGATTGGTCTGTTAGTTATTAGCTTTAGCTCACAGTGAGTGAGTGTATGTTTTTCCATCCATCCACAGGAGATGTGAGTTTCCACTGGTCTTATTTAAACAGATGAAACAGCGACTTGTAGGTGGAACTTTTCCAGATATTTTAATTGAATTGCTGAACGACAGAAGCAGCAGATCAACACAGTGTGTGTGGATGTGTTTTGTCGCTAATTAGCTGTGGTTTGTGTTCAGCACGAGTTAACAACCTCCTTCCTCTCACGTTGTTGTTGCGGTTACAGTCGACTTGTCTAAGTAGTTGTTGGTATTTACCACCAGTATTAGAGTTAAGCTGCTGAAGCAGCTTCTGCCTCTGTTCCTCTTGGGTTTTTTCTCCCATTCCCACATGTTTGACTACGCTGCTTTACGCTCTCCACTTTGCGGTGCCTCTCTTGTCTCTAACCTGCTCTCACCTTGTTGTGTAGACACTGTTGTGCACACAGGAACTGTCAGTCATAAATGTTGAAAACATTTTGGAAACCAAATCAAAGTTGTCCGGTGTGTTTGTCTCTGTCTGGGTTTGATCCGTTGACTCGCCGTCCAGACGAATCCTGGACGTCCCGCTCATCCATCATTCACCAGTCTGCTTTGGTTTCTTTTTTATTGTTGCTTCCATAAATATTTCATTGCCTTGTTGCTTTTCAAGGCGTATATCAGTTCTGTCGTGTTGTTGTTTGACTTTTATGAGTCGGCTTTTCTTTTTCTTTTTTTTAAACCTGTTTTAATTGATACACCACAGCCTCTCTCCTCCGTGACACACACGACCAACGATCTGTTTCAACTCCACTTCTTGTTGCTGTTGATAAAGTTTTATGTTAATTCCATCCAGTGCCGTGTTCATAAAAGCTGTTTATTAATTGCGCCGTAATCTCTGCGCTCATTAAGTTTCTCGCGGTGCCACCGTGCTGTCAGCTGCAGTTCTCTGTGACACAGATATCAGACCACACTCGTTTAACACCGTGGCTTACAAAGAGAGTATCACCCCCGTCCACTAAATCAACCATAATGCAAACTACACACACACACACACACACACAGAGCACATTCTGGAAAAAAAAAATTAATTGTGTTCGGCTGCGACGGTTTAGCTGCGCGATGAATGTGCAGTTTTATTGCCCGTCGCCTTTCGCTGACAGCTCAACATCTCACTTTGGTGTGTGTGATTAAAAACCAAGATATTATCTCACACGTGTGCGTGCGTGCGTGCGTGTGTGTTTAACGAACACGCTAAATTACACAGCAGCCGAGTTTCTCTCTGAGGCTGAAAAAAGCACAAATTACAGGGTCGAAGGGAGTGATGTGATTACAGTCCAGCCCGGGCAGATAAAAGGAGAAAAGGCCAAATGCATTAGCTACTGTACGTGCAGATTTATAAACGACCTTGACATTTACTAATAGTGGCTCATAAGTAAACAAGAACATGTGAATGGGAGGAACAAAGGATGAAGGATGGGTGGAGTGGTCCTACTGGTGCAGTAACGGAGTAAATTTACTTGAGTACTGTACTTGAGTACATTATCCAGAGGATTTGCACTTTACTTGAGTATTTGATTTCTTTGGTACTTATTACTCTTACTTGAATACATTTCCAAGACAAATATTTTTACTTTTACTCGAGTTAATTTCTAGGAAGGCTGAAAAGTACTTTCAGGTCTGCTCTTTTTTTAAAAAATTTTTTTATACTATTGCACACAAGCTGTGTTTGTCAAAGAAGGAGACCTATCACAGTGCAGCTCTCCACTGGGATCTACATAAAAGCAGAAATACGTCATCCCTCCTCATAAGGATACCGCCAAAGTAGCCACGCTCTCGACTGCGTTTGTCAACTCAAAACTATACCGCAAGTCATGAAAATGACAATTGCTGTCCTCTTATGATCCCATTCATTTTATTTGTTTTTATATAGGTGTGTCTGCAGGCTTTATATAACATTGTGGTTCTAAAAGCAAGCACATCAGTGCATGTGGTTTCAAAGAGTTCATTCTCAGAAACAAGAGTTAAAAGGTCCTTAAATTCATTTAGAAAAAAGTATAGTAATTCATTGATGTGAAAAATAAGAAATGTACTCTTACTCTTACTTTTACTTAAAGTAAATTTAAAAGCATGTACTTTTGGATACTTAAGTACCTTGAAAAGCAAGTACTTTTTTACTCTTACTCGAATAACATGTCGACTGAGCTACTTTTACTTGTAACGGAGTAAATTTTGACCAGTAGTATTTGTACTCTTACTCAAGTACTGGGGTCGAGTACTCTGTCCATCTCTGGTCGTCCTGTTGTCCAGCTCATGTCTCACCTCAGATCATTTCTTGTATGTTTGCCTCAGGTCTCAGTCTCAGATGAGGAGATTGTGGACGACAGGAGAGTGAATCTCTCCTTTGATCGTCTTATAACAGGATTCAATTCACCCTGAATTAGATTTTTTTTTAAACTTTATGATGAACTAAAAGTTTAAGACCTTGACCACACGAACACACTCTCACACACACGGTGAAGTACTGTGTTACCTTTCAGCCTGTCCTTTAGGAAAATGAGTTTGAGTTTGAAACTCTGCAGATAAAATGTGAATGTCAGACGGTGCTGTCCACATTTGTACATTTTTTCGTGTTTCCACAGTGGGCCCATTGTGGAGGGTTATAAAAGGAGAACTTAGGTCGCTTTCAGAAAGACGAGGAACTTGTTCTTTTCTGGAGTCTCAGAACTTTTGGTGCTTTCTAGTGAATCAGCCCATATATTCACACCACTTGGGAGTAAACAAAATGTCTTTCTGGCTGTCTCTGTAATCCTTCTTCAGTTTTTTTCAAGTTTATTGATTATCTGGTCTGGTGTTGGAGTGAACCCAGCCCTGGTTCGGCGTACAGCTTGTTCTTTCTTGTGCTGCTTTCTAGCTTTTCTAGAAATTCTGTCAAAGCCCAAATAACCACCAAACTTTTTGTTAACACATGAAAACAGAGGCCAGAGGCTCAGGAGTGCACAGGGAAACTTATATTTTGTTTTGTTTTATTCTGTTTTTAAAAGTTGTATCTGTAGTTGTAGCTGAACGTAGAGTCGTGAGTCATCGGCATACAGAATATACACGTCACGATGCTCATTGTTGCTCTGTATTTCTGTTTGATTGTCCATTTATTTAGCTGCTAGTAGTTTTGATTAGAGATTTAATAAACAATCTCCCTTCGCTTCTCTCTATTGATATTTTCCCTTCTGCTGTGTAAATGAGTGGACAGTGGATTTTATACCACACATACACACACACACACACACACAGCCTTCAGTAAAGATTATCTGCTGGTGTTTTTTTTTTTACAGTCTTTCTGCAAAGCCTTGTCTGCAAACATTAGTTCAGATTCAGTTTTTTTCTCTGTTCAAAAGCAACTTTATGACACATGATTGAGAAAATCCAGTGAAACCAATTGATTTTGATTGTTATTTCTTTTTATTCTACACAGAACATGGTGTTTAAAAACCTACTGGGTGAAAAATAAACCTGTCAAAAATCACATTATGTGGGTTTTTTTTTTTTTTTTGACAGTTATATATATATTTTTTATAGTTGCTGCAGCAGGTGAGCTACAGGGTTAATTCCTGACACACACCTGACAGACACAGCGCTCACACCATCCTCTGGGCTCAGTCGACGGTATCTGTCCTTCACATCAACCATAGTGACAGTCAATAAGCTCATATTTAGCCGGACCCGCTCCCATGTGTGTTCACAACCACACACACACACACACACACGCACACACACACACACACACACACACACACACACACACACACACACACACACACACACACACACACACTATTGATTATCGTTCTTCAGCCTGTTATCTATATGCACACTCAGTTATTTCTTTTTGTTTGCAACTTTATGTCAGTAAAGTGGCAGCTGCTCTCAGTGAACTCAGAAGGAGCTGCCACATTTTAAAAGCCTGCAGGCGATGCAGAGGAGGGTAATGTTTCAGACAGAGTTAATGGAGACAGGGGGAATGCTATTTAAAAAAAAAAAAAAAAGAGAGAGAGAGGGGGACATTAGGCAGAATAAGATATAAAACTGCTGCTTATTATTCTGTATAGTGTACAAAACCAAAGTGCCATGGAGACAGATGAGTTACTTTATGTATTTTTAAGGTCCAAACCGGTGATCAAGCTTGTTAGAGGAGTCGGCTTCCTGAGGTACCGAGGGGAGAATGGGTTCAGATGGTTCTTTTAAGACTTTATTAGCCTCTGTTAATGCTGTTAAACTATAAACGGCACGAGGAGCTGAACAGTCGCAGCCTGAGTGAGACCTCAGCACTCAGAGGAACGGGAATGAGGATGAAGGATATGGTGCTGCTGACCTCTGACTGCAGAGCCTCGACCTCTGCACCGGGCCACAGGATATGAACAAATACTCACTCACTTCAGCGCTGTGGGCGACTCAGAGGCCTCGGTTATAATCAGCAAATCCCCATGTTAGTCTCATTCTGTGAAGGACCTTTAATTGCACTGATTGGGGTTTTAGAATATTAAGAGGGAAGTCGAAGGCTGTAGAGAGAAGAAGGTTTATTGTTCTCCCTGAAGAGAAAGAAGACCGAACGAGGGCTTTATTGCACAATTAATGATGATTTATGAGCTAAAAATATTCAGTGAAATGTACTTGAGTTTAATATCTGACGGGTTCTTCCGGATGAGCGATTATGAAGAAACGATTTTATATTTATAGTCAGAATTTACAGTGTTCATGAACGCCTCTGAATCAAGTTTGCCCTCTTATTAGTCTACTGCACTGCACAGTAACTCACTGTGGCAGTTTAAAAAAAGTAAAAAAAAAAAGATCCTAATATGTTCAAATCTGATCTGCAATTCAACAACAATCTGCAGAAAACAGTTTTGGAGTTTGTGCAACTTTTAAGACACAAAGAGGTTTTGTCATCTTGTCCCACGAGGTCAACGGTCATGAAAAGATGCTTGCTCTCTGGAAACCATTAAGCTGTTGTCTGTAAATCTGCAGCACGACTCTGTTCAGCAAGCAAAGTCTATTTTCTGCAGCTCTTTCCTCATAGTTTTGTGTCAGTAATCAAATGGAATGTATTGTGTGATTCAGCATTCCTGCAATTTTACTTCCACTGATTGAATCAGAGAGGAAGTGGCAGCGACTCTGGGCCTGTTCGTGCAATTTCCTGTGCTGGAGAGCTGCAGGTGTTTTACTGCATCTGTTATGGAGAGCGTCGGCTGACGAGACAGAGACTAATGCCGTGTCTCAATTCTAATACTTCCGTACTTACACTAACCATTTTGAGTTGAGTGGTGAACGATGGACACTTCCCACCCTCAATGATCACCGTCGTGGCTATGTAGCGGAATATAACATAATTTAATATATGTAAATCAACATACCAATGTTTTCTGCCGGTAAGAGGAGCCGGCTGCCAAATCTTCACCTCGCATTAAACAGGTGGCTCACACAAGCAAAATAAAAGTAAAAGTAAAGCGTTCATTATCGCTATTTGAAATTATAAACAAAACAAGCTGGTAGATGTGTTAAAGGGGCGGCAGTAGCGTCCAAAAAAGAAGACGACGTTGGCGACCGTTGCGACCGTTAGTTCCGGTTAGTGCACAATGACAGTATTTCATTTGAGACGACACTAAAGGTGCGTTCACACTGGACATGAAGCGAATTTTTCGCGTGACGAGATTACATACAGTACAATGTGAATGCAAAGACACAAATACACACTAATTTGTGCCGTGAATGACGGACTTGGCGTGATGCGAATACGCAAATGCTGGGATGCAAATTCAAAAAACTCAACTTGACTGAAATCTTTGCGTGACGTGTTGGGACAGCGTATCATCAGCGTTGAGATTCTCCTCATGCCGGACCTCAGGACATCAGTAAATCAGAGATACCGTAAATATTTATTGATTTCACAAACCAAAAGCTGCCACTCATCAGATGAACAGCCGATCTGCAGCTGAAATGGAGAGCATGTAGTAGTTGGTGTCCTGCCGGGAGACCGATCCCACAGAAAGTGGTGAAATTCAACACCGTAACTGATATCAGAGGCGGGAATTGTGGAGTCATCAAGTCATCTCCATGCCATGTATTTGTTCTAATTAGCTCACCTTCCTGGCTGAGGAGCTGTGCAGATTGGACTCAGCTGGTTTAGTGCATGAACAGAACAAATGCATGGCATGGAGATGACTTGATGACTCCACAATTCCATCTCTGGATAGTGTACATAGGATAGGATACTACATGACAGTTCACTCATAGAAGTATTGAAACTGAGACACATGCAGCTCTGGTCACGCTGCAGAAATCACAACCAATTAGAGAAACTTTACATGGTGTGGTTTTTCACATTTATATCTCATATCCATTCCAGTCTGGAATAATAGAAACACTGGCCCCAGTGTAATTAGCTCTGGTGATGTACATTTTTAAGAAGCAGCGACCTGGAGTCATGGTAGCCTCGAGTCATACTGAGCCCGGTCGACCGCTCGCTGCAAAACACAATATTGTCAGAAACAAACTGCAGCAGAGCAAAGTACTACGTGTCAGAATCATAAAACAATCTTTTTTTGTTTTGAACACAGAAACACTGAGGTGCGGTAACCCCGGTGATTTACCCCCGACCCCCCCTGGACGCTTAATGAAGAGAAGGGAGAGAATCATCCATCAGCTTCACACAGCGTCGTGTCTGAGCGGAGAAGCAGGACTTTCTCTGGCAGCTCCATCATGTGCAGCATCCTCATCCTCATCTTCCTCCTCCTCCTCCTCGTCCTCCACTGACTGCATGTGGAGTTCAGGAGCTATAAAACCCCAAAGCAATCAAAAGTGGCACAAGTCATCGACATGACTCGGGGCTTTTGGAAATCTTTTTTTTTTTTTTCATGTGCGTTCGCCAATTTTGTGCAAAACTGCTCTCGTATCAGTTTTATAGGACCTGAAATGAACTCCATAAAACCCTCTTGTTTTTCTTCCACTTCATTTAAAAGCCATTTACAGCCCATATTATTCTGACCTCCTACTGTTCCCACTGGTAACATTGTGTTTTTATATATCGCACCTTCCACACATCATAAGTCCGTCAGCGTCTCCTTCGTGGTGGATTTATAGCAGATGCTTATACTGTATGACGGCGCTGTGGTTTTTTTTACGACTGCTCGGCTCAGGTGGAGAAGGATCGGCCGTAAAAAGGATAAAAACTAAAAAAAAAAACTAAAAAATGAAGTGGTCAATCTGAGCTGAAGTCTTTAAATTATACACAGCTCAGTCATTTAGTGGAGTTGCTGTGATTTATGCTCCGTCATATCCTAAACTCTGGAGTGACATCCTCGTTCCGACTCGACGCCTTCTTCGTCCCACAGCGGCAATCATCACTTTACATGTTGTGCATATGTCGAGCTTCATTATCACCTCTGAGTGCCGCCACCCAGAGCCCTTCACTTGAAAACGGATCCAACCGAGCAGCAAAGTGCCACCGCCGCCGCCGCCGCCGCCGCCATCACCGCTGCTCTGACTGGCAGTCCCAACAGCTGCTCCAGTAATTAGCTCCTTTTGCTCTTTCCTACTCGCTGCTGCTGTGCATTTTCACCCCCTTCGGGCCTTCAAAGTCTCCCAGGTGGAGATGTCGTCGTCGCCGCCTTGATGTCACGAGGGGGTGCTTACTTTTTTTCTGTCTGCAATAAGCTAAAGATTCAAACAACCTGCAGTTATTTCCAGTAATTCCCTCTTTTTATCAGAGCCACAGTCTGCTTTTCTCGCAGCACGTCGTCGAGTTCCCTCCAGCTGCAGGAGGAGGAAGAAAAGAGGTGTAGTAATGTAATACCACTTAATGGAGGGGGAGTCGGTATCAGATACATTCAATGCATTATACTGTAGTTACCATTGAATTAGAGGCTCCATTTGTACGTTATTGTATCTCCTCAGCTTTTCTGAGAGCCAACTCTTTGATAAGAGCGCTCCGTGGGACGCTTTTGGAAAATTACACATAAACGATTCTTAGAAAAGCTGCACAAATGACTTGTTATATATGTGTTTTTTTCTCCATCCTCCAACATTATGATCTCATGCTTTCTGCAAAGTGAGCAGCAGGACATGAAGCTTCAATACACAGTGTGTGTGCGTGTGTGTGTGTGAGTGCATCAGTGCTGACCTCGCCATGATTATAGATAGATATATATGGTCTCCAGGCAGCCACACACACACACACATAGAGCCAGAGCTGACCGTACGGGAGCAGAGCTGCTGGAGCGTGGCGGTCTTATTTGTCCTCCTGCCGCTCCGCTCGGTCACGCCTCTGCTGCCTCTCCTCGCCTCGCTCCAGTTGGTCGATCCCACACATTCCTGGACCTCTAATGGAGAAAACGTCTCCGAGATCTCAGTTACGGCGCGATAAAAGAACGACGTGGGCGTTTTTTTCTCTTTTTTTTTTCTTTTTGGCGCCATGAGTGCATATTATCAGAGCTCATACGTCCATGTGTCAGAGATGAGACAGGTATAGTGGGAAGAAGTGTTCCCCTGTGAGCTGCAGCGACTCCTACTAATACACCACAGAGAGGAGATTAAGATTACAGAGACCAAATTATCATCTCTGTTGCTGCGTTCTGTTCCTCTCTCTTATTTCCCTCAGGCTCTGCAATTATTCCTAATGCCGGTGCCGCTGCAGAGCCGTGCTGACTCCCCGAAGCCATGAGGCATCCGGCTCGAAACGGCCGGGCGCTGTAGTTTTTACTAAATGCTCCTCCAACAATATCACAAACAGTGATTTTTGTCGGGAACTATTTTCACTGTTGGATTAACGCACATCAGCCGGTGCAGCGGCGCGGCTCGCTGATGTGTTTTTAATGGCTTGTGGATGTCGTATCGACTGCATCGGGCGCTTGCGCTTGCTTTGCTTTTTCATTTCCTCACTCATCCTCGTTATACTTATACGAGGGCAAATCAGCCCGGCTCTGTGAAATCGCTTGACGACAAGATGAAATGTGGAGAATCGCCGGCCTCATCACTCAAACTTGAAACATTTATCCGCTCGTGACCCGACGCCGGGGTCGCGCCAGATTTCCGAATTGTTCACGGTGGGAGCAGAGAGAGTGATTATCTCCTCTACATCTCTGTTACAAGCTTTGAGAAGTCAGTATTTCCACCAAAAAAACAATATTATATTCATCTTCCGTCTCCATCAGTCTTTTCTTCTCCACAATATACGCTTCCTCCTCCAGACAATGGCGGCATAATTCATCGTGCAGCTGATTAAAAAAACAGCGCTTGGCCTCGTTGTTTTGCCTTTGTGCATTGAATTGATTTGATTTGTGTCGGTTGTATGGTGTGTGTGATTGTGTGGTTGTGTGTGTGCGGTGCCAGCAGCAGGAGCCCGCGTGGCTCCGGGCCCGGCACAAATCCTCCAGAGAGACGCCCTCTTTGATCTCTGTCGGAGCCACTGTGGCCGTCCAGCAGCTACTCAGGTATTTGCAGTGTCACAGTGAGGCGACGCTGCAGACTCTGTGGAGCAGCGCTGTCGAGTTTACTGTATCAGCCTGTTGGAACAGAGACACACAAAGAGAGAGGGAGGGAAGGAGGGAGGAATAGAGCTGTGTGGAGATGAGACGGGAAAAGAAAATATGTTTAATATGCTCAAACAGCAAAGGCACTAAACATCTCGGGCCGTCGGATTGCACCATGTTTGAAGGCTGGCAGGCGTCCAATCAGGACTCTCTAAGACAACATCAACTGCCTTTGTGTGGTGGTGGTGGTGTTTTCTGTTTGTTTGTTTCTCCCTCTCTCAGCTTCTTGCATGGTGGTGTTTAACCTCAGTGATAAGTCTGGGCTGTTTTTCAGACACCTGCTTCACACCTGGCAGTCACATGAGTTTCAGTGGTCACATTGTAAACAGATAGAGCTTGACCACATGACACACTGTGCAAGCGGAAATTACATCATTGCGGTGCGTGCTACGGTTTCCAAAACAAACTAGCCTGATGGATAGCAACGGTCAGGTCAGTGCGAGAAGCTCTGGAAAATGTTGTGGATACTTTCTTTCTCAATGGGATCTCAGTGTGGACACTGGAGATGCATATTAAAGGTAGTCTACACGTAGGGCTGGAGATCCTATTCTGGAGCATTTTTTTTTACAAAATTGTTTGAAATCCTCTTCACACTCAATGATTGCAACCAATTAATTTAATGCTCTTTCACAAAAATGTAAAAAGTCAGTCACCTGTGGGACGGACAATCCTGTAAAAACAACATCCAATCATTCTGAACGCCACGTCAAAATCAAGTGGATCGTGATGTTGCAATCAAGCTGTCGTCTCTGTCCCTCCCTCCTCTGCACGTAGCACACTGCTCTTCGTGCCAGCCTCACGCTAACTCCGAATTTTGTCTGCTTTCTGGTTCCCGTCTTCTAGCGGATCCTGAATTCACCAAATTCACCAAAGTAAAAGTGTTCACCAACATAAAACGTATAAAATAGACAATAACTTGTAAGTACAATAAAAGAAAAAGTTTAACTTAACGGCTTGGGGACTTTCTTGTAAATTATATTCTTTAAATTAAAAAGTTTCACCGCATTTTATTAGCTTGGAGTTTTTATTTTGACAGAAAGGCCTGTCTCTCTTGCCCTGGATCCGGTTGCTTACCAAAACAGCGAGTCAGCGGCCCCAGACTACTTCGTGCACTAATCATGTCCGCAATCAGAGTCTTAGGACCGCGGAAAAGACAACGACAATGATTGGGATTACATTGGGTCTCACCTTGATGTGAACCCAACGCTGAACAAGCCTTGCGTGTTCCTGAGCTCTGGAGGCTTCAGAGAGAAGTCTGAGGAAAGGGGTTTGGACTTTTGACTTGTGTATTTTCAACATGTGGCCTGATAGAACTGTTTTTCCAGGATCTCCAACCCTACCTTTAACCTCAGGTGTAAACGCTATGCGGTCAAATCTGGATACGAGACGCATGGAGCTTTGTGGTTGTGTTTTCAGAGCTGTAATTGTCGTAGTTGTCCGACTTCATCACCTCGAAGGGTGAAGTCAGAATAACGACGTAGCAGCGGCTCCCAACTGACTGAGTTATGTTTTTTTTAAGGTAATCCTGTTTTCTTCTTCTCCGCAGCTCTCCCACCTGCCTGTCATCCATTGTTTCTGTCTTCATCTGTGACTGACACATAAATCCAACGCCCCTCACTCTGTCCTCATTTGACTGAGCGCCCCGAGCAAAGTCACAATTCACATTCAAATCTTTCCAGTGCAGCTTTACTTTACTCATGGTTTTAAACTTTACTGGATCCTGTTGCCGAGTCTGATCGGACGTCCAAACATTGCACTTGGACCGTGAACAACAGCCGGACCCCCTCACCCCCCCCCCCACCACCACCCACCGCCTCTTCGTCATAGCTGACAGATTTTAGTGTAATATCTATGAGAGAAGAGAAAAGTTTGCAGCTTTCCCAGGAGCTGCATGCTGCCGGCCAACGGGAACAGATTGCAGCCACATATGGTTGAGTCTTGTGGAGATGCTTAAGTAAAGTTTACAGTCGCTGCACGATGCGAGCGTGACAGCAAACTGAGGATCCTCCTGTTAGCGGCCATGTTTAGGAGCTTTAACGGCTTCGACACACGGAGTCACAACATGGAGAAAAGCTCCTCAAGAGCAAACTTGTGTTGGTTCCTTATGGTGTTTTCAACATGTGCAGATGTTGGTTGTGCTCCACTCTTTTTTATGTTGTTGTCTGTCATTTTGACTGACAGGGTCATAAAAATCCTGTCATAATCTATTTTTACCCGTCAGTTTAACTTTCATTTTGACATATTTAAAGGGATAGTTCAGCCAAAATTGAAATTTCTCTCGGCGTAGTGCATGTCAATATAACGGTTGCAAATGGATACCAACTGTCTTCGTAACAAAAAGACACACCAAAAAACATCCAAATACCTCCATGCTGCTCGTATGTAATGTCCGTCTTGTATTGAAGCCCCGAAATGCGATATTGTCCTGAAAAAATTTAATAAGTCTATATTTCAAGCTTGTTTTGTAGCGGAAGCTTCTCGAAGCTCCTCTTCCCGGTTCGTCAAATTTGGACGAACTGGGAAGGTCATAGCTACATCAAGACGAGACAATGGCTCATTAATATGCGCGCTCACTCGCCACCAACTGGACAGAGGTGTTGATTGCAGTCCATTGAACTTCTACACATTTTTCTGTCACCAGTTTTGAAAAAAAACAACACTTGAACATGAGAGAATTTCAGACTTTTTCCTCTTCTGCTTTTATTTCTTATAACAGTATTTTCATTTGCAAATCACAAAACATAAACAGTATTTATTATGTGATTCAAATTCCCAGCCTGTTGCAACATTAAACGCTGCTCAGAGCAAAAACAATATATGAAATGAGCCGATCCGTCTGTGAACTTAAAATTACATTTTGCTCATAGCATATCTGTACTTTTTGAATTGGAGTGTGTTTTTACATCCAATAAGCCACAAAACGGCACTAAGAAAACAAAAATTCACTAAAGTGTCTGAGGGATTATGAAGATGACTGGCAGCTTTTTGACTTCAACTCCTGTCAGTCGGAGCGCTACTTCGTTTAACTCTGCCCTTTGAGTTCCTCTCTACAAATTTCCAGTGTAATTGCTGCGCCCTCCTCGTTAGTATTTGTGCGTCTTGAATAAATAATCAGCCTTTTTAATCTCCTTCTCTCCCCCTGAGTCTCCGGCCTCGTGTTCGACATAGAAATAAACCGTTTTTAAAGAGAATCCACTTCTCAGAGACGTCACGTCCACCTCAACCTGCAGCTTGTTTCCTGTTCTCCTCATCACGTTAAAGGGATAGTTCAACATTTTGGCAAATTGGCCCATTGCCATAATCCCTATAGTCATAGGTTTGTTACCTTAGTGCAAGCTATTTTTAGAATGGTGGAGCAGAGCCGTGAGCTGCTCAGAGCTATGCTACGGAGGCTCATATTTCTTGGTTTCCCTCATCAAACTCATCAAATACACAATCCAACAACTCGCTCTGGTGGACAAGTTGTGACCTGCACATTCACCACGCTATGAGATAATAACCGAACGTTACCAGACAGAGTTGTTTTAGAGGTAATTGCAGAGACTGCTTGATGAAAAACTGTCCCTGAAGGCAACGTGCATCAGCGGTTTTGCATGTATTTCCCTCTAAAACAACTCTGTCTGGTAACGTTCTGTTATTATCTCATAGCGTGGTGAATGTGCAGGTCACAACTTGTCCACCAGAGCGTTGTGGAGTTGTTGGATTGTGTATTTGATGAGTTTGATGAAAGAAACTAAGAAATCCCATTAGCCTCCGTAGCGTAGTTCTGAGCAGCTCACGGCTCTGCTCCGCCGTTCTAAAAATAGCTTGCACCGACAATTAAAGGTAACGAACCTACTGCTATAGCGACTATGGCAATGGGCCAAATTGCCAAAATATTGAACTATCCCTTTAATGTTCCTTCAGCAGGTGGAGATGTGTTTCCACACAGCTTAGCACACACTCACACACACCTACGCTGCAACACCTTCTTGCTTTCACATGTAAATGTAACCACGGATTACATTCTCTCAATCACTTGAGTTTCCCCTCGGGGGTCACTGGCACACCCCCTATCAATTTTCTTCCTTTCTTTTTTCTTTTTCAAATATATTTTATTTAATATAAAATAAAAAAAAGCTGATTAAATGCAGAGCCCGGGCTCCTCTGCCTGTAACGATGAGATCAAAGAGGCAGGACCGCTGCTTGTGAAAGTAATTCAGAATTCCTCACAGTGCACTCTTAGAAAACGAGGCCACCTCACTTTGATGACTAAACCATTTCTCCCCCACTATTAATCTCACAGTATTGACTTGAAATGCAGGAAAGGTATAGCTACATATACAGGGTGCCCCGTCAGCAGCAGTGTGTGTGTGTGTGTGTGTGTGTGTTGTCAGTATAGGCAGGTACAAACTAAGACACTCTGCTGCACTATCTTCGTTTGCACCATTAATTCTGCATCATTGTCACTGTTGCCCTGATGGAGCTGCTGCGGCTGCTGCTGCTGCTTCTCAACCATCTTGTTTTTCTCCCTCGGGGGGCGAAGTTTGATGATAAACCATGTTTTGTAGGGCACTTAACACGCGACTGTATTTCTTCACCTTACATCAGTTTCCACTTTGGAAGCAACACGTCTCATACACACATACAGACACACGCACACACACAGAAAGACCTCCCCTTGGAGGATTCACAGCTTGAAGTGGGTCCAGGTCCAGGCGCCTCTGCCTCGCTCCTCTGGACTCATGCTTCCTGAAATCGGCTCAGTTGAAATTAAGTCAGCGTCTTGGCTCCCAAATTGGAAAAAAAAAAAATCTCCTCTTTCACTGGTTCTCCTTTTTACCGCTGAGGCTGTAATGTTCAGTATAGATGCACAAATCCTCCAGGATCGGAGGGATTAGTATTCTCTGTGAGGAAAGGAACCGTAAGCAGAGCAGAGTAATTAGCTCCGCCACCACTATACATGAACTTCCACCCGGCTCATTCCATAATAGGACCGTAATTACTATTTATAATTAGAGCTGAGCATCCAGCACCTGTTCCTTTAATATGCAAAGTAACGTGGACATGAATGGAAAAACCACCGGAGCTCAATTTCCCAGATTAGAGGAATCACCCTCCACTGTATGTTGGTTTCACCATGATGCTGCTGCTGCGTCGGCACAACGTTCATCCGTCTCAGCGGCACGACGCCCTGGGCGCCGCATCACGCTGTAAAGAATGCACATTTCATTTCAATAAGAGAATATGTGTGTGTGTGTGTGTGTGTGTGTGTGTGTGTGTGTGTGTGTGTGTGAGGGAAGTTATCAGGTGTGAGCAACTGATTGGTGTGAAACACAATAAGACGCTGCCACTGCCTCTGGCTTTTTTTTATTTATATTTTTTTTCCACCTCTGTCAAACCATATTTACTGCGTCTGTTTGTGTGTATTTGTGTGTGTGTGTGTGTGTGTGTGTGTGTGTGTGTCTTCGAGGCTCATAAATGATAATACACCTCAACATGTCGTGCATTACATCAGCAGGGATCCATTATTTTATATGAAGGAAGGTCTCACAGAGAATTACTGCACCTTCCTTCACGGCCACTTAGGCTGACAGTCGGCCTTTATGGACTCTGACTGGTTAACACAGAGTGTGAATGAGTGTGTGTGTGTGTGTATGTTAAACATCAACTAATGAACACAACATAATATTACATCAGGGCTGTTGCTATGGTTACATACAGGAAAATACAGTGATGAAAGCACACACACCAACATGCAGTCACTTAAAGGGATAGTTCCATATTTAGGCAAATTGGCCCATTGCCATAATCCCTATAGTCATAGCAGTAGGTTTGTTACCTTTAATTGTCGGTGCAAGCTATTTTTCAGAACGGCGGAGCAGAGCCGTGAGGTAAATACAGAGTCTGCTTGCCGAAAAACCGCCACTGACGGGAACGTGCATCAGTGGTTTTGCATGAATTTCCCTCTAAAACAACTCTGTCTGGTAACGTTGTGTTATTATCTCATAGCGTGGTGAATGTGCAGGTCACAACTTGTCCACCAGAGCGTTTTTGAGTTGTTGGATTGTGTATTTGACGAGTTTGATGATGAGGGAAACCAAGAAATCCCATGAGCCTCCGTAGCGTAGCTCTGAGCAGCTCACGGCTCTGCTCCGCCGTTCTAAAAATAGCTTGCACCGACAATTAAAGGTAATGAACCTACTACTATGACTATAGGGATTATGGCAATGGGCCAATTTGCCAAAATGTTGAACTATCCCTTTAAACATTTAAAACTAAACACAGTAGAGTGTTTAAATGATCTGCTAAGCAGACAAAGTCATTTCGTCACCCTAATGAAGTCTCATCACCGACGTCAGGGTCCACTGCGCATTTACAAATAATAAAAAAATCTGAATAAATCAACAAATGAATTAATAATATTTTGCAGTAAAAATGACTGAAACTGAAACATGAGCTGAGATTCACAGGTTTAGTGATGATACTCAAAGACGTTTTTGGATCCAGCTGCTTGACAGCAACATGCAAAATGTTTGTCAGGGGAAAATACACACTCTCTTGTTTCCTTATTTACCAGTTGCTGTCAGAGATAGCATTAATGTAAAGACAGTGTCTCTAGTGTAATACATGCATGAGCTCGTCCTGTACACATCGACAAGGACACACACACACCTACAGCGCTGAATTGATCCGATACCGCACAGTCTGTGAACTGAAGAAGCCTTGACTTCTCATGCAGATACATACATATCTCAACATTTGTTAATGTTAATGTGTTTTAAAATGTAATCACGCAGCAGTGAACGAGGAGCAGACGGAGAAGAAGAACAACACCCCCAAAGCAATCCCAGTTTCATACATAACAATGGGCTTGGTAAGTGTATGGGGGAATACAGAGGGATACACACACACACACACACACACACACACACACACACACAGTGTTTTGGTGAGAACACTCCGGGTTGAAAGGTGTTTGGCCGTGTGTTTATTGAATTTTGGTCCAGTGAACTTAACTTTACTTCCAAAACTGTGTGAATGCACAAACCTAGATAAATAAATAAATAAATAATGGAGTGGGAGTGTTCCCTCTGTCTTCCCCTTCAGCCTCTCCACAGCCCGACCCATAAATCAGCCTGTCGGACGCCACGGGAGCTTAAACTTTCCAGTGCAAAGGTAACAGAACGGCGCTGCCATGAGGCCAGTTCAGATTTCAGCCACGATTAAAAAAACGATATCATGGATCATAAATTTAAAAGGATGTGACCTCACAGGCTTCTACAGAGTCGTTCTGAGGCTCAGAGTGAGCTGCTCCACTGTCCCCATCTTGCCAGTTCCTGACTCCGCCCCCTAACTTCTGGCCTAAAAGAGAACTCCGGCCATTTTTGACCCCTAAATTGTTGTCCTGATGGTCACCCAGTGTTGGGGGGAGCAAAAAAGTGACTAAAATTGATGCAGTCAAACCAGAGTTACACCATGGCTAGACGGCACTAGGGATAGCGACAACGCTAACCCATGGGGGCAATTCTTTCAACTACAGCAAACACTCAGAAAACATATCTAATAAACGGTCGAGTTTACCCAAAACAACGTCATTTAGGCAAGTCCGTGAACGCGAGAGCGCACCCCAGGCAAATTCAATACAGGACAGTTTAGGCTGTAAAAATGTCCTAAATGACGTTGTTTCCAGCCTGTGCATATTCTCATTTGTCCAGGTCATAGTATCTCAAAGGAGGTTAAATCGAAAGCAACTGGACTTAGTTATTTGTCTAGGAAGACGTTTCACCTCTCATCCAAGAGGCTTCATCAGTTCATGTACGCATCTGACCAGGCTGAGACTGGTCCAACTAACCGGTGTGGAGACCCAGTATTTAACCTCTTGTGTGGGCGTTCACAAGGCTGATGATGTCACTGGTTCCCTTTAGTGCTCCAAGTGCCAACGACAGTCGTTAAGTGACTGTCTTTGGTGGAAAGTTGGTTTCGACTTCGTTAGTGCGCTATTGTGTTATAACGACAGTCGTTGGAGTCACTTGCCACTTGTTGTTTCCAGTAAACTCTGGACCATTTCCCTTCAGGACACTTGGATTGCAGTGGACGAGCAGTGTGGAGGAATATTAAATGGTTTTTGTGTAGTTTTATGGACGTTTTTGTGTCGGGCACTATTACTCTCATATAAAGTTTTTGTTGGACTACGAACCGGCCTCCCAGGTCTCCACATGCACTTTGAGGAATAATGACTGAATTTCATTTTTTGGTGAACTATTCCTTTAAAGAATCTAAAATCTAAAACATATTCTGCTTTTGTTTACTCCATAACTCCATATCTGTTCCTTCATAGTTTTGACGTCTTCAGGTTTGAATCTACAGTGTAGAAAGTAAAGAAAATAAAGGAAAAAACACAATATTCAAACTTCTGACTGGTAGTGTAGGAGAACCACCGCCGCCGTCTGGCTCGTTGTTTCCTATCGTCTTCTGTCGCAGAGTGCCGCCGCCTCGGGTCAGGACGGACAGTTCGAGTCCCTGAAGCTGCATCACGATGTTGTGATTGAAGGCTGTTCCCATCACCTGCTCTTCAACCCATCCACGGCTTCCTCCAGCTCCATTGTACAGACAATGATGATGATGATGATGATGATGATAATGACAGATGCCAACTTGAAATGGAGCCTATAACAAAAGAAAAAGCCGGTGGCTCCTGCTCTGCTGAAAGCTCGTTGATGATTCATCCTGATGTGGAAATGAAAAGTGACATGGGATGTGAAGGAGGAAACATGGAGATGGAGGTCAGGGTGTCGGACATCAGAGGAAACAGCTCTCAGCAGATGAAAGATAAGATTACTGCCTCTGACGTCTGCACCCACTGTTGTATAACTATTTCCCTAATGCATTGTGGGAATTAGAAAAAGGTCATACAAGTCAAATTATAAAAAAAAGTTAACAAAAGAGTGAAGCAGGTGATGGGTGAATCATAAAAACCTTTTCTTTTTCTCCCACACTCACTTCAACTTTTAATATTTTCTCGAACTTGGAAACGACTTCACACTTCACACTTATTATCTGTGTTTTATCTCCGATGATGGTGTGCCAGCTTAATTACCGAGGACAGAGAAGATCTCCAAGGAAATATATACAAATATATACAAAAAAATAAGAATTAGACCGAAGTGCAGTTATAGGTTGGATATATATTTATAACAGTGACACAACTCTTTACACATACTATATCACACTGAGCCCACGTTGTAGCTACTACCCCCTGATTCCTCTCCAAAGTAATGGTTTTAATTAAAAAAACAAAGTGTGTCTCATATTTAGGAATACAGCGCTCCCACAGACGTTACTCATAAACCTTATTTTAATCTCACAGAGTAATGGGAGACTGGAGCTGCTCAGGAGAATAAAAAACATTAAGGCAAATGAAACAGGAAACATTAGGAGGATTCCTTTCTGAAGTGCGTTATGATATTATGGGATATACATTATGCCATGACTGAAAAAAACACTCATCTGAACTCATCACTGCTGTACTCTATGCATGTTGCAGGTGAAAGGCTTTAAAAGGCAAAAACACTGTTTTTACATTATCAATGTTGAGATTTTGGGCTATTTTTCTTCCTTAACATGTATTCTTTCAGAAAAGTCAAAAGAAATGGTAGAAAATCCACATTAAGGTTTTTATTTTACTTCATTTTGTCTCTTTCGTCAGTAGATTTCTCCTAAATTCACCAAAAGTTAACAGCTACTGTGACTCACTGTGCTGTGCCTGTTGTCTGACCCATGTCATGTTGTAAAAGTACGATTTACATTAACAATCTATGGAATTTTACAGTACAAGTCTTTAAAGGCTGTTTCCTCAAAATGAGTTTTTCCTTAGACTCTGAGCTAGAAATCTCCACTTCAGCAGCACTTACAGACACCAAACCTTCCAGTTTGATCCCTTTCTATATTCTGAAGGTTTTTACAGAGGGGATTGTTGATATATCATTCAAAGCCTGATTTATACAACATTTTATCCCTAAAAAACATGGCAAAATTGGATTTTTTTTTAGGGCTGGTGACAGTATTTTCTCATTTGCAGAGTGATAAAAAGAGATATCCAAAATCCCCTCAGTAAAAACCTCTGACTCTAATATGTCAACAAAATAAAACAAGAATTTTGAAAGGGGCTTCATCCATAGTTTAGATTTCTGTTCTGCAAATGTATGCAAATGAGCACATATTTAATTAGATATTGCCTCATTTACATATTTAAACATAAAATTTGACAAAACTTGTAATACAAAAAATATTTGACTTAATGTGAGTGATAAACTTGGGAGGTTTCATGGTGATATCTGTTAGTTAAAATGTTTTCCCTATTCACCTGCAGTGTCTCCCCTTAATGAGCTCTGGTGGGTGGAAACAGACAAAACTAATCAGTAAACACAGTTTGACTGCAGGTTCACTCACAGTCTGAACAGTGTTAGTGGAAAAAAAAACAACTGATCAAACAGACCAAACACTGATCCTGTATCAGTTCCTGATCGCTCATCTGTGAATATCAGCTGCGCCTGGATTCGTTTTTTTTTAAATTAATTCCAAATCTGAGTCTTATCTCCTATCATCAATTAATCATCGATGCGTCATTAGAAAACGTTATCGGCTCCGTTTACACTCAGCGAGCGGAGGCCTCGTTAAAATTCATGTGCATACAGTAGAGGTGGTTGTCAGTGAACGCCACACACACACACACACACACAGGCCTCAGATTGTGTTTCCTTTCCTTTTTTTTTCACTTACGGCCTCTATTTGCGTTTCGGCGTCTTGATGTTTCGTTGGTTCGTATTTCACCGGAGAGGTTTGAGACAAGTGCAGCCAATCAGAGGTCACAGAGACGACCATAAGGAAGAATTTATGAAGTTGGTTCCTACAGGCGGTGAAGTGGAGTTTTGTTTTTTTCTTTGATCCTCATCGCTGCAGATGGATTTCGGAGGGGTGTTTTTGTGCTCAGTGTGTTGAGGACGACCCTTCAGGGCATCAACAAACACGCCCACACTGGAGCTCTGAAGAAGAAGGAGAAGAAGTGCAGGAGTGAGACTGATTAACTTCAGCTTGAGTTCATTGTCATTCACACTCACTGTGGTCTCATATACTGTAAAAGCGTCGGCTTGTTTCCTTTGTTTTGTGTCTTTTTGGCTCCTAATTCACTGGAAAAAGTCACAGGAGCTAAAGTTACTGACAAGAGAACTTCCTGCTTTGGCAGCGTGAACACTTACGTCGAGAAAAAACCCCCAAAAAACGTCATCACGTGTGTTGAAATTGACTGTGAGGGGATTTCTTTGTTTGTTTTTGGGTTGTCTTTTTTTTTTTTCTTTTTTTGTTTTAACACATGGTCTGTTGTTGGAGCGAGATGAAAGTGCCCGAGTCTGTTTGGAGCTTCCAGTTCTTTGATTATTTCGTTTCATGTCCTGCCACATCCATCCAGGAGTGCCGCTAAGGATTCTCGGCCGCCGACACAACAATCTGAAAACCCCCAGAAAACCAAACCCCAGGTCTGTCTGTGCATCTGGTTCAACACACATCTCCATATACACAACCTTTTCTCCAAAGACTTGTTTAACTCATCAGATTGCTTTGTAGTCAGCAGTGGTGGACAGTAACGGAGTAAAGAGTAAAACGAGTAAATTTACTTGAGTACATATCCAGAGAATTTGTACTTTACTGGAGTATTAGATTTCTTTGGTACTTATTACTCTTACTTGAATACATTTCCAAGACAAATATTTTTACTTTTACTCGAGTTAATTTCTAGGAAGGCTGAAAAGTACTCGTTACTTTCAGGTCTAAAATCCTATTGGACACAAGCTGTGTTTGTCAAAGAAGGAAACCCTAACCCCTAAAAGCAGCACATCAGTGCAGGTGGTTTCAAAGAGTTAATTCTCAGAAACAAGAGTTAAAAGGTCCTTAAATTCATTTAGAAAAAAATATAGTAATTCATTGATGTGAAAAATAAGACATTTACTCTTACTCTTACTTTTACTTAAAGCAGAAGTAAGCGATCCGGTGGTTTTGGCTAACTTCTTGTCAGCAGATGGAGTTAGCAGTCCCCGCCCTCGTCCCTACGTCACCACATTCACGTGCATCCCTTGGCTGCACACACAGAGAGGACCGCCCCTTTATGCCGTTCTCTGTCCTCCTTGGATAAAGGTTGTAGGATACAAGGAAAGTTTTCTCCTCGGCTTACAGCAGAGCAGAGTGACTGACAGACCCGTGTTTCAGACCAAACACTCTATATAAGTGATTGCTGTCGGAAGATATAACTATTTAAGACTTATATTAACACAAACATTCCGCTTACTTCTGCTTTAAATTAATTTAGAAAAAAATTATAGTAATTCATTGATGTGAAAAATAAGAAATTTACACTTACTCTTACTTAAAGCAGAAGTAAGTGGTCCGGTCGTTTTCGCTAATGCTGCGTTCCAGGCAGGCTTTTGAAATCGTAAATTACAGCTTCAAGTCACAACTTACGACTTTGTAGCGTTCCAGGCAACCCACTCGTGTTTTTCCGACCTGTTTTACCTGTGAAAGTCACTATAACGGCCACTCGTAACTTCCGACTGGTGAACTCGTACCAGATCGAACTGGTACCACTTCACGGTCGGAAAAATACGAGTTTCCTTGAACGCACCATAACAGTCCTCGTCGCTACATCACCACATTCACGGCGTTCCTTGGCTGCACACACAGCCCTGCATGCCGTTCTCTCTCCTCATTGGATAAAAACTGTAGGATACGATAAATGTTTTCTCTTCGGCTCAGAGCAGAGCAGAGGGACTGAGAGACCCGTGTTTCAGTCCAAACACTCTATGTAAGTGATTGCTGTCGGAAGATATAACTATTTAAGACTTATATTAACACAAATATATCACTTACTTCTGCTTTAAAGTCGATATAAAAGCATGTACTTTTGGATACTTAAGTACCTTTAAAAGCAAGTACTTTTTTTTACTCTTACTCGAGTAACATGTCGACTGAGCTACTTTTACTTGTAACAGAGTAAATTTTGACCAGTAGTATTTGTACTCTTACTCAAGTACTGGGGTCGAGTACTCTGTCCATCTCTGGTAGTATAGTTTCTGTTTTGTTGGGTAGTTTGCAGCGGATAAACCGACTGACCGACCGACGGACCGAACGCCACAGACCTTCACAGACACATCAGTCAACAACATCACAGACTCTGGCTTCAGGCTTCTGAGCTGCAGAGCTGCACTTTGTCGTTTTCATCCTGCCTCCAAACAAACAGCAGCCGGAACGACTCTTCTCTCTCTGATGAGACGTCCCTGCTCTTTGAGGCTGTGCTGCGTTGCTCTGTGATGTCTCCACATCGTCCTCCACCCCCGTTAAAACATCCTCCCTTCCAGAGAGTTGAGTTGAGTTGAGTTGTGCCGGCTCAGATCTGCTCTGGGACCAGCGGCGCTCTGTGCTCCACGGCGTTGATGCAGTCATTCATAAGCAACCCGGAGGTATCCCCCTCCTCATAGATAATTACTGCATCATTACTCAGCAGCAGCAGCAGCAGCTACTTCATAAATACCGTGAGTAGGAAGTTGAAAGGTTATTTTTCAAGTGACTGCGGAGGCTTAATAGTGTTCCTCACACTTTCTGACAGTTCTGTCATAATTGTTGCTTAAAAAATGTAGCTCATCGTCATTCAGACCAATAACAAACAACAAAGAAGGGGATGGATGAACAAAAGCAAACTAATCTGCATATGAGGAATTAATAGCGTAATTGATTATTCATCTGACGCGTACGTCGTCAATCTTCCGTTGTTGTGCCGTAGGCGGCGTGGATTCATCCGTCTGTCCGTTCCATTTGGGTTAACGCCATATTTCAATAACCAACCCCCTGAGGGAGTTTATTAGAACCTGCTGCAAACTTTCACTTCAAGACTCAACGATGAACTGATCACACTGTGGTGCTCCAAGGTCAAAGGTGCATCTCACTGTAATCTCACATAATACAAGGGTAAAGCTCACTGTGGTTTATGTGATGTGGGGAGACTTCAGCAGGTTCTGTAATGTGTTCTTCTGTTCAATACACACTTTGTTTACATGAAAGGTTGGAGATCCTATTCTGGAGCATTTTTTTGTTTTACAAAATTGTTTGAAATCCTCTTCACACTCCGATTGCAACCAATTAATTAAATGCTTTTTCACAAAAATGAAAAAAGTCAGTCACCTGTGGGACGGGCAGTCGTGTAAAAACAGCATCCAATCATCTTGAACGTGACATTCAAGTCAATTAGATTGTGATTTTTCAATCAAACTCCCTCCCTCCCCTACATGTACTGCTCTTCATGCACTAATCACGTGCGCAATCAGTCTTCAACCAGTTATGACTGCGGAAAAGACAACGCCAGTGATCCAATGAACCACACTGAAGTCTGGTAGGTGGTGATGGAGCTCTGAGCTGGATGCTGATTGGTTTATTATGGTGTTAGGTGTTTTCTTTCATGTGAACGGGCCATGAGAAAGAGCTGGAGGAAAGTTAGCGATGCTGTGTGATGACACGTGACAGTATCGCTCACATTGGGATTACATTGGGTTGTGCTGCGAGGGCGACACCTTCCCAACCCAACGCGTTGCGTGTTCCTGAGCTCTGGAGGCTTCAGAGAGAAGTCTGAGGAAAGGGGTTTGGACTTTTGACTTGTGTATTTTCAACATGTGGCCTGATAGAACCGATTTTCCAGAATCTCCAACTCTACCTTTAAATATGGATTAGGTTTTATATAAAATGATCTTTTCTTTTGTAGCTGAAGAATAATGTAAATATCAAGACTGGTACTGAATACAGTAATGAAAATGGTCTCCCATTGGTTTGGTCTCAGTCTTGGATTTATAGTTTTGCTCCCCTTAAAGTCTTTGTCTTGACTCGGTCTCGGGTTCGGGGGTCTTGAATACAACACCAAACTGCATTTTGCTGTTTTTTCAAACCTCTTCAGTGTTTATATAAGCTGAGTCTGAATAGACATGGATGTAAACTTCATGTATTTACGTTTATGTTTATGTATTTGGAGCATTCAGGGAGCAGCAGGGTCAAGATGCAGAATGTAAAACCTGATTTATTCTGGAAAGTTCATTTGAAAGAGCAACACACAGGTCATTAGTTGTTGTTGTTGTTGTTGTTGTTGTTGTTGTTGTTGAGTTAGCAAGTTTCTCCAAGTCCATCTGAAGTTGTGTCGCTCAGACCGTGTTCAGACAAACCAGACAAACCTACACAAGTTGTGCAGCACTTTTTTCTTTCTTTCTTTCTTTTTTTTTTTTTTTTTACAGCCACAGAGGAAATCAATTCCTGACGAGTGGCACTGAGTTGAAAGTGTCTCCTGAAACTCCACCAGGGTCTGAACCTCCTGTCAGCCGCTAAGAAGAGAGAGCTGCTTTCACAGATAATGAGAAGCTCAGAGAGACAGTCGCTCTGACATCAGGGCAGAGCGACTGATCGACAAGATACAAACACTGAACGTGAGGGATTGTATCTATATCTCTTATAGTATTTATTCTTTCAGAGTGATTTATTACCTGACCCATCGATCTGCAGAAACAAGAGTTCACGAAACACAGCTCAGATACATCATCATGGCTTGTTTCTGAGCGGCACTGTGCTCTCCTCCTTAACTCTTGAGGCCTTCTGTGCCATGTTTGATCAGTGCGAGGTGACATTTAACATATGTCTAACATGCATCTGTAAACTGAGGGATGTGATGTGGGACTGGAGTGTTTGCCTGAGAGCTCCTGGTGCTGCGCTTCTGTCTCTTTACACTCTTTGAGGAGATAATGACCACTGTTTACACACTGCCACTTATCCAAAAAGCACACACTTTTTTTGTGTGTGTACAGTAGATGGGTGTATGAGAGCGCCGCTCGGTGTGGAAAACCTGGGTGAAGAAGCGCTGATGGCTGAAGTGTTCTCTCGACGCTGAGGTGTGATGGTGCTGAGTAATCGAGCAGTGGGAAATAAAATGTATCTGTGTGTGTGTGTGTGTGTGTTACCACATTTATATGCAGTGATTTGACTGCCAGCAGGTTTCTTCAGCACCGTGCACTAATCATAAACACAGTGCTCCAAACACCAACACAAACCTGTTCACCCCCACAAAATGAGACTGTGGTAACTTTACTTTACTTTATTTGTTTATTTGGGTGGGACAGTGCACATCAATGTGCATATAAAAACATGTAAATGTGCCGGATTATAGCAGCAATGCTAATTTCCATCCGGAGTCCCAAAACATAAAAACAGTACAGTGACAGGAGAACACAGTTATATACGCGACATGACAAAGCAGACAACAAGATAAAAAACAGGTCAGATAATCAGGCCAGTAGTGGAACCTAAACAGTTTGAGAGATAAAGTGCAAGGTGCAAAAGTGCTGGGCCAAAGTGACAGGTGCTAAAGTGCAGGAGTACATGGGTACCAAGTTGTATTGCACGGTGCCCTAAAGTGCACATCAGTTTAAAGTGCCAGGTGTATTGCATCAGATAGCGCATCGGATTAAAGTAAAAGTAAAATTAAATTACGACATGGTATGTTATCCACATATTATAGCAACTAAATATTCTATCCATATTCACGTTTCTATTGCCGGTCTCACTCAAGCACTGCAGGTATTACACAACCGCATCCTGACTAATTATTGCACACGAACCTGCCATAAACATTTGCACATAGTAACTATACCTCCATTATTTCAGACATACTGGTCACAAACATTCGCACATAATATCTACAATGCTAGACCATTGCACACGCACCGGCCATAGCCATACAACTGCAAACATGTTTAACCCGGGTTAAACATGTTTACAGGTGCTCACAAGTTTGTTTGTCTAATATCCAGTCTGTAAGTTGTGCTTTAAAGGTCCTGAAAGTCGGACACTCTCTAATATTGGTGGGTAACTTGTTCCATTCTAGACATCCTTGGACTGATAACACGTTTTGAGAAAATGTTGTGCGTCTGAATTGTACCTCACAGTCCCTCTTGTGGTGGCTCTGGTCCCTATATTCCTTTCCAGTTGTTTTTTTATATACTCATTTAGGGGTACAGGCCGTTTAGAGATTTGTAGATCGCACATACATGTTTAAAGAACTTAAGATTGTTGAAACTAAAGAAATTATATTTTGCCAGGATGTTGCAGTGATGATACGAATGTGTTCTTTTGTCGAGTACCTTAAGGGCTCTCTTGTACACTTGTTCGATTGGTCTAAGAGTCGTTGCTCCTGTGAAAGACCAATTTGTGAAACAATAGCTGATATGGGAAAATATCATACAATGTAGGTAGGCTTTAGCAGCACCGGTTGTTAGGAAAGGTCTAATTTGTTTGTAATTCTGGAGGTTGAATTTAATGGTGTTTACAACCTTTTTAATGTGAGTTTTAAATGTTAGGGTTGGGTCCAATGTCACCCCGAGGTACTTAAACTGTTGTACGAGTTCAAGCTCCTCACTCCCTAAGAACACATTCGATCTCTCTGCATTGACTGGTTTCTTGGAAAAGAACATACACACTGTCTTTTTGGTGTTCACAAGCAGACATGAGTCCTGCAACCAGCCTTGGATCCTGGTTAGTACAGTTGACAATACTTGTGCAGCCTCTTTTGGAGTTTTACCGTGAGTTATAATAACAACATCGTCTGCATACATCTGTGAATATACAGTACCACACACATCTGGCAGATCATTTATGTAGAGGGAGAACAACAAGTGGACCCTTGTGGTATTCCGACATGACAATTACGACAGGCAGATTTAACACCAGCAACACTCGCACACTGTTTCCTGTCCTTAAACCACTGCAGAGTTGCGGGTGAGAAATTAAAATGACTTAGTTTGGACAGGAGGACTTGGTGACTGACCGTGTCGAACGCCTTTCTTAGATCTAAGAAGACTGCAGCAACACAAGAATTCCTGTCCAACACACTCTTTACCCTCTCAATAAAAAAACAGTTAGCCGACTCTGTAGAATGACGGGCACGGAACCCGAACTGCATTGGATGCAAGGGGGTGTGGCTTTTGTCTAGATGTTTGATGGTCAGCTATCCATTTTTCTGCCACTTTTGAGATCACAGGCAGAATGCTGATTGGCCTGTAATTGGTCATGTCAGATCTAGAGCTGGATTTAAAAATTGGTGTCACTGTTGCCGTTTTCCATGCTGATGGGACTGTACTTTGTTCAATTCATATATTTACCAGATGTGTGATAGGTTCGACTATAGATTGTAAGTTAGTTTTTAAAAAGTTTGTATCCAGTCCAAACACATCCTTGGCTTTGGAGCTTTTTAAAGCTCTGATAATTTTTGCTGCGTCAGCCTCTGTGATTTTTTCTAAGTTAAGAATGGGCTGTGTATTATTGGTAAAATTAGGTAAACATTTAGGTTTAAAAGATTTTGTTAATTCGTATACTGAGTTTATTAAAAAAAATCATTCAGTTTACTGGCTAGGGTAAAGGGGTCTCCAGACATGGAAGATGCTACTCAATTTATTTTCAGTTCCCACACACTATATTTAGCAGATATTTTGGGGGGAAAAAACCCCACTTTACCCACTCTCTCACAAACACAAAAACACACATGCTAGTCACAGACATTTGTCTCAGTGGTTTGATGATCCCCGGCTGCCCGGCCATCGCTCCCTTTCTCTGTGTAAGACGTCGTTAACACTAACCCAATCCAGTTGCATCTTCTAAATGCCGCAAGAGGGGATTGAGGAGGTGATGTTGCTGCCGAAACGGAAATACTGCAAAATAATAGTAATAACACGACTAAACATTATAATGTTATTTCTTCTTGTCTCGTTTTGGTCAACGGAAATTAAGAGACATTTTAGCAGAGTTTTTATTTTGTAAACCACATTTAGTCCCGTTTTTATTCGTCAACAATATACTCATTATACTTTGTGTCTCGTCTCGTTTTCGAGAGGTTCGTTGATGAAAGCAACACAGCAGACGAAGCTCCTGACAGACAGGTCACACTGGAACAAGAAAACAAACCCATTCATCGTCTGTATCAGATTATCAGGCCCCGTCATCATGTGACCTCCTGCAGGCTGGAGCTGCAGGTGAGGAGCTCTTACTGTCACAGTCTGAATGCAGTTTGCTCTGAGAGCTCTCCAGCTGCTGGGTTTGGGATGATGAATGTGCAAAGACCTGGCTGCATGGGTCCAGATAGAAATAAAAAATAAAAACTATGTGCACCTGAAAAAAAGCTCTTGACGTTTCTTTCAATATAATGGACAGAATCCAGGTTGAAGCAGCTCTGCACATTTTCCTCCCGCTAAGCCGACCACTCGGGACGGAGCAGTTTGCAGGTACAGTATTGTGCCGCAGCTATAAGCCGCTCTGTGAAAGGTGAGGCGGCGATGGAGTGTTTCTTGATTGTCTATTCAGGTTCCATGAACCTCTTACTCGGCTGGACAACTTTAAAGTAATGACACAAAATGGTTTCTGTGCCGCAAGATTGATCCGTTCGCTTTTCTGTCCGGTCTTTTCTTCTACACCTACAGCGACACAGAAAGAAAGAAAAGGAGGCGGTTTGTAAACAGCAGCAACAGATTTCAACAGATTCCTGCTTTGTCACAGTTTCACTTCCTGTTCGACAGCGCTGGAGAGGAGACGCCGGCCTTGAGGCGTGTGACCGTTTGACGTTACATAAACACATCGGCTGTTAAAACAGCGGTGTCGGTAGCACATGTGTAATGAGAGAGGAAACACCTTCCCCTCCGACGGCTTTCAGCAGCAGCAGCAGCAGCAGGATGGTCGTCGCCCGGGGGAATCGACTGTAATGGGTTTTTGTTGTGAGACGTGTCGTGGTAACGTGGCATCGTCATGGAGGCAGATTGGAGATCGCTTCTGGAAACTTCTGTATAGGACGAATCACCTTGTTGTTTACAACTACTTCCGGGTAGAAAACCAGCATGAGAACAATAGTGACGGACGAGAGTTTCGCTATATACAGTATATCTAATTTTTCATGTTACTATATCGCCGTTTAGACTAATCTGATGTTTGTAACCAATGATTGGACAAACATTACTATTTCTGTGTGCACATTTTTGTAATTAGTCATGGTTATCAGAGATTAGCTGGGCTAACGGTTAGCTACCTGTTTAACTTTAATAACTCAGTGACTCAATAAACGGTCCATGAAAAAATATTTTCTCCAGCGGATATCTTAGTTACAACATGACTGAGCTAACTGGAGTAGTTTCATGTCGTGTCCGACAACGGGAGAGTTTTAACAGCTGACATCATGGTGTTAGCTTAGCTACCGCCATTAGCTGTCCCTGTCAGCTGCAGCCACTGATGCTTTCTAGGCACCGTGATTCCCCCAAACTGAATAAATACAACACATTGCAACACAAAATACACACACAGAAATAGTAATGTTTCTTCAATAATTTCTGATTTGTCTAAACGGTGATAGGGCGTGAAAAATATGATATATATAGCTAAACTCTCGTTCGTTACTATTGATCTCATTCAAATTACGTGCTGGTTTTCTACCCGGAAGTAGAATGTAAACAACAAAGCGATTCGGTCTATAGCTTCAGCGGTTGTTTATCCGTCTCTATTCCTTCATGTTAATATTTCTATACTTTAAAAAAGATGCCCATTTACCAGCAAAGTGTCCCTGAGACCTGACCACACACTTTGTCCTGCCAAATGAAAAGGATGCTGATAGTCACGGAGGTTTTTCAAATAAAATGCAAATTGGAAATCTGTTTCAGTCGGTCCAAGTCCAAGAAGAATAACTTGAGCTCATCTTTAATTCATGGCAGCGTTTACAGTGCTGTGCCAGGGCAATCTTCTTCCTGCACCCCGCTAAAAGCCGATTCCCAGAAGGGTCAACATTTCCTTTGGGGGGGAACAGCTGGACTCCGGCCTCTCGTTCAATGTCTCATCCTGTTCCCCGTCTTCCTCCTCCTCCTCCTCCTCCTCCCTGCTGAGGAGCATCCACTCGTCCTGAGTGTGAGTGCGATTTAATTTGAACTATTACTGCAAACCGGTCTGCAGATTAGGAGGCTGCAGGAACCTTCAGCTGCTGTGAAGATCATCACAGGAAAAAAAAAGCAACACTGTTCATCTTTTTTTTTTTTTTTTGCTCCAGAGGAGAAATACCGTTTTGTTTCTTGAAGCGGGCGGGTCTCACAGGAACATGTTCACTGGCCTGTCTCACTTCAGGGTGACGTTTAAAAATTTAATTTTCGGCTGTGGATCAAAGAAAAAAACAACCATTTAAGTGATTTCATGTGATGTTGGTTAAGAGGCCCAGTGAGGGTTGAGCTTTTTAATCTAATACAAACCACTGACACTGTTTAAACAGGCCCTGAAACTTCCCTCTGATCCCATTCAGCTCCACGTCATCACATGTTTCTTTAGGGAGGAGGGACTTGGACATGGATATTGATTGACATCCACAGTAGCCAATAGCGTGGAATGAAGAAGCACTTGTGAGAATAGACAGTAGAAAACAGACGGTCGACCTCATAGGTGGAAGATGATGATGTGAATGATGAAGACGTTTCTTGGTGAAGTCGATAGCTGAATGATGGAGTAGTGGCTTCCTCCTGCTCCTTTCAAACATACTTTGTTTACTGGACTATTATTGGACTTGTTCTTTGGGACACTAGAACATGTTTATATGTCTTTTCTTTTCTCTCTTTTTTTAATATGTTGGAAATAAAGAATAATCAAACAAATCAAAGCAGTGATGCTGACAGGGAGAGAATCACAGGCTCATGAGTTTGTCCACGATGAAGGGACAGAAAATACAGCGTTATAGCCAGCAGGTCCAGCATTGAGGTTGATTGCCATGGTGACCGGATGAATTTATAGTTTGAGGACGAACGTAAACATTGGAAAAAATGCTTTTGATTGGATGCAAAATGCGGACGAGCGCATATGGAGGTACATTTGTGTCTTTATTATTCAATCAAAAAAAAGTTTGATTTAAACAAGAAATATATTTTCAATCAAAGAAAAAAAGGGTTCAAATGCAATTTTTTGGGTCTCAAATATTTTTTTTGCATTCAAAGACTTTGAAAGTTTTTTTTTTGATTGAAAATATCTTTTTTGTTTAATTCAATCTTTTGATTGAATAATAAAGACACAAATGTTGCTCCATACATGCAGGAGGAGTCATCAAATGTCTGAAGTTGTTTTACAGGAAGAGAAAATACAAAGATTTTTGATGTAAAAAATACTCAAATACATATTTTCTGACATGAATTTGGTTTTTATAGAGACATGGAGTCAAAAACCTGAGTGACGTAGACACTTTCTGGTCCCTGTCAGTTGTTCCATGAACCGTCTTCGTCCTCAGTGGAGGATTATTGACCAAATGAGGTTTTTGCCCCTTTGCCACTCCTGATTTTGCATTCAGAGACATTTTCCTTTTTATGCTTGTGTTGAAGTGGGAATTCAATATGACGCCAGTTTCACAGCCTGTCTGTCCCTGTGCTACACACACACACACACACACACACACACACACACACACACACACACACCTGTGGCTCTGTCTGCAGCTGGAGACACACCACCGTCTGAGGGGCTTCGTTTAGGATTCACATACGTTTGTCAGACTTTGTCTCATGATCCCTGCGACATTAAGATTGTATTAATAATGAGGTGATCAATGTTTCATGATGCTCATGATGTGAATATTAAGAAATGTATTAATTCTCCATTTGATCTAAATGAACAAAGCCGCCGCTGCTCGCTGACATTTACTCTGTCGGACACTTCATCAGTCTGACTCCGTTCCCCTCGGAGCCGCTGCTTTAAATCCACCGAGCGCCGCCGTCCTCGTCGCCGTCGCTCTGAGACGTTACAGCTCATTACAGCCGGATTTATTTTAGGAGCGTGAAACCCAGGCGACGGTGGACGGGACGAGCTGCAGTGAAATGTCCATTGTTGCCGTCACACAGCAGCGTCATGGCCGTCCCCTCTGTGCTGGCTCGTCTGGCCTGGCTCAGGGTTAGCTGAACCGTCATTAAAGGGTAGTTCAACATTTTGGCAAATTGGCCCATTGCTATAATTCCTATAGTCATAGCAGTAGGTTTGTTACCTTTAATTGTCGGTGCAAGCTATTTTTAGAACGGCGGAGCAGAGCCGTGAGCTGCTCAGAGCTACGCTACGGAGGCTCATGGGATTTCTTGGTTTCCCTCATCAAACTCATCAAATACACAATCCAACAACTCCACAACGCTCTGGTGGACAAGTTGTGACCTGCACATTCACCACGCTATGAGATAATAACAGAACGTTACCAGACAGAGTTGTTTTAGAGGGAAATACATGCAAAACCACTGATGCACGTTCCCGTCGGGGACAGTTTTTCATCAAGCAGTCTCTGTATTTACCTCTAAAACAACTCTGTCTGGTAACGTTCTGTTATTATCTCATAGCGTGGTGAATGTGCAGGTCACAACTTGTCCACCAGAGCGTTGTGGAGTTGTTGGATTGTGTATTTGATGAGTTTGATGAGGGAAACCAAGAAATCCCATGAGCCTCCATAGCGTAGCTCTGAGCAGCTCACGGCTCTGCTCCGCCGTTCTAAAAATAGCTTGCACCGACAATTAAAGGTAACAAACCTACTGCTATGACTATAGTAATTATAGCAATGGGCCAATTTGCCAAAATGTTGAACTATCCCTTTAAGTTTCTTCATCACACAGCAGGAAGTTTGTTCATCTGCAGACATTTCATTAATCCATCTCATCACGTCGCTGCAGATCTAAAAGAATCCAAACATCGTTTCCCCGGCTTCACATAAATATGGATTTCAGTCCAACACATGCACCGACGTGTGTCACATCATCTGCTCTCTAACTGGGCGTGGACATGGTTTACTCTCTGCTGAGGAACGGGAAGAAGACGGACCACCTCCCACAACATCACCGTCCTCCTCTACGTGTCATTAAGACGGCCATTTGTGCTTTTATTTTTTTTATTTCCGTCCCTCTGGCTGCAGACCGGGCTGCGCTGGCTCTCAGTGTGCAGGCACGAGCCCGGTGGCTCAGTCGAGTCTTGAAGGTTATACACAGCACATCTGACTAATGGCCCGGCTCTCTGTACATGCTCATACTAATCACTTCTCTGATTGATTGTGCTGCTCTGAAGCACTAATAGCATCATTAGCTGGAACTGTTGTGGCAGTCTCGGCTCTGAGCTTTCTATTCCCTCGTCGAGATTTTATTTAGCATTTCTTTTATTATTCACAGCCCGGATCAGGACGGGATCTTTTTTAAAACCAAATTGGTTCTGATTCTCGGAAAAAAGGCAGAGCAGCATGTGAATCATAGAACATTTTAGCATAACATTATAATATCTATAGTGGTATCACGTAGCTGTTGCTGCTATTTCCATAGAAACCTTGATACGAGTGCCACGATAAGATAAACAACACGATGAAGAAGCTCAATGTGATGACACAGAGTCACACACGGATCTGCAGCACATTAGCACCTGGATGTTAATTGTATTCAAACACAAATTATTACAAAAACCGCAGTGTGCATCAGTGTGGCAGCAGCTGGTTGTCCTGTCGTCCTATCAGTGGCTTCTCCAACTATCTTCACCGGCGAGGTGACGTCTCACATGAGCAGTGGAGAGAGTCGCTCATGAGGATCTACAGTACTGAGTCCAACAAATGTGATAAAACCTTGAACATCAGAGTTGTTTCCAGCCTGTAGGAAGGTGAAGCTTCAGTCTCGGTCTTGGCTCGGTATCGTTGTACCAGGTGGACTCCAGACCCGGTGTAGGAACAAGTCCAGGATGATTCAGACTATAGGGATGTTTAATCTGGTTTTTACACATGCACATATGACAAAAGATTGCCTGAAGTGCAATGAGTGAGTTTTATTTCCATGCAACATGCCTTCACACTCAGCATGCCAACATTCGACCTATCAGATGGAGCCCTGGACACATGGGCCATGCATGCACACCGTTTAGCCAATCAGATGACCTGCAGCTCAGCTCATCTTCTGCAGGTTCATAGAGAGCCTAAGCGGAAGCAGGAAGTAACGGTCGCCATGGGACCTCAATACAGAAAAAATCTCCATGTAAGTGAACAGGAGTCAGGTTTTATTTTGTGATCTGATTGAATTGTCATGAGAAAACTCTCTGCCGTGTCAGTTGGTGGCGTATTTTTTGTGGGACACCAGATCTGCAGTCTGTAGAGCGTTGTCACACAAAATACATTCTTACGTTGCCATTTTACAACAAACTGCTGATTTTTTGGCATGAAACGTGATGTTTTAAACAGGTAGAGGTCATATTTTTTTCTCATGACACAATTCAATTGGATCACAGAATAACATTTTGACTCCCGTTCACTTACATGGAGACTTTTTCCAAATTGGGGTCCCATGGTGACGTTACTTCCTGCTTCCGCTTAGGCTCTCTATTGGCGTTCATTTAGAAGCATGAAGAGCTAAGGGTACATCCATACATCCATCCATCTTCAACCGTTTACCACCAGCAAGCTCCAGAATTCCCTTTCTCAGCTCTGACTAGAGGATCCTGAGATGTTCCCAGGTCAGGTTGGAGATAAGACTTCCCCGTGGCCTCCTCCCAGTTGGACATGCCTGGAACACCTCCATTGGGAACCCTGCGTCTCATCTTACCCCGTTCTCCCCTGCCCGTAAAGCAGAAAGACACATCTATATCACAAGTCATACCGTCATCGCACTTTTGCTCATATCGTTCAGGCCTGATCCAGAGAAGAAGAAGAAGTAGAAGAAGTCTGAATATTTATATCAATATCAGTTTTTCCTCCTTGACAAATTAGCAAACATCTCTAAAATCCACTTTTTGCTCGCAGGTATTTATTGACTTATCACATCAGCTGTGAACTAAACAAACAATGGTGGAGAGCTGGAGGAGGAGGAGGAGGAAGAGGAGGTGGAGCTGCAGCAGACTACACAGATCCTATCTGACTGAAACCGACCTACTGTGACAGTGAATATTACACGTTGGGCTCAGGTGCGAGGATGGTAGTTATCATCGTGTTGAAGGCGTTGACATTTGTGAAACGTCTCTGTTTCACAAAGAGACGTCCGATGTGTTGCACACTGGTTTTCAGAGGTGAGTGTGTGTATATGTGTATGTATGTGTGTGTGTGTGTGTGGAGTCATGTCCGGGGGTTTGTAAAGTGAGCGAGCCAGCGAGCGGACGGCCGAGGGGAGCTGTAAAGGGCAGCAGTGTGTGAGCGGAGCGATGCTGGGCCGCTGCCAAACTGTCAGAGAGTGTTTAGGTAGCGTCGGCCCGGGAAGATTATTAGTTTAACCAGAGCTGATGGAACAATAACAGGGACGGGAATCCAGCCGGACAAACACACACACCCTATTTTTGGGTTATCATAACAAAGACACACTCACTTAAACACACATTTAAGGTGAGAGATTGACTCAGCGCAGCAGCTTTGTTCACACAGACACACACACACGTCCATTTCCTTTTGTTGCTGTCGTGATTAGTTGATCATCAAACTTCCAGAGTACGGTGGCCTCAAGGGGGGAGTTGTCGATCTGAGAAGTGAAACTCAAAAAACTGCAATCCTCTCGGCTGCCACTGGGGGCTGGTGTCAGAAAGCAGCATTCCCCATAGACCCCCATGTTAAAATCGCCGATTTTACATCATAAACATGATCAAAGCCTGGTGCCATCACGTTTTTTGGTCTCAACCGATAGTTTCTACCCCCTACTCTACCGTTTTACTATTATTAGGTTTCAAATTCTCGCATAAATTAGGGTGTGGAAACGTTGAGTGACAGGTCCGGAGACAGCTACTGGCATTTAGCTCCTTTGCTAAAGCATTGGTTGGTTGCTTCGAGGCCAGTGGGCGAGTTCTCGGCCGGTGACCCGTTGAGTTACCGCCTGTCACTGCCCGATTTGTGTAAATACTGGTCTGCGCATGGGCGAACCAGCCACCATCTTTGACCGCTGTCTACGGCAACTCCACTTGGACAAAATTCATTAGGGCACTGCCCGATTTGCGTACAAGCGGAAGTCTGCTTAAAGTTCTGTAAATTTAAAATACGGTACTGTAAAGTTGGGATATGTTTGGTTGTTGTATGTTGATCACCAATATCCAACATGGAGCTGCTCAGGCCGCCATATTTGAGTCACAAAAACGACTCCCCAAAACCAATGGGTGACGTCACGGATGCTACGTCTGAGTACGGTGGCCCTGAGGTGCAAAACACAACGGCAAATCAGAAAACACAACAGCAAAAGAGAAAACACAACGGCAAAAGAGAAAACACAACGGCAAATCAGAAAGCACAACAGCAAAAGAGAAAACAACACAAAAAGAGAAAACACAACACAAAAAGAGAAAACGGCAAATCAGAAAATACAACAACAAAATTGCCGTTGTGTTTTCTCTTTTGCTGTTGTGTTTTCTGATTTGTCATTGTGATTTGCACCTCAGGGCCAGCGTACTCACCAGAGGCCTCCTGCTCTGCTGGTCTGGACCAGATCCAGAGCTGCTGCTCCTTGTGGTCTGTAAATCAAAAAGGGGGGGTGGCAGTTTGATAAAAAAAAAAAAAGAAAAGAAAAGAAGAAAAAAAGAAATAAATAAAAAGCGAAGCAGCATGAACCTACAGTACGTTTAGTCGACCATAAAATAGGAGTATCAAAGCGAGAGATGAAAAACTATAAGAACACAGTTTGCTGTCGTATGGAGACGGTTTGTGGCTCCGCAGAGGGAAAGTGATAAATGGCCTCGTGTGATGATGTCACAGCGGCGAGCGATGGCGAGGACGACGGGGGCTCAGAGAGAGAGAGAGAGAGAGAGAGAGAGAGGCGGTGGGCTGCAGCGAGGTCCTGAGGCTCGCTGCTCCTTTCTGCCCCAGGCTAAAAGCTGGAGGCTTTATTAGCCACACTAGCATAACACGCCTGATCAGCAACACTGTCAAACTGTCAGCCCTTTGAGGTGCATTGTGGGTTTGACGAGGACGATATATCTCTGGCTCAGCTGCATTACATTTTCTCTTGTTTTCATATTGGTTTAATCATTCATGTTTGTACGACAATGAGGCCACAGGTCGTCTGTGCAGCAGCACGTTACTACACAGCCCATAGTGATGGGTTGGTTGCTAGGCAACATCCAGTGATGATAGTATGGCAATGTATATAATCAGTGTTAAACATCAACCTGCCTAGGGACAAAGGATGGAAATTAGCTGATGTTATAATCCTACATGAAAGTGTCTATTGATATGTACTGTCCCCTGATTTTTTATAATCAAAAAAAAAAAGAGCAAAGTCCATGTCAAGGATGATGTAGGGTGGATGCATGTGTTCGATTCCCAGTTGTTTCAGTGACGTGCAGTCAGGAAAATTTTAATTATTTAGGCTAGTTAATCTAAGGTTTAATTATTTTTTTTATTTCAGAAAACTTTACCACATGTGTCAGCATTTGGTGATTTTCATAGTCACTCGCTGTCTCATTGTATTTCATAGCAAAGGCACAAAGCTCCTCTCTGCCGCTTTTGCCCATACGGTGTGTATGTGGTGGTGCGCAGTTCGTTCCCCCCATAGACTTACATGTACGCCAAAGAGGCTACGCTGCCTCATTGCGCAACTCTACTGAGTGTGAGCGGCACGTACGTTCACGTTGCTTTCGTGAATTGTAAACAAACAGAGGGTCCCCTAGGTTTTTGCTTCCAGCGGTTTAGCGGCTAATTCAACTGCAGTGATGGATAACTGTACCGGAGAGACTCAACAACTTCATGAGCTTCATTTGAGGAATAAACAGCAGCTTTTACTTGAGTGACGAGAGACCAACGGCTGAGCTACGGTAAGTGGGCGCATGACGTCTGTCCGACTACCCATTTCTCCGACCACCCATTTCTCCGACTCCGACCATACATTTCTTTATTTTTGCGTCATCAGTCCGACCTCCCACTTCTCCGACTTAAGTAGCCCTAACCCTTAACCTTACCCTAAACCTAACCTCAACACTGTAGAATGGGTAGTCGGAGAAATGAGCCGTCGGACTTGTGGGCAGTCGGACTGACGTATGCTCCCCACGGTAAGTTAGCTAACAGTTAGCCTAGCATGTTTTACGTACTTTCTCTCTCTCTCTCCCTCTCTTTCTTACACACACAGCAGGTTGTCTGTCATATCTGTTGTAAACCTTGCAATAATGGCTTGTTGAGTAGGCTACAGTTAACTTTATTGTTTGAGTGTGGATTAATTGTTAAGGGTTTGTTGTGTAGCTAATGTGAGCGGTGGTCCAATGACAGCTGATCTGTGTATGGAAGATGGCGTGGATTGTGATGAGAAGATAGTTTTTTGTGCAAACCAGTGCGCAAAACCTGTTTGTTGTAACTTTTTTTGCGTGATAAGATGATCCCCGGCACAGTGAATTATTTAGTAATGAAAACAAACGTGACATCATGACGTTAAGTGGAGTTTGTGGTGAAAACGTCGGCGTATCCTCTAGGTTTCCTGAAGCCATCGCGGAGGCTGAAGGGAATTCACTCACTTTCACCTCTGTTCATTTGGCTGAAAATGAAGTGAATCTGCTCTTCATTAGCGGCTGATGAGCAGCTAATCCTCAGTTATTTCCCTCCGTTATTTCACTCTAATTATAACGAATTAAAGGAGGATAACTTTAGACTTTTAATCAAAAAAAAAAGAAAAAGAAAAGACGAATTAAAAACTGTTTTTGATTTATTATTCTTATTATTTTGCAATACGTCTTTTTAATTAATCTTTTTTTTCATTGCTCTCGGTGCAAAACCTTCAGTTTCTCAGCTCTGGTTGCTCTCTCCAGCCCAAATCCCCACTGAGATCATTAAAGCTTCATGTAATTTAATGTAATTTAATCAGAGCTTGACCCTCACCCTGTGAGCTGAGCTGTGTTTAGTGCGCTGCTGAGGTCACACACACACACACACGCACACACACACACACACACACACACACACACACACACACACACACACACACACACACAGAGAGGCAGTCTCTTATTAAAACAAGTCAGGAAGTGATAGAGCTGTTTCCAACCACACACACGCCTTCGGTCCTCCTGTGGCTTCTTCTTGAGGCTGTGTTTCCTCCACAGCTCAGCTCAGTTAAATGTTTAGTTTTACCTGCAGAGACCTTTTAATAATCTGTGTTGAGTCACATCAGAGCTGACGGTGCTGCCGTCTGTCGGCACAATGACCTCTCTCCTCCTTGTGTCGGTGAATCAGTGTGTTAACACACAGACGAAATATCAAAGGAAACTTCTGTGACTCGACTGCAGAGGAATTTTTCTACAGTTGCTTTATATCCAAGGAAACCGAAGGCCAAATAAAGGGAACGTGTTTATCACTGATAGAAAGGAAATCGACTTTGTATCATCCAGATGGATTCCTCAGCCTTTGTGGTGGATTTTTCTTTTTTCGGGTGCTACGTCCATTCTTTTTACAGTCTATGGTCTGGTCCAATGTAACAGGTGGAATATCGATTAATCAGGCCATTTTATTTTAACCTGACAACAGGTTTAGAGTTGCTAACAGGCTCAACTTGATGCTACACTACACACAATGTAATAACACCACTCTTATAGGCTACCACCACAACCACAGAGTGAGCTCAGTGTATCTGTGTCTACTAGGGGTGTAACAGTACACAAAAGTCACGGTTTGGTACGTACCTCGGTTCAGGGGTCACGGTTCTGTCTTGTGTTATAAAAGTAAAAAAAAAAAAATAGAATATAAAATTAAACAAGTGCATTAGGAGTGTTATCATGCCATTCATTAATTATAGAGGAAACTACTTGACAACTGACAACTATTATTTAAAAAAACAAACAAACAAGAAACTAACATCAATGTTGTTTTACACAGTTAATTTAGACTAGATGCCAGTTGCTTTGGTGATGTTTCTGGTGTCTGTGTTCATGTCAAAAGGCTTAAAGCAGAAGTAAGCGATCCGGTCGTTTTGGGTAATGCTGCGTTCCAGGCCGGCTTTTGAAACCGTAAATTACAGCTTCACGTCACGTCTTACGACTTTGTAGCGTTCCAGGCAACCCACTCGTGTTTTTCCAACCTGTTTTACCTGTGAAAGTCACTATAACGGCCACTCGTAACTTCCGCCCCGTGAACTCGTACCAGATCGAACTGGTATGACTTCACAGGTCGGAAAAACACGAGTTACGAGTTGCCTTGAACGCACCATAACGTCTTGTCAGCCGATGGAGTTAGCAGCCCCCACCCTCGTCATGGATCTATTGGTCCTCGTCCCTACGTCACCACATTCACGCGCATCCCTTGGCTGCACACACAGCCCTTCATGCCGTTCTCTCTCCTCATTGGATAAAACTTGTAGGATACGAGAAAAGTTTTCTCCTCGGCTTACAGCAGAGCAGAGTGACAGAGAGACCCGTGTTTCAGACCAAACACTCTATGTAAGTGATTGCTGTCGGAAGATAGAACTATTTAAGTCTTAGCCTATATTAACACAAAAATATCACTTACTTCTGCTTTAAAAGCAGCGGGATGAGTTGTTACACACAAGTTGTCTTTTCCCTTGCACCAGTGATTGACATATCGGGTTGAACATGCGCTAACGTGTTTGATGCGTTTCTAGGGATGCACCGCGCATCCGTGAAACATCGCCGATGGACTCTGTCCGGTTGACCAGTTGCGAGCTGCTTACACAGTCTATGGTCGCGAGCCGTCGCTGTCACCGCTGTGTTTCATTGAGAAGCCACGGTGACATGAATGAAGCAGCAGCTCCTCTAACTTCACTCTCTCATCACTTCTCTTCTTCGTCTGTTATGACGGTTGCTGGCAGCTTCGAGGCTCATTACCGCCACCTAGATTGGAGTGAGGACTCAACTTTTTATTTTATTTTTTATATTCATTCAGACGTATTCGCTGTGTGACTGTGTGCACCGAACCGTGACCCCCGTACCGTGACAAATACATATACCATTACACCCCTAGTGTCTACACCTCTACGCTCTCTGATCACAGCGCAATGTGGCACGAAACTTACACCACAGAACAGGCAAGAAACAAAAAAATCTATTGAATAATGATCATGCATTCATGCATCCATGTGTAGGTGTGTAAGTCCAACTTGCATGGTCGCAGTCTGTTTCATTTGATCTTTGAGCTTGGCTGTGTCCAGAGCTGTCGTGAACAACAATGGGCCCAGAACTTCGCATGAAGTACTATATGAAAACTGATCAGAATCGATTGGGCGTTTAATTCATCAACTCCACCAATATTTAGCTTATTCTTTAGTCAGAACAGGTTTATGGGCTGCTAACGTGACAGTGTTGGATATTCAGTTTGTTCTGCTGCACCCAAGTGTCCAAAAAAAAAAACCTAATAATTTAATGGTGCTTTGAAGGCACCATCTGGTGTTTTTGAGCTTGTGCTCTGCAGCAAAGTGTCTTGTGAGTGTGGCCTTGTTAGCAACTGTTAGCATTAATGTGTAGATATAGCAACACAGCACCCACAGGACAGAAGAATTAGAAGAAGAAGAACTGCTAGCTACAGCTACACAACATGAATAAACAACACATTTTTGAAGCTTTAATAAAAACCGAATTCATGTTTTAAGAGTTCAGAGAGGGTTTTTTGTGGGAAACACAGAGTTTCAACATCAAGTGTGTGTTTTCACAATAGATAAAAGTGTCTTTCAGCTCCACACACACACACACACACACACACACACACACACACACCTGCACAGAGCAGAATGCAGCAGGACAGCTCTGCCTGCATCAGCTACATCAAAGAGATTTTTTATGTTCATGAGGAGCCAGGAGTCGATTCCCGGTTAAAAATCTTGAACAGCTCTGCTGAACGCTGCTGCGCTCAGACTCTCTGATGAAACCCACTCGTAGCAGGTGAGATGCTAATGATCGCAGCGTTTTTCTGGTCACAGATAAAAAACACATTCTTCTCATCAGCGACAGCAGCGTCTGAAAAGTTGATGGACAGGCCCCCAGAAAAACCTCCACCGCCTCGTCACTAAGAGGAAAATAAGAAAAGAAACGGTCTCCGGATTATTCTCTGAACCCTGATAACAACTATCAGACGTGTTGACGACTAAATGAGCAGCTTCCACCGGGACGTCAATCTCTGTGAGTTCATCAGCAGCTGCACCACCAGGATTTATCTCTATCTGTTCACGTTACAACCCGGGAGTTCAAGCTGCCTCACCAGCAGTGTTAGGTAGTAACGCGTTATTAGTAACGCCGTTACTTTCATTCACTAACTAATAACGTAACGCATTGTTTTTTTTAAATTCAGTAACTCCGTTTCCATTACCAAACGCTGCGTTCCTTTTGGTTCCCATAAAATTTTAGCGATCAATAAAGTTTCATTGAATTGAAAGAAAGACAAAGCACACTGTGACACTGTGAAAAAAAAACTTTCCGTCAGGTTCTTGAATGTAACTCGGTCAAAGTAAGACGTATCCTCAAGACTTTTTTGCAGTTCTTTGCAGCATGTTGATGATGATGATGATGGTAAAATTTTACAGATAAAAACAGGTGTTTTTTCATCAGCATCAGTAGCCTACACAACTGAAATGACGACTAGGGGGAATCAATCAATCTCTATTTAATGGGAGCATGAGTGCAATTTGAATTTTGGGTGAACTATTCTTTTAAGTAACTGATAACTATTTTTCAGTAACTGGCACAACACTGCTCACCAGCCTTTTGACAGCCATTGATTGCTCTGCTTTGCCTTTTCCGTCGCTGCCGTCGTTTTAAATCAGGCCGGGGGCTTTGATGAATGCCAGCCTGTCTCCAGATCCACTGTTTTTGTTCACCTGTCTCGTCTTTCATCCGCCTGCCTCTGTCCCCCCCTCACCTCTGCCCCGTGCACATGTACAACAACAACAGCTGCTGCTGCTGCTGCTGGCCTGCTGAGTTGTGCACCGTTGTGTTTTTGCAGTGTTTTTTTTTCTTTTAATGCAGCGTTCTTGTGCTGCGAGCTTTGTTAACATGAATCTATGAATGTTTAATTTGCGGGTTATATTATCGCTCTGGTCCACTTCATACACACTGTTCCTGTGTCCTTTGATCTGGGGACGCTGCTGTTGGTTGAAAGTCTACGGGCGTGTTGAACAGGAAGTGCATGCCATGTCCTTGCAGCTATAGGAGGCTGTGTAATTGTAATCTTGAGTTTTAGGGGTTGGCTATATCCCTAATTAATCAGTGATTTCCCTTATGTTTTAGAATTGCAAATTGGATATGTTGAGCCTTTGAGCTCTTCTTTACGCCGACCGCATTGCTGGTCTGAGAAAGCCTTTTTATGGCTCCAAGCTAATTATTCAGCCGGTGGATCCAGGCTCTGGAAGGCTGCCTTCTGACTCTAGCTGTAGGCTCTGTGTGTGTGTGCGTGTGCGTGTGTGTGTGTGTGTGTGACACTGTTGAATACAGTAGGTGTTAGAGAAACTGAGAGTATGTGCATTCATTTGACATTTCAATACTGAGCTCCTGCTCTTTGTATTTTGGCCGATGATGCATTAAACATGGATGCTTTCAACGTCTCCACAGTGTTGGGTCACATTATGTGTGTGTGTGTGCATACAATATGAATGCCGGCGTGGACGTTTTGCAGTTTTTTGGGCTTGTACATTAATTTCTTTTGACAGAGCGAAAGGATCTTGGGGCCTGTGTGTGTGTGTGTGTGTGTGTGTGTGTGTGTGGGCTTTAGAGCTCCCATGTTAAAAATGTCTATTCATAGATGACAAAGCCAAACGATTAGAAAAAAAACGTGTGTTCCAGTCAAAATAATGTCAGGCCTACTCTCTGAGTCGATCTTGCAGCAAATTAGGTTTTTATCTCGTCCTGTCGCAAAAAAAACTGTATAAAAATAATAATAATAATTAGGTCTGTGACTCATGACACATACAGAACAAGTGCAGAAACGATCTGATGATGTGATAATGATTCAGAGCTGCCACACTGCAGGCACTGACAGAAACTCTGCTTCATATTTTTCCTCTTTTTTACTTTCTGCAGAGAGCAATCAAGAAATAAATTAAAGGATTTAAAGGAAATAAAAGACAGTATCCTCACACAGGGAGGAAGGAGAGCGTGTCCTCTGGAAGCGGCAGAACACAGATAAACACTAAACCTTGAGTTTTATATAATAATAATAACGCTGCATTTTAGCATCGACGCAACAAGAGCGTCAGGATCAGATGCTTTTGTCCGAGTCTGCGGCTGCAAAACACGATATAATGAGGAACAAGGTGGAGGGTTTAATGTGTTTACATGGAGCAGGGCTGAAATGCCGCTCTAATCTAACTTTTATGAAAGAGAAGGTATGAGCCGGAGCTAGTTTCTGTCCATTTTTTGTTCTTTCCTACTTTTGTTACGTTCAGACGGACTCTGTATTGAGAGATATGAAATTACCAGTAGCAGCAGTGAGGGAAAAAATTAGGAAAAAATAAAAACTCATCATGCTCTGAAATTCATAATTTTTGTGACCATGTTCAGTTTAAGAAAAAAAAACTGCAATATTAGAGTGTTTTCAAAAATCGAGTCCAACTTTTTTCTGCAGATATAAAAACACAATGTAAATCTTATGAATTATTATTATTTATTATTATTTATCACGTCCGTCGGTGCCCCCTGTGTGTTAAAGTATGTACTGAAAACACCACTCAAGTCCGTTAGTATTAACAGTAACAGAGAAAGTGGGTCAAAAATACTTGTGAGTCTGAATTTACTTTTTCTTTTGTGTTTGCTGTTACTGAAAAAATGAACTGAATATTTGAATTTTTGAGGATTTAACTGAGCTGACGAGGTTTAGTAAGTTAATAAGACAAAAGTTTAATGGGTGTCTACTGCAGTGATGTTTCTAATTATTGTTCCCCGCACAGGAACTAAACTATGCAAGATTTGTACCAGCTCCAGCGTACTAGTTCTGGTTAAATCAATGACTTGTAACTAGTTCCAGGGAGAATGGAGCGTCTCTTGGCTGAAAACCAACCTTGTAAGATCAGAGCCTCCGACCCGGTGTCCCAGCTCTCGTCTCCTTGGCGACACCGCCACACAAACGTAACGCGCCCCGTAACCCGTAATCTCTTGTTGATGACAGATAAGACTACACAGATATACAACGCTCCATCTCGACTGCTCCTTTAAAAACTAATTATGCACATTGAAGGGGTAAGCATAGTTAGTTAAAGCTATGGGCTACGTTTTCAGAGATTGACCATTATTATTAATGTCATTTAGACGGTGGTTATGGCCCTATAGAACGACCCAGTGGCGTAGGCAGAATTTTTATTTTGGGTGGGCCAGTACAAAATTGGATGGGCCATCTTTTTTCAGACGGACAGTGCATTTCATCTACTATCACTGTTAACCATTTTATTGCACAACTTTTTCTTTTCTTTTTTTTTAAATCAACAGACACAAGCAGTAACTTGTTCTTGACCAAAACAATATTTGATAAATACAGATAAAATGGTCTTTCCTGCCACTACACTATGACAAACTGCATTAAACCGCAGTAGCATAAACTGATTTGTTGAACTCAGCCTGATGCAAATCGTAGCCCCATAGCTTTAAGAACATCAGTGAGTCTACATTTAGATTAAAAAACAAGGTGCTTGACTAATGTTAATGCAAAAAAAAAAAAAAAAAACTTTAAAAACTTATTACAGTGTTTCTTTTTGCATTTAAACTTACATGAAAAACAATTTTGTTTTGACACTTTAAAAAATTACTTTTGCAAATGAAAATGAAAATGTCTGTGAAGCGTATTAGAGCTTTTTCAGCAACTTTTTCTTTTTTATTTCCAGAAGATGAGAACAAAAACCTGTAAACACAATGACTGGACCTGTCAGCGGTGTAAAATTAGCTCCAGAATTTTTTTAAATAATCACATTTGTGTAAAAGCTGTTAATTAAAGCAGAAGTAAGCGATCCGGTGGTTTTGGCTAACTTCCTGTCAGCTGATGGAGTTAGCAGTCTCCGCCCTCGTCCCTACGTCACCACATTCACGCGCATCCCTTGGCTGCACACACAGAGAGGACCGCCCCTTTATGCCGTTCTCTCTCCTCATTGGATAAAGGTTGTAGGATACAAGGAAAGTTTTCTCCTCGGCTTACAGCAGAGCAGAGTGACTGACAGACCCCTGTTTCAGACCAAACACTCTATATAAGTGATTGCCGTCGGAAGATAGAACTATTTACGACTTATATTAACACAAATATTCCGCTTACTTCTGCTTTAAAATTAGGTGTAAAATAAAAAAAATTACCACACATGTGAATATGATCCTTTTACAAGTTGCAATCACGCTCACAGCAGCTTTATTTACATGCTGCAGCAGCAGCAGCAGCAGCAGCAGAACAATCAGGTTTGAAGTCTCTGCTGTGGCGATGACAGTGGGAGATAAAACACCGGTGGAGAGCTCGTGTGGAGCTGTTGTTCACATGCACCCGGCACTTTCTCTTTGCACTGTAGCGCTGCTGTGGCTTTGGCAGCAGCAGCAGCAGACAAACAGAGAGGAGGGAGAGGGGGAGGAGGAGGGGGAGGGGGTGGGGGCAAAAGGACGGTGCGAGTTAGCACAGAGAGAAAGAGAGAGAGAGACGCTCTCATCAGTGACGGGCTCACCGGCTGCGTGGACGGAGCTGTGGCGCAGGAAGAGGAGGAGAAGAAGAGGTGCAACGGGAGGACAAGCTGCATGAAAAACCGGAGCGAAACGCTGCGAGAGAGAGAGACAGAAAGAGAGAAAGAGAGAGAGAAGGAGGGAGGAGGGGGGAGGAAACAGAGAGAGAGAGAGAGAGAGAGAGATCTCTGAGGGGGAAAGAAGTCATTCGGAGCCGGGAGAAGAGGGAGAAAGCTGTGGATGGAGCTGCTGACAAGGACACAGAGGGAGGAGGAGAGCGCACGGAGGAGCTTTCCCTGACGGAGGAGGAGGAGGAGAGGAGCGTGCACAAAGTGGGAAATAAAGAAAAAGAAGAAGAAGAAAAGAGGGAGGGAGGAGAAGGAGCCCCCGACAGGAGGTCGAGCTTATGAAGCTTGACTGACACGAAAGAGAAGAAGAGGAGGAGGAGGAGGAGGAGGAGGAGGAGCATGAGGGTAAAAGGATGGATTTGATTTGGAGAGAGTATTTTTAGAAGGAGGAGTGGAGACGAGAGAGAAATATTAGAGATTAGAAATGCTGCCTTTGAGTGGGGGTGAAAGAAAGTAAAGGAGGAAAAAGAAGAAGAAGAGGAAGAGAGGATAACAAGAGGAAGAGGAGGAGGAGATGTTGAGATCAGAGTGTGACAGAACAGATTATCTCTGGTCTGGTTTCCCGCAGGAAGACCGCTGAGAGTCAACGTCCGAGTGTGAGAGTGAGTGTGAGCGCCGCCGCTGCCACCGCCGCCGCCGCCGCCTCCTCCATGTGAAAGTGCATCGTAGTGTTTCTGTCTGTGGCCGAGGAGGAGGAGGAGGAGAGGAAGAGGTCCACCTGGTAACACCGTCCAAAGACAAGTCAGGAGGAGAGGAGCAGTGACATCACGAGGAGTCAGCATCATCATCAAGAACAAACGAGCAGCGGGCGACTTCTGTGATTTCAATTAAAACTCCCAGTGAACAGTGAGGAGGAACTGAGTGTTGCCTGTGGCTGCTCAACGCTGCTGAACGCTGCAAACCAGCGAACGCACAGAGGAAGACGAAGGAGACGGAGGAGAAGAAGGCGAGCGCTCTCTCTCTCCCTCTCTCTGCTGACAGACTGCACCACAACAACCAGTTCCCCCCAACTGTCCTCTCATTATTTTAATCACCTTCCTCTCTTTCATTTCTTCTCTTTTTTTTTGCTTCTCTCTCTTCTTCTTTTTCACCCCGTGGTGTTTTGTATTCCATCCTCCTCTCTCCCTCTCTCTTCCCCTCCCTCTTCCTCCTGCCTTCGCTCTCTCCCTCTCTCTCCCTCTCTCTGTGTCTCATCCTCTCTTGTTCACTGTCACACTAATTGTGGATGCTGGAGTCGCTCATGTAGAAGCCACCTTGCTTGGAGCACATTTGCCTTGCTGAATGCTTTATTTTATTTTTTCCTTCCTCTCCTGCTGAGCTGAGCTGAGCTGGAAGTTTTGGAGCTGCATGGCTCTGAGATCAGGAGAGATGACCAACAAGTAGCTGCAGCAGCAGCACCACACCAGGAGAAGGAGGAGACTCTTTTTTCCAAACACTGAGGTAACTTCTACTTGTTTCATATCCGGAGTGCGCGGTGTGTTTACGGTGGAGAGTGCATGTCCGGTTCCTATCGCTGAGGACAAACACGTCTCTGGGTGCGGATTACAGTAGTGGATTTATCCTGGAGCTCCATGTGGGCCCCGGCCCTGGAGGCCTGGCTGGGAGATGAAGGCTTTCCCGCGGCTGTAGCGGCGCTGTGGGCGGCCATGGCCCTGGAGGGGCGCTGTCTCCGGCGGGGGTCTCCTGCCATCATCAGAACGGGCTGCAAGCGGCGTCCGAAGCCCACTCTGGCCCGCGTCACTTCCACTCTGCTGTCCCGGACGCGGCTGCACGGCCTGAGGCACGTGTGCGTCCCCGGCGGCTCGGTGGGGCGCCGGGCCTTCTGGCTGCTGGCGCTCTGCACCTCGCTGGGCCTGCTCCTGTCCTGGTCCTCCAACCGCCTCCTGCACTGGCTCTCCTTCCCCACGTACACGCGGGTCCACGCCGAGTGGGCCAAAGAACTGGCTTTCCCCACCGTCACCATCTGCAACAACAACCCCATCCGCCTCTACAAGCTCACCAAGAGCGACCTGTACTTCGCCGGCCACTGGCTGGGCCTGCTGATGGCCAACCGCACCGTCAAGCCGCTGGTCCTGGACCTGCTGCAGGAGGACCGCCGCGCCTGGTTCAGGAAGCTGTCGGACTTCCGGCTCTTCCTGCCGCCCAGGAACTTTGAGGGCACCAACCTGGAGTTTATGGACCGGCTGAGCCACCAGCTGGACGACATGCTGCTGTCCTGCAAATACAGAGGCGAGCCCTGTGGCGCACACAACTTCTCCTCAGTAAGTCCCACTTCACTGCAAAAACTCAAAATCTTTCCAAGAATATTTGTCTTATTTCTTGTCAAAATGTAACTAATCTCTCTCAACTTAAAGTAACTTGTTTTTAGATCATTTTCACTTGTTTCAAACTAATTTTCACTTGAAATAAGTAGAAAAATCTGTCAGTGAAAGCAAGTTTTTTGTGCTTGTAATAAGAAAGAAAAACTTGAAAATGTTTTCTACTTATCTCAAGTGAAAATATGCTTGAAAGAAGTAAAAAGTGTCTAAAAACAAGCTACTTTTTATGTGACAAATCTTATTTTTGAGTATAATTTGATTTGTTTTGACTAGAAGTGACATTTTGACTAAAATTAAGACAAATATTCTTGGTAAGATTTTGAGTTTTTGCAGTGTTCTTCCTGAAGCCTTGTTGTGTTTGCGTTTGTGTTTTTACTGTCAGCTGCAGGGTAAGAAGTTGCAAATATTTGCATCATGCTGAAACAACATATTGCTTCATTTTATGATATTTTTTGGAAGGTGCGTACTTCCCCTGTGCTGCTAACGGCCGAGTTATAAGGTCTATAAAAAGAAAAACTCAACTGTAAATACACATTCAGTCATCACTTCCTGTTGTAGCTGAGTGTTTCTGTGCTTCAGCAGCTGTGCCACTTGTTTAATGAGAGCTGGTGCTGGGTTATGTGCTGGAATACATGAACATCCCATCATGGTCATGAGACAAGAACAGGAGAGAAATGGGCGACGCTGGAGCTTGTGGCGAATCATAACCACCACCTTATCAAAAAGCTTCTTTTAAAACGCTGTGTAACCCCCCCACCTCCCCCCAGAGGAGTTTACTGTCTCTGATCGCTCTCATATCTGCCTCATTCTCTGCGTGGTTGGTTGTGGGTTTGGGGATTTGTGCGCCCACTCTCCGCAGATGTTTTCTCTCTGCGGTGAAGCAGCAGAAGCTCAGACTGAACTGTCTTTTTTTTTGTGTTATTGTGTTATTTCGTTTGTGCTCGTTTGTTTTTTTGTGCTCTTTTCTGAATGACTGGAGGGCAAACAGGAAATGCCAGATAAGTACCAGTGTACAAAGGTTACTCATGGTGCGTTTGTGTGTCACTTTGTGTTGCAGCTTGTTTGCCCTTTCTCATAAATTAGATTTGCTGAAATGCTAATCAAACCCTACTTTGATCAGTTTCTATTGACATTTGGATGGGGTGATGGGGGGAGCAGAGGTTGGACAATAGTCACTTCACCTTTCTGGTGCAGCAGAATTTGCCAATAACTTAATTTTATTAACCTTCAACCGATGCGTGCATCATCACAGACGGTGGCGTGGGTCTGTGTTTGAGTTTCAGCTGCAAAACGAAGGTTGAAAAAGGACAAAACGATCCAGTGGAGTTTGAGATCCAGGTTGGAGGTCTAGACTAAACACCTCTACGGGGCCTTGGTGGGTCAGCCAATCATAAACATTTTGTTTTGTTAACAACAATAGAGTGGCGAAGTCCCGCCCTTCTGTTTCTGCTACATGGGTCCTCAAAAACGAAAAATTATAAATCATTTTCTGATCCCATTTCAATTGTGCTTGGATTTTACATCTTTGTGATATTTAAAGATAATTTTTCACGCAAAGAAGATGAAAATTTAGCATGAAGAGTTTTGATAATGTTTGGTTTTGTGTGAGCTGCTTTGGTGTCCATTGAAAAACATTCATTTTTTTACACTCCGAACGGTCCCATGGGTGTCCAGAGGAAGGGGTGGGATTTTGCCACTCTATATAGATGCTAGAATCACCCTGACTGTGCAAATCATTAGTGTTTAGTTCAATCAGAAATCTCAGCTGGGCCTTCAACAGCCTGTCAGGGCAGAGAACCGAGTGCGTGGATCAGACTACAAGTAGACCTAACTCACAGGTGGCCATGTGGTGTTGGTCAACTTGCTCTGACTCTGGTTGCAGTAGATGGGTCCAGTCATCTGCACTAAAAAATACTCATTATTTTGTCCATGACGTTCATAACAAACCAAACCGTTTGAAAATCGGTCAAAAATTGAGCAATTTCTGTTTTTTTAGTAGAACATGCACAATAGGCTTAATGCTCTAGTGGACTGACGCATGGTGGCGGCGGTGTGGCGACACTGTGTCATTGGGCAGCAGCGCTGGGTGAGCCATCTAGTCTCCTTTTATATATTATTGTATGGGTAGAGCCATTGTTGATATTAAATAGGAAGTCCAGGACAAAGCCTTGACATGATACCTTATGTCACCTGTTTGAAAATGAAGATCTGGGTGGGGAGGAGTTTACCTCCATCAACATCTCCAGTCGTCAGTGGTTGATTTGGTTCCAGTTTGGGACTTGGTTCAGTCAGTTTTACATTTTTCAAACAGGGATGGCAGCACTTTCATGAGCCTCATTCTCAGCTGGTTAAAATGGGAACACGTGTCACCGCTGCAGGGGTCACCATCTGAAATCCAGAGCTGAAATCTGGAAGTTTCTCATTGTTACGACTCGTCAGATCGACACAGAAACAACAGGGTCTTCATCTGAGCTCCGGTCCATTCTAATGACCCGCAGCATCACATCACGAGGGGGAATTTCGATTTCAAAGATTGTGGCAGTGAAAGCAGCAGAGGCTTCGTCTTCCTGTCATCTATTTTTCTCTTTTTGTCCGTTCGCTCTTTTTTTTTTTTTCTTGTCTCGCACCAACAGAAAAATCTTTCTCCGTTTTCAGAAGCAGACCGAGAGCATCTGTGTTCTCATCTTTTATCAAATCAAGGTTTGCTTGTTTTTTTTCCTGTTGAGTTTCAGCTTTTTAAAAGAAAATGGTCCCTGCTCCTGCATTGTTCAAAAAATACACCAACTCCTGTTTGGTATTTGAAGGCAGCATGATTACAATGCTGACAAGTCAGCACTTAACCGGCCATAAAAAGACTCACTTTAGCTAAAATGCAGTGTGTTTTATTTGACTTATACTGTAGCAGCTCTGGCTGGTTGTTTTCTTGGCTCCGTTTGCTGCTGCTGCTCTTTTCCTCCACTTTGTTTTGTCTCTCTTGGCCTTTTGGTTTTGTCAGACACAGGACAAGATTCATCAGCCCACTGCTGCTGCTAATGAAGTCCTTGATCAGAACCATGGCCTCGGGGCAGGATCCATTAACTGTGTTTTGATGCAGACAGACTCATCTCGGTGCAGAGAGAGAGAAAGAGAGAAAGATATCCCTTCTTTTATGGATCTAAAAGTTGAAGATATTCGTTGAAGTGACTGATTTGATTCCTCATTATTCACAGGTCATGGGTTTACGCCGAGGTAATGCATTATGTGTGTTTTGTGCACAGGAGCAGTTGGTGTAGGTCTGGATGTAGTATCGCTGTTCCCACTGATAGTTTTCTGGCTTTATATGTCTGAACATCATGTTATCACGACTCCAGCTGCTGCTGATGGAGGGAAAATTGTCCTCTGAGATAAGCCGTGCAAACCTTAGACAACCACTCCTTACAAACTCTCTGAAATCACTGATTGGGGTTTTAAAGAGGGTGAAAGAAGAAGCAAAAGACTGAATCTCTATCCTAGCATCACGTTTTCACTGCTTCATGGACGGTTTGTTGTCAGCTTTATATTATCGATGCCCCCGAGTCCAACTCCTCTCTCATCCGCTCTCTACCTCATGAGGGGAGGGGCGGGGGCTTCATGCCGTTAACGGGCCCTCGGTGGCTTTGCTAATCTCATTAGCCTGCTCCTGCTAGCCAGCAAAGACTCCCCGAGGCCCATTCATTATCAGTGCATTAAGAGCTCTGTCACTCCAAGACTGAAAAGGATGCAACAACAGCAACAACCAGATTAAAAGCGGGGATAAGACGAAGCACACATCATGCACACACACACACACACACACACACACACACACACACACAAGCACAAGCACCGAGCGAGTAAATAAATACACGGCACAATCCTTGACCCGTGGCTGCACAAAGCCCAACGTCTCTTCATGCATGATCGTCCCCGGGAATAAGTGAGAAATTATCCTTTTTTTTTTCTTTTAAAGGGGACGTATGATGGAAATGTCACTTTTTGAAGACTTGTCTTTTCCTTCCGGCCTCCAAAATGTGAGAATTGACCAAAAAAATCTGTAATTTTCAGGCTCCTGAGGTTGAAATCCATTGGGTTTTACGAGCTGTTCCCTCAGTTGTCATGCAATTATGTCATTAGTTTTCGAATTTGCATAATACCACCCCTACCTGTGAGTACAGGTACCAGTAGAAGGGGTGGGGCAAGCAGTGGCTCATTTGCATTTAAAGGGACAGACACTGAAACTAGCCGTTCTGAACAGGGCTGTTTATAGAGGATGAAAAGAGCTGTGATGTTTGATCCTTGAGGTATTTTCACCAAAGCATGTCACAGATATGACTTTAAGACAACTGAGAACTATTTTAATTTGTGGAAAAAAGGGAGCAGAATATGTCTCCTTTAATAGCGGCTGAGGAGAAGCTGAGAGCTGTGAAATGGCAAACACCAGGTGGTGTGAGGGAAGAGAAAGGTGCAGCTCGAGGTTGGGGGGTGAGAGATGGTGTTGAGAGAGCGAGTGAAGGCATCTGGTTCATCGGTGTGGTTGGGAATACAAATGGATCCTATAACTCTGAGCGACCTCCTGCAGCAGCAGCAGCAGCAGCAGCGTCTCGTGTGCTGAATCTACTCTCTCACAGTGAATGGGAAGTGGAGGAAGGCCGGCTAATCAATAAATCTATGAGCTTTATGCTGTAGTTTATGGAGGCTCTCACGTCTTCTCCACTGCTGATACACTAGTCTCAGCCCGTCGTCCCTCCTCCACTGTAGGAGATGACAGAGCTGCAGTGAAGGCCCAGCTGTTAAAATGAAAGTGATACCTTATCTAATCGCTGAGCTAAGCTAAGCTAAGCTAAGCTAAGCCTCCCTCTCGGTGGAGCAGATACTCATCTCCACACACCGTCTCCTCCTGCGTCTGTGATGACAAATTAAACAGCGCCTGAGCTCGGAGTTGCAGGGAAGCTCCTAATCACACTCCAGGCGCAGGTGGGGGCGGAGGGGGAGGATGAAAAAATAAATAAATGGAGAACCTTTTTGCTTGACCGCTGCAATGTATCAACTCTATCTCAAGAGCAATCTTATAAGTGCACAGGCACAATAATGCTGCAGCACGCTCCCACACGTTTGTCCAGATATGTTTTCGAATTGTGAAAAATGTTGGAACAAGACCGAGTGTTAGATTTAGTGTTATTAATGTTTGGGCTTTTTTATTTTTTTATTTTTTTATTAAGGTAGTAGCTAAAACAGTGGATACTTGTGTGTGTGTTTTATGTGGAGTTGGAGCGAAAAGCAGATTGAAGATTGGACTTTTAATTGATGAAGTGGTCAGAAAAGCTCCAGCTCCAGACGAATGCTAATGCTCTTCTCTCTCTCCGTGCCAGATGTGTAAATATGCAAGCTGTGCAAGTTCCTTCGGCTTTACAAGTTCATCCCATCAGCCCGAGAAGCAATCTGTGCCTGCAGGAAACATATTAATACAGTGACATTTCACTGAAAAGTTCATTTAATGCAAAGTAAGCGAACGACTGCACGGACGCCAGATTAAAAAAAACAAATATTTGCCCCCGACAGTTGAGTTTTACAATCGTGAAACTCCCCTCCCACCCCTGAGATCGTTTGAGCAAATTTGCCCTTGACTTCATGCAGCATCTTTGTTTTGTGTTGCAGTGATCGTCTCTGCTCATGAATGAGACTTACAGCTTTGTACTTTTGCACATCACATCATCTTCAACTTGAGACCTACAGATGAGCAGAGAGGCCTGCTGTATGAGAGAACCGCTTTGCAATCCAACTCTGAAAAGGTTAATTGATTTGAAATGCCACCGTCTGCTCTATAGGACCTGTTTATAGAATAAGTTTCAGAGATGATGAAGAAGAAGAAGAAGAAGAAGAAGAAGAAGAAGATAAATGAACATTATAGATTTTTTTTCTTCTTCAGCAGATGCACACTTCTCATAGATTTACCTCCAGCTACGCCTCCTGTTTTCATCTGCAGCTCATAGCTCTCAGGGGGAAGGTGGAGAATCTGCAGCACCTGTTGAGTCTCATGTTATGCATCAACATCACAAACACAGAGAGGAGAGAGACTAACCTCCGACTTCCGCATACTACATCTCCTTTGTCCCATTCAAGTCAGTCAGAGCATTTCCACAGATCAGGCATCAATCATCGTCAATTAGATCGCCTCATACAGGAAGTCAAACGCACAGAACATCCTTTACAGTAAAACAACTACAAAGACTCCTGTGGACAAAAGCGTTTTCTCTTTGCAGATCCTGCCCCAGTGTCAGCCATGATGAAAATATAGCGATGAAATTGAGCTATTGGCTAGCGTAGCAACAACTCAATGCTAATTTATAGCCTCGTCAGGTGTGGGACGTCTCCTCCGGTCTGAGTGCCCTAAATCGTTTCGTCTGGTGTACCGACCCGACCGCTGCCTCCCGAAGGTTTAGAGTTACACTATTTAGAAACAGCTTATCTTCCCACTGATGGCCTCATTGGCTGTTGTAGGTCACACGGATTATGCGTCACGCTGCATATGATTCATCAGCCACTGATATTGGATCCGTCATCCATCAATCAAACGTCTTACTCGGGTAAACTCGTGTGTGCGTCAACTCGTGAAAACTCGGCATGACAAACAGGACAAACGGCCATTTAAACGTTATTTTGTAGTAGCTTTAATTCCAAAATAAAACACAATGGATCAACTTCCGATCATTAAATCATCACTTTGTCAACATTAGTTTCACCATGTCGGCACAAGCAACACATAAATCAGTCGGTTAGAGGCTCTAACAGGTAACAGGGCGTCATGAAGGAAGAACAATGAATCACAGAGATGGAAAAAACCTTTGTATGATTCAACACATCCCTTCAACAAGGATACAAACAGAAACTTAAACAAACAGCAAATCAACTTCAGAAAGGCAAAGTGATCTCTTGTTTACATTTTTATCTCACTTTACACAAGGCTGTTGTCACTCTAGCTTTAACACATCCGGTGTTGATCCCTCAGACGGAGACAGAGTATGTGAGGTTCATTTGCCTGAACCCCCCCACCTGATACTGCAGGTCTCCTCTGATTCTGTTTGTCATTGACCTTTTTGAGTGGCTTCCTGTAGCCTCGCGCCAGGCCATCACCTATTGATGCAAGTCGAAATAAACAAGCGGGAAGCTGCAGTGATCTCATTAACACAGGTGGCCCTCGGAGCTTACTCACGAGGGCATCACCCCCAAACACACACACACACACACACACACACATTTAATTTCCTTTCTTCAGAGCAAACGGCTCAACAGTTGTTGCAGAATCTCCGACTTTCTTCCAGCGTCTATTAAAGGAGCAGTATTCTGCCCCCTTTTCCACAAATTAAAATAGTTTCCAGGTGTCTTAACCCTCCTGTTGTCCTCCTGGGTCAAGGAAGGAAGGAAGGCAGGAAGGAAGGATGAAGGGAAAGAAGGAAGGACAAAGGGAAAGATGGGAGGAAAGAAGGAAGGGAAAAAGGAAGGAAAGATAGATGGAGGGAGGGAACAGATTGGGTCAATTGGGTCAAAAAGGAAGGAAGAAGTAAAGACGAAGGGAAGGAAGGAAGGGAGGGAAAAAGGATTGTGGAAAGAGGGATGGGAAAAGGGAAGGAAAGAAAATGGAGGGAGGGAAAAGATCAGGTCAATTGGATCAAAAGAGGAAGGAAGAAGAAGTAAGGATGAAGAGGGAGGGAAGGAAGGAAGGGAAAAGGGATTGTGGAAAGAAGGAAGGGAGAAAGAAAGGAAAGAAGGGAGGGAACAGATTGGGTTAAAAAGGAAGGAAGAAGTAAGGGCGAAGGGAAGGAAGGAAAGAAGGGAAAAAGGATTGTGGAAATAGGGCAGGATGGAGGGAGGGAACAGATTTGTTCAAGGAAGGAAGAAGAAGGGAAAGAAGGAAGGAAAGAAGGGGAAAAGGATTGTGGAAAGAGGGAAGGAAAGAAAGATGGAGGGAGGGAACAGATTAGGTCAATTGGATCAAAAGAAGAAGGAAGAAGAAGTAAGGATAAAGAGGGAGGGAAGGAAGGAAAGAAGGAACGGCTGGTTTCAGTGCCTGTCCCTTTAAATGCAAATGAGCCACTGCTTGCCCCGCCCCTTCTACCGGTACCAGGTAGGGGTGGGGTTATGCAAATTTGAATCCTAGTGACATCACTGGAAGACAACTGAGGGAACAGCTCATAAAAACCACATGGATTTCAACCTCGGGAGCCTGAAAATTACAGATTTCTTTTTATCAATTCTCACATTTTTTGGGGGCCGGAGGGCAAAACAAACATCCAAATATATGTTAAAGAGCCTTCAAAAAGTGATATTTCCATAATATGTCCCCCCTTTAAAACTCACACACCGGTGCCGTGCGGCGGCAAATGGATGCAGCTGGGTGTCCGGGAGCGGTGTGACATGGACAGCGCGCCACAGCAAACAGTCACCTTAATACCCCGGTGTAATGCGAGCCTTGAATGCAGATGAAAAGATTATACATGGTTAGTATTCATAAGGTCACGTCAATGCATAAAGCCCCGGACTCGTAAAAGGTTAGTGTTTGAAATAGAAAACTAATGGATGCTGTTCTCCTCCATGAATACCATTAGCTGAAGCTGCAGCCGGTCTCCACCTGCTCCTGATGATGAGGGACACACACACACACACACACACACACACACACACACACACACAAGTTACTGTAATGTTATTACGAAAAAAAAATGTGTGTGTGTTGCAGAGTTTTTCCATCAGAGGCAGTGATGACAGGTGACGGGAGCAGTTACTGCAGTGATTGAGAAGCGTATGTGTGTCTGTGACTCACTTGACCTTAAGGCTGAAAATATGCTGTTTTATCTCCCTCACACACACACACACACACACATATACACACTCTTTTTTGGAAGATATGCAAACTATTACAGATCTATTTTCACTATTAGGACCTTTCGGTGACAAACAGCCACCTGAACGATTTGTCTCAGAGTCTCAGGGTGTGTGAGTGTGTAAATGTAAAAATGCTGCAGGACATAATAAAAGAAAGAATAATGATTCACAACAATACAAAACATTCACAAAAAATGAATTACCTGATCATTGCATCAACAACAAACAAAGAAAGAAAAACCCTGTGTATCATAGACACAAGGTCAGGTATTATTACAGTAGAGGAGGGGGGGGGGCTGCTTGCAGGGCGGGTGCAGGCGATTGCGTTTCATTGCACCCGTTAAGCTCACCTTCAGTTGATCTTCAGATGAAAAGTGTAAAGTGAAACACAGTCGAGTGTCTCACAATCCTCTGAGCTCCGGTGTTTTTTTTGTGTGTGTTTTTTTTCCATACAGTATGCGACTGTCAGCCAGCGAGCTAACAAACGGTGTGATGTGTGTCACAACATCACGTCTCTGCCTCCTCCTACACTGTAAACTCTCATTATAACTACAATTAAACTGTGAGTTTTCCAGTTTAACTTGTAACTTCAGTGACTTACAAAACTTTTTCTTACATATATAATTAATTTGAAACATCGTTAGCTTATTAGCACCCTGTGTCGTGTTTGAGTAAAAGCCGATGGTAAAGATTCAGATGTTAACAACTTGTATAATCACAGAGCTGATGAGTGACTAGATATTACAACACGACGCCCATTAAATCTGAGTTTTTAATTAAAGTCTAAAAGTCTGGCCAGAGCGTCCATGTTCATGTTTATTTAGTTTCCAGTTAGAAAACTTATTATTATGAGTAAGAAACGGATTCTCTCCTCATTACAATAAATCCAATACAGAGCATGATCCTTCATCCTTCTTCTTTTTTTTACTAATATGACTGAAATGACTCAATGAATGATTTTAATTATGTGTCTCAGATGAGCCTTGTCCGATCCAAATTACAGCAAAGCAGGATGAAGACTTTTTTTTTTTACTTCAGCTGAGTCTGAGTCCTGCTTTATAATTGGCTTCAGTCAGAGGTATCACACACACACACACAGACACACACGAGTGCTGATAGTGATGTGAAGGCAGCTGTGGAAAAAAAAAAGTGATGATTAAGAGGATCAGTGCCTTTACTCTGAGAATATATTCCATGTGTTATATATTAATAGGTTCTGTTTGCACTGGAAACTTGGAGAGTAATGAAAAGTACAAAAAAAACTGTGGTTTGTTCTGGAGTTATTTTCTCAGTGATTTCCACTCTGATCTTCTCATCAAGTGTTTGACACTTCAATCTAAAATTATGTGAATCATGTCTTGAATGTTTGGATTCCACTGAGTTATGACTCAGAGATGAAGCATTCAGTTTTCTGACACAAATTGCAGCTATTTAAGTTTTTAAAGGAGCTTACATTAAACTGGCTCCATCCACTCCTGACCAGTGTTGAATGTGTGGAGGAGAGGATTTGTGCGAACAGATGTTTATGTTTATAAACCTCCTCATTAGCATCTGCATAGCATCCGCTATTCTTCCTGGAGACAATAAAAGAATACACATTCACACTGGACAAAATAGACCTAGACATAAAACAACACAAACAAATGAATACAGACAATGTGTAGACCATATAGACAGATACAAAACAATATACAGTATACCCAAACCACTTTACATACATTCAATACAAGACCCACACAACAACAAAATAACAAGACAAGACAGCTCCAACCAGGTTTCCATAATATAATGATACTCATCTACAAATAATTGACTCTATACTATAACCCATATCCTTATATCAAGTACAACATCATGATTAATGGAAGTTCATTTTTAAGTAATGTTCTTTCAGAGCTTTTTTAAAAGCATATATACCATTTAGTTGTTTAATATAACTTGGCAATGAGTTCCATTCTTGCATTGCTGTGTATATGACTTTGTTCCTGGTTGGTGTAGTTTTATGTTTTGGTAAAAATAAAACAACCTTCAGCTGCGTGTCTTGTTAAATAATTGTGTGTGTTGTTACTAAAAGAAAGTTTTTCATGGAAAATATATGGACTTTTTGTGGTTAAAACAGTTCTCAAAAAATCATTGAAGAGTACAGAAGTCTATGTTTTACATCAAACCAAGACAGAGAGAACTATGCATTCTTCTAACGTTTGTTTTGAACCAGTTGCAGTTTTCTTATGATCAACAGTTCATGTGTAAGTCTGCAAATACAAAAAACAAAAAATCAGACAAAGAGGAAACATCTGTGTCTCCTTCTTCCTCCCAGGTTGAAAACACCTGCTTCAATTTAGTTTAGATTGAGTTAATTGGACTCGTTGGCTGTTACATTACAACAACTAATAACCTGAACAGACGACTCAGTTCTGGTTCGGTTCACTCTAAATGTCTGTAACATTTTTTACAGTGTAGTTCAAAGCATCTCCTACTGTATCAGGATGAACTCTTGTCTTCACCACATCTCAGTGCAAAATTTTCTTCCTCTGTAGTTATAGTTTTTGTATTTATACATCTCGTGTATCACATTTATATACCTCTGATACATTTATATACCTCTGTGTGTGCATTTTACATTGCTATTATTGTTTTATTATTATTATTCAGCTCTTTTTTACTTGCACTAATTATATAGAACATATTTATATTTATACAGTATTGTTTACAGATTTATTTAAACTGTCCTATTTCTGTGTTCTCCGGAAGCCAAGCAATGACATTTCGGTGCCAAAAAATCACTGTTGTGTTTCTTTGTGTAATGACAATAACGAAAGTCTATGTCTAAGTCTAAGTCTCATGAGGAAACGCCGGCGTCCTCTTTGAGTTTATACGAGCAATGAGTGGACGCTGGAGTGTACTTGAACGCATCGAGCCGTCAGCACCGGTCTTGTGCTTTTGTTAAAACGAGTCCAAGCGTCTGTGGACGGTCGTTAGCAGCCAGTGTTAATGTGTGAGAATCCAGCAGCAGCAGGTACAGCACTGACACTAATATGAGCTTCCCACTGTGACAGGGCAGCAGTCGGCCCACACACTTTGGATTTTTACCTTAATTAACCAGCTCCAGAGTCCTAGTTCTGGTTAAATCAATGACTTGTAACTAGTTCCAGGCAGAATGGAGCGTCTCTTGGCCGAAAACCAACCTTGTAAGATCAGAGCCTCTGACCCGGTGTCCCAGCTCTCGTCTCCATGGCGACACCGCCACACAAACGTAACGCGCTAACCCGTAACCCGTAATCTCTTGTTTATGACAGATAAGACTACACAGATATACACATGGTAACATGGTAGATGATAAGTAAGGGATAATGTATAGTTCGGAGGTTGTTATGGAGAAATAAACCCCGACAGGTTGTATATAAATAACGTTATCCACCGCTCCATGGATTGATTTCTCACCGGCTTCGTTGGAAACAAATGCACATGGAGGAGAGGAGGGTTAGAGACACAGAGGAGGAGACACCAGACTTGCATAAATCCACTTTAAACACACATAACATGATGTTGCATCTTCTGCAGCATCATGATCCACATCGTCGTCCCATCTTCACACTGATTTACTGTAACTCCAAAGTGGTTTAAAAGCTCAGCTGCAGCAGTAATGAGAGGTTTGTGCACAGCTTTTCGAAATAAAAAATAAAAAAGTTACATTCCATTTTTCTAACACGTTGGCAAAAGGCCAAGAACATCTTTACAATTCATTACATCCCACACACTCAATATAGACTACTGCTTTCACAGAGAGGAGATCGTGGGGGTGGGAGGGGCTGCCGTCCCCTCTGGTTATCAGAGTACAACCATCTCTACATGATGTCCACCTTTCTTGTCGGGGTCAGATATATTGTGTGGTGTGTGTGGGTGTGAGTCTGCAGAGATGTAGTGGAGCTCTGAGGACGCTGGGGTCAAACTGCAGCTCGGCATTGAGCCCCGTTTGAGGCACACGTGAGCTGAGCGTCCTCTTTATCACACTGTGTTCCCTAATCTGCATCAGCGGCGTGCAGCAGCGTCTGTGATTTCCACGATCACTGAATCACGGATGGATTTGCGGAATTTGACATAATTTGACTGATGTTTCCGTGTGGAAGAGGAACGCATGTCTGATTGCGTTCCTCGCAAAAAATTGCACAGAGGGAAGCAAATCTGAGTGGCACAAGTGACACATTTTAGTCATTAAAGGGATAGTTCAACATTTCGGCAAACTGGCCCATTGCCATAATTCCTATAGTCATAGTAGTAGGTTCGTTACCTTTAATTGTCGGTGCAGATGCAGACGCAGACTGAGTTGTTTTACGGGGTAAATTCATGCAAAACCGCTGATGCATGTTCCCGTTGGGGACAGTTTTTCATCAAGCAGTCTCTGTATTTCCCTCTAAAACAACTCTGTCTGGTAACGTTGTGTTATTATCTCATAGCGTGGTGAATGTGCAGGTCACAGCTTGTCCACCAGAGCGTTGTGGAGTTGTTGGATTGTGTATTTGATGAGTTTGATGAGGGAAACCAAGAAATCCCATGAGCCTCCGTAGCGTAGCTCTGAGCAGCTCACGGCTCTGCTCCACCATTCTAAAAATAGCTGCACCGACAATTAAAGGTCACAAACCTACTGCTATGACTATAGGGATTATGGCAATGGGCTAATTTGCCAAAATGTTGAACTATCCCTTAAACATTAAAAACACACTCTTTTTGGTAGTAAAATAAGAGTAACAGGTAAAAAAAACTGAATTCCCATGAAATGGAATTTAGGGAAAAAATAAAAGGGATTTTACAGGGCCCTACATCTGATTTCATCTGGAGACTGGTGAATCCTAAACGGTGTCAGCAGCAGACAATTCAACTTTCTATCAGATTGGTGCATGAGAAGCTGCTGCTGCTCCACCCAGGACATGCACTGCACCTCCCGGCAGAATGTTTTTTTTTTTATGAACTCTTGTGCTGCCTGTGGAGAACAGATAGCAGTTCCTTTACGCACCACTAGTTTTTCTTTTCCAACTTCAAATTAGGAAGGAGACTTGTGGAGGTGCCACAACCCTCTCTCTCTCTCCCCCCTTTCAATTACTGCTGCCTTTGTGCCTTCCAGCAAGACACTTAATCCCCCTGCTGCATCCGTCAAGAACGCTGAGCGAGTGGTGGAGTCGTACGAGGCCGAGAGAGCTGCCGGACGACTCTCAGGTGTGTGTGTGTTGTGTGTGTGTGTGTGTGTGTGTGTGTGTGCAGCAGCGTAGGACCGGTGAATATAAACAGACTTGAAACGGCCGGTGGATGTTTGTTCTCTCTTGAATCTCACATGACTGTAACTTTGAAGGAGGAATCAACAGAAGCAAATTCTCCCGACAGTCTGTTTTGAGGTCGTGCATCTTTGATGAAACCTTGTGCTTGTAGGCTACAACACATGCACATGCACATGCACATAAACAGTTTCAGGTTCAGTTTAGTTTTTTTGAAAAAGGACAATGCACATTAATAAACATTGTAGAAAAAAACACATGTAAATGCACCCAAATTAGCTTAAAAAGCTAGTTTTCATCGACTGTCCCTCTGCCAGATTGTACAAGGCAACCTTTAAAAACAACAATGGAATAAAATATTGTACCACATGGGGTAGAACACATACACATACATACAGTACATAATAAATACACATTTGGACAACAATAACAACATCAGTGCTCACATCTTTGGGTGTCTACAAGCCAGTTCTTAGCATTTGCTTGGAATGAGTGATATGATGGAGATTCTCTGATTGGTTGTGGCGCTGTGCTCCATTGATGTGATGCTTTGAATGAGAATACAGCCTGGCTGAATGTGGTGTTCCTAAACAGGATTATGCAATCTTTTTTTGTCACACCTCCTTGCGTAGTTCTAATAGCGGAGGATTTAAACTTAATAAAACTGGATAGTGGAGGAGGAGCTGAGCCCTGCATGATCTTGTATACTTGACAGATGTTTTTGTATGTAATTAGGTTGTCCCAGCACAAAACTTTATACTTTTTCAGGATATGGCAATGGTGATATGTCTAAAGGGTTTCTTGTCTAGTGTTTTAAGTGCTTGTTTGTAAAGTGATTTCAAAGGTTTTAAAGCAGTGGAATGTGCGTTAGACCATGCACATGCACTTGCACTGTTTTCCACATGCCTCCCCCCTCTGACCTCTGTGACCTGCTGGTGAGTCAGTTGTGATAAAACTGGATGTTATTGATGTCAGACTTAATCCATATTTTATAGCTTTTCCCGGTGTCAGGAGCTCAGGAGCGTTGGATACACTCACCTCAGCCTCTGGTTGTGAAGCAGCTTTAGGAGGGGATGTGGAACGCAGCAGCAGCAGCAGCAGCAGCACGTGTTGTGTGTGTGTGAGTGTGATGTTTGCAGAGTGTATTAGCTCGTCCGAGAGGCAGCCATTAGATTAGTTACTTCTATAAATCAGAATGCAATTCCCTTTCCACTTTATCATCGAGGGATTTCAGCGAACATTAAATATTTCATCTGTGGCTGGAAGATGATGGAGCAGAGTCCGTCCTGTTCAGGAGGAAGAGGAGTTTGAATTTAGGGAGGCAGAAGGAGAAGAGAGAGGGCGAGGGAGACGGTGGCTTTCCAGATTTAACCCGAACAATATCAAAGAGAGAAACCTCTCGGAGACGTTGAAGTGCTGTCAATAATTTAACACAGTGGATGTCTGTGCGTTGTTTGTGCCTCTCTGAATATCTCTATGAATAATGGAAGCACAAGGAGCAATTCCCAGCAATTCATCCTCCCTCTGTCTGACAGCACGCTTTAATTCAGCTTTACCTCCGCTCCCATATGCAGCTGCTGCTGCTGTATATATAAATATATAAACATGTGGATCATTTCCATTGTTTACATCGACAGTGTGTGGCAGATTAAAAATTCAGTAGGTTTCCCACCCCGAAATGTCAGACACACTTAATTAGTGAGAAAGCTGCATGTTGGTGCTGCTGGATTCTGTTTGTTCTGACTCAGAAGGAAATGATTAACTGGGTAAACGTCAGGACCTGCACCGTCACTGGATGTTAAAGGTACATTGCGTAGGAATTACTTCCATCTAGCGTTGCGGTTGTATATCGCAAGCAACTCAGTCGTATTTTTCATGCTGCATTCACGTGAAATTGGGCAGACGGCAGACGGACGACAGTCGCTGCACGTAACGGCATAAACAAGCCTCTATGTAAACAAGTGGTCCGTCAGCACGAGGCAAAACAATACACATGTGCTGCTTTTAGGGGTTAGGGTTTCCTTCTTTGACAAACACAGCTTGTGTTCAATAGTATTTTAGAAAAAAAAACAGCCTTCCTAGAAATTAACTCGAGTAAAAGTAAAAATATTTGTCTTGGAAATGTATTCAAGTAAGAGTAATAAGTACCAAAGAAATCTAATACTCAAGTAAAGTACAAATCCTCTGGATATGTACTTAAGTACAGTACTCAAGTAAATTTACTCCGTTAATGTCCACCACTGCACGTGACAATATGTTGTCATGGCGATGTCGTATTGTTTACCTGACCCACGTTTTACCGGCTTTCTCTGGACTTCTGTGACTAAAATGACATCTGGTTTGTTAGCGACGGCCGTCTGCCCGACTGCAGGTGAATGCAGCATAACGCTCCATTCCTCCTCACTGCGTTACCGCGGTGACTTTTCACAGACGCCACCTCGACCTGAGCCGACAGCTCCGGTGTCTCCGCTGGGTTTCCGTGGTTTCCTACCGTCACGCTGCCACTGAACGTAAAAACATGGCGACACCACATGGCAGCCAGCACCGAGCTTACCCGCTCCATGGAGATATGAATGATATGAACGGCTCATTCAGAGCTGAAAGGAACACTTCACTTTGTTGATGGGGGGGATTACTGGTTAATGAAAAACAGACTTTTGAACCAAATAATCGATTTTCCTGAATAGATAACAGGAGAAGTTACACAATGTCCCTTTAACGCCAAAACTTTATCAGCATCAGCATCAGCCGTCGTCTCCGGGGTCAAACATCTGGGCCCAGATGTGTAAATGATGCATGTGTTCACTGTTTCACCCACACACAGGAACACAGGCTGTGCAGCGAGATGCCTAATTTAACATAAAGTTAGAGTAGAAACGACTCCACTGAGCTTCTTCATGAGGTTTATTGTTCAACGATTTTACAATTCATCAACAGGAATAATTGTTTGTGCTCAACGTTCCCTTCAGCCTTCAGAGCTTAATGTCATTATTATTTACTCTGAGCTGTTTACTTTCTTATTACCAGTGAAACACCACTTTATATTTGCAGTCATTGGAGTGAAATTAATCGATTCAGGTTTTTTGCTTCAGTGAAGCCGTTCTTCATCCTCGTCAGGAGTTTTTTTTAGTTTTCATGTTTTGTCCTTCTTTCTATAACCACAGGAATCCAGATGTTTTCAGGTTTAAACTTCTCTAAACTCAGTGTGAACTCTTCTGTGGTTAAATTTTAGATCTTGAACTTCTGTTTTGTCTGTTGTCAAGTTTTTAATGCAAACTGATTAATGGTTAGGGTCTTCTGGTTGTAGAATATGAGGCTTAAATTGGTTTCATTCATGAATCCACACAGAGTTTGTGGATTCTCTAGACGAACGACGTCCATTCCCCCAGTTTCCACTCCTCATCTCTTATTCTGTCTCATACGTCTGTGTTTGGAGAAGTAAAATACAGTTGGATGCAGCGGCAGACGATACAAATAAGACAAACAAGCAACACAAATAAACCTTAAAGTCAGTTCACTGTTGTAAAAGCTGCAGAGACGAGTCTGAGCATATGGAAAAGCTCAGATAAAGTCATTATTGAGGATTATAACAGGAAGTGAAGCGGCTCGAAGGCTTGACGCCGTCACCGTCAATGAATCCCAAACACCAACAATCTGTCGGTTCGTTCCGTCAAACGCTGACGTTGGAGATGTAAATCGATGAAAACGGCTCCAAACTATATTTTTTCTCCTTTCATAAACACAGCGAAGCAACACTGTCATTTTTTTTTTTTTTTTGAGCAAACTCATCTTGGAGTAAATAGTGCATTTGTTGGCAGCAGCAGATTAATACATATTTGATGCTTTACTGAGTTTTTACAGCAGCAGCAGCAATATATGTGTGTGTGTGTGTGTGTGTGTGTGTGTGTGTGTGTGTGTGTGTGTGTGTGTGTGTGTGTGTGTGTGTTGATTTTAATGATGTGGGCCGGTGCAGCAGTGTGTGGCTTGCTGATGTGGTTTTAATAGATTTTGGACAACAATTTAGTTTTGTGGCAGAGAAGAATAAACTGAATCAGGCGTTGGATTCACTTGTTTAGTCCAATCAGCTCCTGGCGGCTGGATCTGCTCTTTTCATGGGGATTTGTTGACTTTATGGATGTTTATATATATTTATATATATTTTTTAAAGCCCCAGTATGTAACTTATTTGGCTTTTTATTAGCAAAGATCAAATATTGCTTTCATAAATACGTATTTCACACCCACATACAAATGAAAGCTTTCTCGTACCTTAGAATGAGTTGTTACAAGTCGTTACAAATACATAAGTGGGCGACGCACCGAACCGAGGCGGCCATGTTGCATCGCCATTTTTTACGTTGAGTGGCAGCGTGACCGTAGGTAACCATGGAAACTCAGCGGAGCTGTCGGCTCGGCCTGTTAAAACTGTCACCACTGTGTAGTGTGAGGAAGGAAAGACGGTAAAACGTGGGTCAGGTAAACAATACGACATCACCATGACAACATATTGTCACGCCTGTATTGTTTTGCCTGGTGCTGGCGGACCACTTGTTTACATAGACGCTTGTTTATCCTGTTACATGCAGCGTCTGTTGTCTGTCTGACGTCCGCCCGATTTCACGTGAATGCAACATCAAGAATACGTTCCGATATGCAACCGCACCGCTAGATGGGGGAATTCCTACATACTGGGGCTTTAAAAAGCTGCGTAATCATACAGTTATGAAAACAAGACCCAAGTTTAAAAAGCAGCTTCGTCTGTGGTCGTACTAAAAGTTTCCAGCTGCAGCAGAAGTCTCTTAATTAGACGAGCCCTTTTCATTCCCAACGACCACATAACACACTCTGGAAGTGAGAAAGCCCACGTCTGCATGTGAAGCAGCTCCCACGCCGCCACGTTGTCCTCCTCAGTGCATTAAGTAAATTAGACCACGGGACTGTTCCTGGCTGTGTCCGGGCCACACTTTTCATCCAGAGAGTAATAAAAGGCCAAGTTCTGTTCTGATGAGCAGCGTCTCCGACGTGGACGGACGTGTGAAGAGGGAGCTGGTGACTTCAGAGGCTCATCAGCGTCTCCGTCCACGTCCTGCACGCCGTCGTGGGCACAGGTGGCACCGGCTCATTACCCAAACCCCTACGGTCTGTCTTTCACAGGCAAAGGGAAATGTGGACTGTTATTAGCACAAACCCCTGCTGCATCAGTGTGTGTGTGTGTGTGTGTGTGTGTGTGTGTGGGTCAGGACATGTGTGGGAGACGGCAGCAACAACAACAAAAAAAAAGCACACAGCCGAGCCGAAGAAAACTCTACAACTCCAAAGGGAAAAGAAAAATATTTCACACTGCTGTGGCTCTCATTATGAGCAGAGGCTAAATAAATTACACCTGTGTTGTGCAACCCGTCCATCCATCCATCCATCCATCCATCCATCCATCCATCCATCCATCCATCCATCCATCCATCCATCCGCCCACGTTCCTGAGTGAGATTTATGCAGACAGTGTAAACAGAGAAGGGTATACAGTCAGTCAGTCAGTGTGAAAGAAAAACAAACAAGCATTAAAGGTAAAAAGCAGATACTGTATATGCAGAGAGATATGCAGAAGCTCGCTAGACTGGCAGGGATCCGTGTCAGACATGAAAGCGTTTGTGCAGCTCTGTTTCAGTCTCTGTCTGACTTTTTTTGTTTTTAAACAGACGCCTGCAGACGTCGGTGCAGCCGCGGCGTTGGCGTCAGCTCTGAATATATTCATCCATGCAGGATGAAAAAACACAGGTGCACACACTTTTATTTCGAATAAAGAGACTTTATTTTTTTCCGCTCTGCATTCAGGACAGTGTCTCGGTGCTTGTCAGGCTGTAATCGCTCTGTGCTATAGACTCCATATGTTAGCGTCGCTCTCCTCTCACAGATCCCGCTCGGTGCCAGAGCGGTGGATGCATTTCAGCCGTCATCGCTGTCCTCAACAGATGGCAGCCGGGCGGCCATTTATTTTTTTAAAAGTCTTTTAGAAAGGCATTAAATCTTCATCATCCTCTTCATCATCGTCATCAGCAGCAGCAGCGGCCAGCAGAACCAAAGCAAAGCCCGGCTTCTGAGTGAAAAGTTAATAACATTGGATACTTTCATATCAGCATAAAATAGGCTACCCTTAAAATTTAATATTTAAACAGACTCATTTTAACCGGCCGACAGGAAGCTGCACTGAGCCAAGTTTTTGTTCAGAGAGCGTCAGTGAATTACACATGAAGGATCGATCGAGCATTGCAACTCCAAAATAGTTCATGTTATGTTATGTCAGGATAAAGAGAACACTAACACACACATATATAAACACAGACGTGGACAAAATTGTTGGTACCCGTCTGTTAAAGAAAGAAAAACTCTAGGAGAAAGTCCTGCTTTGGTCCTTGACTTTGGTCAGTTTCAAGTTATTTCAGTGACAATTGTGGGTTTTTCTTTATTTAAAGGGACAGTGTGTAACTTATTTGACTTTTTTTTTTTAGCAGAAATCAAATATTGCTTTCATAAATACGTATTTACTGAAGTCTAATCACAACCGCGTACAAATGAAAGCCGTCACGTAGCTTAGAATGAGTTGTTTACAAATACATAGGTGGTAGGTGCACCCACCGGAGGCTGCCATCTTTGAATACAGTACGCCAAAGCGGACAAACTTGGCTCAAACGCTCTATTATTTAGTGTCTGTGACTGGGCTCGTGTCCCCGGAGGATGATCGACGTAGTTGTTTTTGTTTTTTTTCTGCCGTTACACAACACTCACGGTGCTAGTTAGCATTAGCAGCTAGGCTACATCTTACAATCTTTTTAAAAAAAATTTTTTAGCAGTGCCGTTGTTATAGCTAATCATACCGTAGCCTATATATGTCCTCTGATCTTCCTTCATGGGACCGCACTGCGTAACTAGCTCATCCTGTAAGTCCTGTGTAACTTTGTGCTGTGAAATATGACTGAAGGCACTAGTGGAAGTCTGCATCTGTGTTAAAAAAAAAAATGACTGTAATTGGTCAAAGATATTGTTGGCGAGTGAGCGCTGCAATCTAGAATCTGAATGCTGGATGTCACGGTTTAGCCCCGATACTACATACTGAGGCTTTAACCGAAGGGAACCAACAATTTTATTTGATGAAGCTCCAGAAACATCCGGTCCACATGTTGACCACTAGCTGCCACATCTGTATGATGAAGTTTATCTCTGTGTTTGGTCTCCACCAGCTCGGCCAATATGTTTCAGCAGCTGCTCTAAGAAAATGCATCAGCCTCTCTCTATGTGTGTGTGTGTGTGACATTTGGTGAAAGGCAGTGAGTTGGACATTTTGGTCTTTGGAGCTTTTGAAAACAGCTGCTGAGGCAAAAGAGTAAAGTTGCAGAAAATGACTGTGAAACTCTTTAAGGCTTGAAGCGAGCTGCAGAGTCAGGTGATAACTTTCTGCAGATCCATTTACTATAAAACTTTCTCCCTTTTTCACATTGTCTCACTGCTTCCACACTGTCGTTTGTCATGATGTGGTTGTGATGATAATAGTAATAATATCCAGTAGAGCCAAGCGAGAAACCACATCCTGAGCCCCGAGGCTATAATAAAAAACAATATCATTAACAAAACAGGACAGAAAAAATGTTCATCAGATCTCATCTTGGTTAAATCTCATGTCTCATCGTGAAACAAACCGATCACAGTGTTCATCTGGTTGGCAACAGGAACTTAAAGGGATAGTTCACCCAAAATTCAAATTTCACTCATTATCTACTCTCCCTCATGTCGACAAAGAGCTGGGAGAAGTTTCAGAGTCCTCCGTGGCTTCTCTGAGTTACAGGGGGTCTCGGCGTAGCAGTATTTGTCCATATAATGGTTGTCAATGGATACCAAATTTCTTCGTCCAAAAAGACACACCAAAAAACATCCAAATACCTCCATACTGCTCGTGTGTAATGTCCCTCTTGTATTGAAGCCCCGACATGAGAAATTGTTCTGAAAAAAATTAAATAAGTCTATATTTTAAGCTTGTTTGTAGCGGAAGCTCCCAGTGTCTCAGTTCACTGCTCTTCCTGTGTCTTCCGGCGGAACGATTTTTCATGTCGGGGCTTCAATACAAGAGGGACATTACAGACGAGCACTATGGAGGTATTTGGATGTTTTTTGGTGTGTCTTTTTGGACGAAGAAAGTTGGTATCCATTGACAACCATTATATGGACAAATACTGCTACGCGGACCCCGCCCCCCCGTAACTCAGCGAAGCCACGGAGGACTCTGAAACTTCTCCCAGCCTTTAGTCGACATGAGGGTGAGAAATTTGAATTTTGGGTGAACTATCCCTTTAAATCAAGATTATCATCAAAGTAAAAGTGCTCAGTGTGCCGCTGTTTGTTCGGTGCTGGGTGGGGTCGGAACAGGTGGGAAACCTCCTCTGAACCTGTGAGCTGTGTGTGAACTGAACTGAAGTGTTTGCTGATAACACTGTTGTGTATTTGCTGTTTGGTAATTCCCTCCCAGCATCACGACGGCTTCACTCGCTGCTCCGCTCTGCCAGATTCTCCACAGTGGCTCGTTTTCAAAGGCCTCAGTAAACCCTGCAGTGATTAGTAATTACCAGCGTGTCCTTTGGTTCCTGTAGCAGAAGGACGGCGTCCCTCCCCCATCCCCCCATCCCCCACATCGCCCCATCCCGTCCTCCAGCTCCTTCGTCCTCATCATCACCTCTTCACTTTCCTCCCCGAAGGCTTCACGATTTTTGCAAATAGGACGCGCCGGTCCTGACAGCCGAGGCTCAGGTGTCCTTCTTGAAGGACAGGTGCTCGTCCTGGCCTCTGGGGAACTTTCTTGGACAGAGGACATGAGGAGGACGGGGCAGCATGATGATGATGATAATGATGCTGACAGCTTTTTAAAGGGATAGTTCAACATTTTGGCAAATTGACCCATTGCCATAATACCTATAGTCATAGCAGTAGTCAGTGCATGTTGTTTTTAGAACGGCGGAGCAGAGCCGCGAGCTGCCCAGAGCTAAGCTATGGAGGCTAATGGGATTCAAACTCATCAAACTCATCAAATACACAATCCAACAACTCCAAAACGCTCTGGTGGACAAGTTGTGACCTGCACATTCACCACGCTATGAGATAATAAGGCCCAATCCCATTTCACCCCTTGGCCCTACCACAGGGGTGTCAAAGTCATTATAGTTCAGGGGCCGCATTCGGCCTAATTTGATCTCAAGAGGGCCGGAACAGTAAAATGATTGCATTTGCATATTAACCTGTAAATAACAAGAACTCCACATTTTTCCCTTTGTACTTTGTGCAAAGTACATTATTAAGATGTGTACAGTTTATGAGCTATCCTTTTTACAAAAAAATATGAACATTCTGAAATTTAGGGCTGGGCAATATGAACCAAAAGTAATATTGTTTTTTTAACTGAATGGCAATATTAACAGAACGTTACCAGACAGAGTTGTTTTAGAGGTAAATGCAGAGACTGCTTGATGAAAAACTGTCCCTGAAGGCAACGTGCATCAGCGGTTTCACATGAATTTCCCTCTAAAACAACTCTGTCTGGTAACGTTGTGTTATTATCTCATAGCGTGGTGAATGTGCAGGTCACAACTTGTCCACCAGAGCGTTGTGGAGTTGTTGGATTGTGTATTTGATGAGTTTGATGAGGGAAACCAAGAAATCCCATGAGCCTCCTTAGCGTAGCTCTGAGCAGCTCACGGCTCTGCTCCGCCGTTCTAAAAATAGCTTGCACCGACAATTAAAGGTAATGAACCTACTGCTACGACTATAGGGATTATGGCAATGGGCCAATTTGCCAAAATGTTGAACTATCTCTTTAAACACTTCGAATGCCCAGGGAAGGGTGGACAGACGCCGAAAGCGCCGGTGGACGAGTTCTGCAGGAACGGGACACGGCGGCGGCGTCCAAAAGCCCCCGACCGGCTTAACTCATCCGTATCAAACGTTTCCTCTGTAATCATCGATGTCCAGAGGAAAAGACTTCACATTTTCAAAGTCAAGCATGCAAAATGAAAAACTCTCCCTCTGCCATGTTTCCCAACGCCACTGGGCAACACGGGAAAAAAAAAAAAAAAAAAAAACCTCAGTGGATTCATCTTTTGTCTCCTCCACTTTGCCGTCCGTGATGTTGCCAGTGGAAACGAGCTATACCTGCCCGTGGTGCGTTCAGGTTGTGCTCGTGTGTTTAAGCGCTCTTCCTCCTCCTTCTCTCTTGAGAACGGCCATTTTCTCCCCGGCTCATTCTCTCAAAATATTCCGCAGCACGTCAGCGCTCTGGGAGTGACGGCTTATCAACCTCAGCCGACTCACATGGGCCTCGGGTTTGACTCCAGTCGTCAAGGGAACATTTTTTCTTTTTGTGTGTGTGTGTGTGTGTTGGCGGTTATAAATTGTAGATGATAAGACGTGTTTTAAAATATCTGCATAAGGACGGTGCTGCTCTTCTTCCCTCATATTTCTCTCTCTCTCTCTGTCTTCCTCCATCTTTGAAATAAATGTCCCGGGTCGAAGGATTAAAAGTGTCGTCGGCATGAATTCTGAACCAGCTGATAAAACACAGTGCGTTTTTTTTTTTTTTTTTCTTTTTTTACCCACTGGCTTGATTTCACAGCTCCTTTACCAGATGACAGCTGAAAGCAGCTTTGACATCCCATCATTTGCTGCGGTTCGTGATTGCATTTTACAGCGATTGCACTTGTGCAGCGGGAGCTGATACTGTGACTATATAACAAAAGATAATTTAATGAAAGACTACACATGTGATGTTTTAATAATGGTTTTAGGAGAGAAAAGTGTGTCTTTTATTATGAACAGAATGGTTTATTATGGTTATATAACAATAGTTTTATATTTTATATCTTTTTAATCTCAGAAAAATGAAATCTTATAATGAAATAATGACACAATTTGCTTAAAAAAAAAAAAAAGAAGATTTAATTTGATGTCCTGTTGTGCACCGTCCCTGAGCTCTAATCTGTTTGTGTAGGAGTGAAATCATCATCAGTGAACAAATCAAAGTTTAATTCAGTTAGTGAGTTTGGTGACGTGAGCTCTATTAAAAGTTTCTTTCTTAGCGCAGAGTAAATGACACTAACTTCCAGTAATGAAGCAGATGAGAAGAAAAACTGTTAAATTAAACAATAATCAGGGATGTCAGGAAGCGGTGAGAGCAATTAAACCCTTACTGACATGAAGAACGCAGACTGAAGCCGCTGTTTGTTTCTTATTTTCCATGGCAACAAAAGCACCAACATGAATTTCAGTTCCTGTTCAACCCATTAAATCCAACTTCACACTCTTTTCCTTTCTGTGGTTCTGTTTTTGTTGTTTTTTTGTTGTTTTTTGTTGAGTCCTCCTCTTCCTCCTGTCTGTCTGTCAGCTTCAGTTAGCATCACAAACGGTCAGCATGTTTCTGGATTGTGAGCGTGTGACAGGTGGTGTTTTGTCAGTCGTGTCCAAACATCACAGTATTCCTCCAGCTTTCCCATCGTGCCTGTGGAGCTGTGGGCCGTGGTGCCTCTCCGACCTCCCAGCAGGCCCGCAGAGCGAGGCTGTCGTCACCGAAGCCTCTCTGGAACACATCACAGTGATCAGAGAGAGACAGAGAGAGAGCTCTGCTGTTAAATATCACTCCCTCCCTCCCTCCCTCCCTCCCCTCTGGTGCTGCTGATCCACGTTGTGTAGGTGTGGGAAGGAAGAAGGTCCGGTCGTAGGCTAGCGTTAGCACGTCTCAGGTCGCCTCACTCAAACAAACCTGCAATTAACATTTGGCTTTTTATCGACTGTGACATTAAAGAGGTGGTAAACATGGTGGGAAGTTTGTTCTGTCTGTCTCTTGTTGGATGAGAATACCCACACAACACAGACAATTGCTGTACCGTAGGCTACTTACACTTAGACTTCATTGATAGTCCCTTTGCTAACCCTCCTCTCCTCCATGTGCGTTTGTTTTGGAGGTCGGAGGCTCTGATCTTACAAGGTTGGTTTTCAGCCAAGAGATGCTAGGTAGAAGGCAGAGAGCCTCCATTCTCCCTGGAACTAGTTACTAGTCATTGATTTAACCAGAACTAGGACTCTGGAGCTGCTTCATTAAGATAAAAATGTAGCATTAAGGTGTAAATGGAGCATAGTTCCTCTTAAATTTATTCTGACGATAGCGTCTTAACGTTACCCACTGAGCTAACTAAGCTAGCTGTTGCATTTTGCTAATATTTACAACTTTTTAAGTCTCTGACCACATGTCTAATGCTAAAATCTTCTACAGCGTAGACAGTTTAATACACAAACAACAAACGTACGCCATAACAAGCTAAATACAGCAGCTACAGTTAATCAGTTGGTGATGGTTGGAAGTAACTCAATTCAACGGGTAAATGTTGCATAATTTCTTGTACTCGCACAACAGCCATACTCGATTTCAGACAACACTATACCCTGACAAAATTTGCGCACTACGGAAATAAGTACATAGTGTACATAATATACTACGTGGACATGTAGGCCTACTAATGGAAGTATCTGAAGTGAGACACAGGGAATAGCTCTTTAGCTTAGCTTAACTTGGGTAGAGGGTGTAAACAAAGCAAGATTTTCAACCAACATGTGATGGCATGTTGTTGTTTTTTAATTAAATCCAAATTAAAGCTGATGTGTAAACAGGTTTTAGTCATTTACATGGTGTCACATCGTGGTGTCAGTTTATTATAGCCTACACCTGTCATCTAATCCTGCAGAGAAGTGGTGATTCAGGTTTGCATTATAGGCTACAGTAGCCCATTAGGATTTTTGGAGAATGAAATGTGTGTGGTTGCATGATACAGAAAGAGTTTCAGAGTTAGAAGAATAGAAACACAGAGGTAGATTAATAGATAGTTGATGATCAATCGATTGATTTAGCCTCAGTTCTAGATGTTAGCATTGATTAATAACCAATAACTGTTGCAGAGTGTGATGGCTGACGACTCGGCCCTCTTCTGACATCATAGACGTCGTCAGAGAACCGAAGTGAAGTAGAGACGTTGTAAATATTTAAATGGCAGATGAAGTCTTTTAGTTTTCAGGATGGACTTTTACACTCTGTCCTCTGAAACTTGGCAACGTTTATCTACGTTTTATCCGTCCTATGATTTTAGTTTCTATTTTAGAGTCTCAGGGTTCCCAGTGAAGTGTAGTCATGGTTTCACCGCTTCGCTTCCTCGCTTTGCTCTTATCTTTATCTTCATTTTTTATTTGGCAGCGGAGATGAAGCTGTGGTTTGTGTTTTTGGACTGAAGGGACATGTTTCTGTCTTTCAGATGCCATCAGACAAACAGACCTGAAGTATTTTCTCCTCATTGATTCGATCATATAGTTTCTACATTTTGCTTGACGTCAGGTGCTCTCCTCTTTAATACTCACCCTGGTTGAGCCTTTAGGACTCGGGACATTCATCAGGTTTTGTGATATGGCTGCAAGAACGTGGTGCTGAATTATTCACCGTGGGTGGAAAATGGAGAAAGAGGTTTTTTTCTTTTTTTGTGCACATGTAAAAGAAAACTGTTCTCCACACACTCACTGCTGCTGCTGCTGCTGCTGCTGCTGCTGCTGCACAGTTCTCATGATTTCTTCATTTAGTATTAAGATCTTTACCCGAGATTTTAATAAAAACATGTGCTGGTCTGTGATTTTAATCCTTTCTGCAGCACTTAGGCGTTTTTTCATTTCCACGCACTACTGTACTTGGTAATAATAAGAGGCTCCAGTTACCTACAGTACTGTTTGTCAGTGTGCACTTGTTGGTTCTCTCATAATTTGAGTCTCATTTAAAAAGGCACCGAGTGTGTCTGGTTTATCATCTTTGTGAAAGTTTCTCTTCTGTAACAACAGAAGTTGAAGCTCATTATTGTCACTGATGAATGGACTCATGCAGCGACGACAGAAAAGCAGCGTAAACTCCTGGAAGTTGTTTAATTACCTGTTTTAACCTTGTTTGTGTTTTTACTTCCCTGCAGATACAATGTTTTTTTTGTGATGAGCTACATTCATTTCTATTAAAAGTTTACTCACTTTGTTTTTGAGGTTTTAATTGAATTTGCAATAATTATATTAAATTAGATTAAAAAAAATATTCACAACTTCCCTGGAAACTGCTCCTGTTGTTGTCACATTTTGTTGCTGGGCGACATCTAGTGGTCATAGGAAGTATGACAGGAACAAAGGGAAATGTGCGATTACGAAAGGTCGCTAAGGTCACGTCAGGAGGAGGTTGTGGTGGACGGGTGGGCGTGACACAGGAGAGCAGTGTGTTCGATTCCCATCTCTAACTACGGCAACAAAGACAAGGAAGTATCGCGGTGTTTATTTAGGAATGCAGCTGTTGCGACTAGTATATGGTTGTTTAAATTTGGGTTTAGTAACAAAGGATGAAAGTTAATTTGGCTCCAAAATGAACTTTAACAGCCATAAATCCTGTTTCTAAACATGTTTGACATCATATTTTATCATCAAAGAATCTTATATTATTATTCTTTACATGAACACACGTCCATTAACTGCCTGGGTGGAGTTGTGTGAGTGTGTTTGTGTTTTGTTTGACTCCTCACACCCTCTCGTTGTGTTTCCTGATGATGAGTTCTGATCAACCTTTTATTTTTAATCTATTTACAAAATGCTAATATTTGCATTTCCAAACTTCGGCTCCGTCTCCTCTCATTAACCCGTCTGATGAGAGCTGGAGCTGCTGCTCTGCTCTGTGTGTGTGTGTCTCTGTGTGTGTGTGTGTGTGTGTGTTTGTGGTGTATAAGCTGCATGTTGTGTGGTCACATTTAATCAGTCACACCAGGACCTGCAAGTGTTGTTATTTTTTTATGCAAATGCACATTAATCAGCTTGTTTATAAAACAAATCTGTATGAAAAATGAGACCATGATTTTAATATAATCAATGCACGGCTTTAAAGGGATAGTTCACCCAAAATTCAAATTTCACTCATCTACTCCATCTACACCCTCATGTGGACCAAGGGCTGGGAGAAGTTTCAGAGTCCTACGTGTCTTCTCTGAGTTACAGCGGGGCTCCGCGCAGCAGTATTTGTCCATATAATGGATGTGAATGGGGCTCACTTTTCTTCGTCCAAAAAGACACACCAAAAAACATCCAAATACCTCCATAGTGCTTGTCTGTAATGTCCCTCTTGTATTGAAGCCCCGACATGAGAAATTGTTCCACCGGTATTTGCACTGACACAGGCAAAGCAGTGAACCGAGACACTGGGAGCTTCCGCTACAAACAAGCTGAAAATGTAGACTTATTAAATTTTTTCGGAACAGTTTCTCATGTCGGGGCTTCAATACAAGACAATGGTGTGTCTTTTTGGACGAAGAAAAGTGAGCCCCATTCACAACCATTATATGGACAAATACTGCTGCACGGACCCCCCCGTAACTCAGAGAAGCCACGGAGGACTCTGAAACTTCTCCCAGCCCTTAGTCCACATGAGGGTGAGTAGATAATGACTGAAATTTGAATTTTGGGTGAACTATCCCCATAAACGCGTGTGTGTGCGTGTGCGTGTGTGTGTGTTTGAATATTAATGTGTGTGTGTGTGGTGCAGTGATGATGAACACATCCACCTCCCTCTGATATCAATAAGTAAACCTCTGATCCGCTGTCACCAGCAGCTCCTTGCAGCAACAGATGGGCTGCTGCAGAGCTTCACTGACTCCGCTCTTTGTTCAGATGAAGCTCTAATGATCATTTTATACCATTTCAAAGTGATTTATTTTTGGAAAGAGAAGAACTGGAGACAGGAATAGATAGATAGATGGATAGAGAGAGAGAGAGAGAGGGAGAGATGCTGGCTGCTGCTGCTGCTGCTGCATCTGTACGTTTGCAGCTTTCCATTCGCGGCGCTGGCGTGCGTAGGAAGGTAATCGTCTTTTGCTGGAGTGTTATTTTATTTTCATCTTTATTTTATTTATTCAGTAACCATTAGATGCAGATGAGCCGGGACATCCGTCTCCATAACTCCTGGTGGAGATCTGCTGTCTTGTCTCACCACTCTCATTAACAAGACACATGGGCGTCACATAGAGAGTCTGCAGCAGCACGTGTGGAGGCGTTCATCACAGTAAACAACCTCTCTCTCATACACACACACATATACACACTCTGTCTCTGAGCTGATTACTGCTGTAACTTATACACACACACTTTCCCAGATGCACAGCTTTAACTCATCTGCTCAGTTTGGACCCACGCTGCCGTTGTTCTGTCCATTTCTGCTGCTTTGTCGAAAATTGCAACCGCCACATAAACCGATTCAAGCTACCCTATCAAAAAATACTAATGGCTTTCTACCTCTGTATATCAAATAAAGGCATAAAGTAAGTGTTTTCTTCTCTCATGTGTCTAATGCAGAAAAAGTGTAATGAAATTTATTTCAGGGGGAGCGTATTTTGATAGTCTGATAACATCCTATCAAATAATGCTCCCGCTACTCTTGGCATTCATGTAAGACTACTGATCACGTCACTAGTTCAACATTTTGGCAGATTGGCCCATTGCCATAATCGCTATAGTTCTTGGTTTCCCTCATCAAACTCATCAAATACACAATCCAACAACTCCAAAACGCTCTGGTGGACAAGTTGTGACCTGCACATTCATGAATTTACCTCTAAAACAACTCTGTCTGGTAACGTTCTGTTATTATCTCATAGCGTGGTGAATGTGCAGGTCACAACTTGTCCACCAGAGTGTTGTGGAGTTGTTGGATTGTGTATTTGATGAGTTTGATGAGGGAAACCAAGAAATCCCATGAGCCTCCGTAGCGTAGCTCTGAGCAGCTCACAGCTCTGCTCCGCCGTTCTAAAAAAATAGCTTGCACCGACAATTTAACAAACCTACTGCTATGACTATAGGGATTATGGCAATGGGCCAATTTGCCAAAATGTTGAACTATCCCTTTAAACAACAACCATTATCAACAGCATGGACTGACAAGCCACAACACAGGGTTTTAAAAAAATATGGGCGTGGAAATGAAACTTGGAAAATCGGCTCTGCACATGCGCAAAACCACAAAGTAGCAGTTCTCAACAGGTAGCAGGAATCGATATAACACCGTTTCCACAGCGACGGCCCAGATACCAGGTTTTTTTATCCAGTCGTTGTTGTTCATGATGCATTCCCAGTGCGCCGTTGTCCTGGAAGGCGGAGTCGCCGATTCAACAACCACCACCCTCCACCACCTGCCGTCCCTCAAACACAACTCTAATTAGCCAAATGTTAAGATTGGCTTGAACACAGCAGGATCCATAAATCCTGCTTAAAAGAGTGTAAATAAGATGCATAAGTCTCATGAGGAATTAAACACATCCATAACCCCACACACACACACACACACACACACAAATACACACAGCACACTCCGGTTTGTTGACCGGCGTTCTCTAGCAGAGGCTTTTACAATCATGGTCTATTTGGAGCATCATAATAACGGCGCTGGGCTATATCATAACTGGCAACTCCCAGGGAACACGGATAAAGAACCCCCGAGGGCTCCTGCATGCCGTAAATATGCAGAGCAGTTTTTGTTTGGGGCTGTTCAGCAGGACACGCTCAGAATATCTTCAGAGCCGGCAGACGAGCTGCTGCTTCAAGGTTGAGTCAATAGACTTCACCTGCACAGAGCAGCAGCCGCCACCGTCGCCGCCGACAACAACAGTCGTTGTTATGCAAGAGGCGACGTGTCCGGTGTGACCATATCTGCAGGATTTATCGGGGGGGTCCGTCTGCATCATGTCCGGCTTTTTGCAATCTACAGAAATGAACAATGATGCAAAAGTGCTGGGGAGCGTGACACACACACTCTTAACCCTCCTGTTGTCCATCTGGGTCAAGGAAGGAAGGAAGGAAGGACAAAGGGAAGTAGGAAGGAAGGAGGGAAGGAAGAAGGAAGGCAGGAAGGACAAAGGGAAAGATGGGAGGAAAGAAGGAAGGGAAAAAGGCAGGAAAGATAGATGGAGGGAGGGAACAGATTGGGTCAAAAAGGAAGGAAGAAGAAAGGGAGGGAGGGATGGAGAGGGATGGGAAAATGATTGTGGAAAGAAGGAAGGGGGAAAGGAAGGACAGAAAGATGGATGGAGGGAACAGATTTGTTCAAGGAAGGAAGAAGGGAAATTAGGAAGGGAAAGGGAAGGAAAGAAAGATGGAGGGTCAATTGGATCAAAAGAGGAAGGAAGAAGAAGGAAGGACGAAGGGAAGGAAGGAAGAAAGGAAGGAAGGGGAAAAGGATTGTGTAAAGAAGGAAGGGAGAAAGAAAGGAAGGAAAGAAGGAAGGATGAAGGAAGGGAACAAATTGGGTCAATTTGAGCCAGAAAGACAACAGGAGGGTTAATACCACAGGTGCTGTTTAGCAGATTTTCCTGTCCACACACACACACACACACACACACACACACACACACACACACACACACACACACACACACACATTGATCTGTTGCTGCTGTCCCTCTGATTGGCTCCTGCCCTCGTTCCCCGGTAACTGCTCCGACTTGCATCCCATGTGCTGCAGTGATTGGACTGTCTGGGGTCTGTCTGCCTTCCCAACAAATTACACTGATGAAATGAAACAGACTACAGTAATTCACTGAGGAAATATTCATTAACTTCTATTTGATACAGGGAGGAAAAAACTTATTGAAACATCTTTATTTATAAAGGAGCTCTGAGCAGAGACGCATGCAGGAACAAAGGTAGATTTTTATATTCTGCCACTAAAAAGTAGATTTATTCTTCTTTCATTCCATAAAGGAGCCGTATTAGACACCACAGGCGAGCAAAGTGCTAATCACAGGCCCTCTGTCATACGTTTGACTGATGTAATCACAGTCCTTCCTTTGGTGCAGCTCCTCGGGGACAAGGTGCAATGTATGATTTATTTCTCTGCCTCTGAGAAGTTAAGTAGCTTTAGAAGTTTTTTTTTCACTTTATCTTTGCAGCTGGGAATTTATTTCATATATCTAAAGCTCATTTTGAAACTTCAGAGCTGTTTTTTCTCTCTCTTTATCACTTTTTATTCCGCTGTTATTTTCCACTCAGCTGCTTTTTTAAATCAGCCGTGATGTTTCTGTTGTGGCTGTCAGTCTTGTTTATTATTCCTGGATTTTCCACCCGGATTATCTGAGGAAAGGAAAGGAAAGGAAACCCCCCTCCAGACCTTCACACTGCACTCATTTTCAATCATATATTATGAACCCATTTTCCATCACCTGTTTAGCTGCAGCTGTGATGGGACTGTTTCCTCCGGCCCCGGTCCATTCAGCTCTGACCTTTGTCTGCAGAGCTCTGCTGCAGCCGAGTGAGGAGACGGAGCCACTCAGCCGTACCATTACACTTTTAAACCCTCAGAAAAATCTAAAAGAAAAAAAAGTTACAATCCACCACTCTCCATCCTCACTGCTTGCATTTTTAAAATCATCCAAAATAGTTCCTGCTTTAAGAAGAAGGGGGAAAAAAGCAGAAAAGAAACATTGTGCTCCTGTTAGCATCTCAAATGTTGCTCAGGGTTATTGTCCTTGTCATCACAGATTAATAATTAACAAATCCCCAGATTAAAGATGGTGGAACAAGTGCTGCGGTTGCAGATCAGAAAGTATAAAGTAAAAACCAGTCGTACAGTAGAGGAGGAAGAAGAAGAAGAAGGCTAATCAGTTTGGCTGCAGTTGCAGTGTGTTTCCAGCTCATGGTGGCGTTAGTAGCAAAGTAAAATGGCCTCAGTGTGTGATCGTCCACAGCCCAGAACCAAAGCCAGACCCGAGGCCGTTTCCCCGGCAGCGGGAGAATCTCCTCCTCCACAGCCTCCAATCAGCTCTCAGCTCGTCAGCCTTCATTCTCAGCTGCTCGGGTTTTGTGGTTGTCGTATCTTTTCATCTCGGCGCCTTAAAGCTGGGGACACACTGCACGATTTTCACAGTCGTCGCCGATTTAGAAAAGATTTGGAGTTCACACTAACCGACTGGCTTCAGCAGGTCTTTATGACGACTGGGGATCACAGACTTGTCAAACCAACTGAAGACACCTGAACGCACCAAACTGTCGCTAACCCGACCCGACTGCGTCCAGAGTCGGCTCTAAAAAATCAAACGTGTTTGAATTGCTGCGTCAGGCGCCGTCTGTTTGTCGATTTGAGTCAGTACACACGTTACACACCGATAGATTTCTGCACCAACTCGCCAGGCCGACTGTCCTGAACTGGTGCAGGCTGGTGCAGACTAGACCGAACTGTGAATCGTGGCAAAAACTTGTGTAGTGTGTCCCCAGCTTTATGCTGTTGTTTGATTTTAACCTTCCTCTTGTGTTCAGGTCGCCGGTGACCCGTTTTTAGGTTTTTAATGCATACAAGTACTACCACATAAATTTGTTTATTGCATCAAGGCTTTTTGACTTTGTCAGGAACCTTAAATTGAAAAAAAAAATCACAAAAATATTAAATGCTCTGGTTAAAATTATGAGATTTGTGTTGTTAGAGTCAGTTATGACCCGGTTATAACAACAAGAACAATAATGAGAGTTAAAACTGAAATCATAAATGCAAACCAACATTTTCATGGATAAGGAGCCTAACAACCTAACCAAGAGATGAGAAACAAATGGGATGATAGATAATTGTTTTTAGTGTCTTTTATACAGCTGATTAAGAGTCGGGTCAGAACTGACCCTAACACAAGAGATGGGAGCAGAAAGCTATAAGAGGAAGGTTAAACTGAAGACAAGGGGTGTACTGACAGAAAAAGGCCCAGGACACCACACCAAAAAATATTAAAACCAATATTTTCATGAATAAGGAAGCCTAACAATGTAACCAAGAGAAGAAAAACTAATTGGATGAAAAACATTTTTTTTGTGTATTTTACAGCTGATTTAAAAACATGGGCCACAAGAACCGAACACAAGAGATGGTAGCAGAAAGATAACAAGAGGAAGGTTGAGCTACAAACCAATTAGTCATCTAATCATCTGTCTTTGGAGTTGGAGATAAAGCTGTGACTGCAGCTCCACCTCTCTGCTCTAGTTTTTGAGACACACACACACACACTGGTAGATCTGAGGCCTGAATCAGCTGGCCCTCCGTTACCATCAGCAGAACCGAGAGGCCAACAGACTGGATCCAGGTGTTGATCCATGACAAGTGGATTGACGGTGGCTCTCGCTGTCAGCTGCTGTAACGTGGCTGCAGAGCCTCACACACACACACAAACACACACACACACACACACACAGGCGGCATGAAAAATTTAATTATGGGATGGGAATAAGTCCTCCCCCAGTAAATAAGAAGCAGTTGCTGATGACTTTATTACTCAGGCTGCCATATTTGTGATTTATCAGGGTTTTTAGGTAACGTAGCTTCATCCTGCACCTGCTCGTTAAAGTCGGGGAGGAAGCTGCTTTTGTTTATGTGGCATTAAAACAACGCTGCTCTTACCTCTGTACAGCTGGTATTGACCTTTACAGTTTTACATCCCAGGGTTTAATCCACTAAAAAAAAACTCCCCCGTGTTCGCTATTAAACACCATCGTCAGATCTGCCGCTGAATGTCAGATAGAACATCCTCATTACCCAAACTCTCACTGATGATGTTTCTGCACTTTCTGTTTCTGTGGATCCAGACTCAGCAGGTTTTTATAAAGACGAGGCTCAGAGGTGACGAACAGTCGTGTCGTACACTGATATTGTTCTAACAACCAGACTATGTGCGGTGCCTTCTAGTGTTTTTAAGTAAGAGTTCAAATGAGAAGTGGAATAATGGGGACGTGCAGCTTCAATCACAAAGTGCTGCTGCTGCCAACTGTGTAGAGACTTTGAAAAACTAGGTGGGTGGGGGGGTTGCTTGTGTGTTTCCTAGCAACCAACCACCCGAACTCGACTTTGAACTGGATTTCTTTTTATTTATTTATTAATGATTAAACACAAAGGTGCTTAACTCTTTTTTTTAAATGGTTGACATGGTCCAATGAGAGGACAGAGACGCAGCTTCCTTGTGTTGAAATTTCTTTATTTGGATGAACCCTTTGAGATGTATCATCTTGTTATCGAGGGGGTCCAAACATACAGACAAACATGAACTCATCAAACAAACATGTTCTCAACAATAAAGAAAAACAAACAAAAAGAAAAGAAAAGTCAACAACAATAAAACAAACCAAGGACAAACCACAGCCAATACAACTACATTGGAACACTACAACCGCAAGAAGGCCACAATGGCCAACACTGAGACCGAAATAACAGCACATTAAAGCTATAGGCTGATTAAGCCGTTCGGCTCCTCTAACACCTCGCCGTATTTTTCAGTGTTTGTTCTTTTTGTATTTGGTGACGTTGGCGACATTCCCACGCTGGCGCACAGGACATAAGGCGTTCTACTTGTATTGGTTTTACCTGACAAGGAGAAGGGAGGGGGGAGGAGAGCGCTGCTAGAAGCAACATGACGGAGAACCCGAAGAAGCAACCAAGAGGTTCAGAAGTGGATCCTACTAAAAAGAAAAAGCCTTCCCGTTGGGCAGAAGGTCTGTTGGCCAAGAAAGAGAGAGACAAACGGTAGCGGTGGGGACGCCATATTGAGGTGCTGGCCGTATCGTTGTAATAACGCAGGAATCCTCTAGGGGGCGAAAGAAGTTACGCACTATAGCTTTAATATCAATATACTGTATGATTAATCATTAATGATTAATATCAATTCAACAGATCAAAAAGAGCATGATGCATCTTCAGTGGAAACAGCAGCAGGTCTCCATGAGGTGAGAAGATAGAGCCTTAAGACACCAAGAGAGGAACTAGCAGGAAGGTTGTTCCAATCTGCATAAAAGCTCTTCTACCAAATGATTTAACGACATTAGGAACAGAGAAATAGGGCTGGCTGTGATGAATGTCTGATATGATAACTTGATGTATATGGTGTAAGATCTCCTGGTGCAACTCCTTCTGAGTCGCTGAGTGTTGACTGTGTTGTCCTCTCATCTGGTTCAGAAGCAGGTCGAGTTATTGCTCTAAAGTGACATTTTTTTAAGATAACAGAGACTGTGATGGGGGCAAAAGTGCAGACAGCAAATCTGAGTCTGAGCCTCCTTCTCCTCCTCCTCCTCCTCCTCCTCCTCCTGCTGCTCCGTCATCGTCCTCCTCTCCACTCGGCAGCAAAATGACACCGTGTTTATTCGTGGCATCTTGAAACCAAATCGAGCCTTAAACTTAAACACTCTTCTGCCTCGATCGGCCTGGTGTTTACGCAGCTTTTCAATTCGGCGGCGGCGGCGTCTGTGGAGTTTGCAGCTGAAGGATCTGTTACAGATCTGCTCTCCTTCTATTTTTGATGAAACTGTTTTACAGCCTGTTTGTCATTCTCAGTCTGTCGTCACTCAGCTCGTGCCTCCCTGGCGGGGCGCGACGTGATCGCCGGATCTGCTGCTACTGGTGTGTGTGTGTGTGTGTGTGTATATGTGTGTGTGTGTTGACTGAAAGCTTGGCAGCGTATATACTGTGTGGATCCAGAGGCTGTGACGCTCTTGTCAGAACACATTACGTAAAGTGTGATGTCCACCGGAGAAATGAGGCCAAAGATGTTTTAGATGTTTTTAGATGTGCGTGCAGAGACAACAAAGTCTGTGTGTTTATCTTCTTTTACTCTGATCAATCCTCCTGTAAATAGACTGGAAATAAACTGTCAGTCATTTTTTCAAACCTGAGCTCGTTGCAGCTTCTCAGATGTTATAAAAACTCCACTTCCACTGTTCGGAGGCTTAAAATAGTCGCCAGTCTCTCAGGGCTCATCGTTACCATCCTCCCCCCTCCCTCCTCCTCCTCTTCCTCCTCCTCCACTCACCCCGGCTTTATTTTTGCCCTGCTCAGTCTTTTCTGACGTTTTATTTATTCATCCCCCTGCAGTACAACACTTTCTGTTTGGTCTTTTTATTATTCCAGCAGATTGAAGCTGCTGTTTCATTTAGTTTGACTCTTCTGTGCATCAGTCAAATCAATAAATCAGTCAATCAATCAATCAAAGTTTATTTTCTCCTGCCCTTTACACTTAACAGCCCAAAGGGTGACCAAAGAGCTTTAGTGCATAAAGCCAGAATAAAATGTCACACCACTTTGAAGAGCTAAAAGCCTGTATTTAAAAAAAAAAAAAGAGAGAGAAAGGTTTTGAGTTTTGATTTAAAAAGACTCAGTGTGAGAAGGTCGGATGGATGAGGTGGAGCGACGTCCGTAAGAGTTTTAATGAAAGCAAAAATCCAAACTTTAAAATCATTTAGTGCACAGGAAGCTGATGGAGAGAATAGAGGACGGGGGCGAGATGAGAAACAGCTAACACAGTGAAATACAGTGGTCGATAAGGTTGTGGTCATTTTCAAGGTCTCACTTTGGTTTATGTGATGTAATTCAGTAACTTTAAAGGGATAGTTCAACATTTTGGCAAATTGGTCCATTGCCATAATCGCTATAGTCATAGCAGTAGGTTCGTTACCTTTAATTGTCGGTGCAAGCTATTTTTAGAACGGTGGAGCAGAGCCATGAGCTGCTCAGAGCTACGCTATGGAGGCTCATGGGATTTCTTGGTTTCCCTCATCAAACTCATCAAATACACAATCCAACAACTCCACAACGCTCTGGTGGACAAGTTGTGACCTGCACATTCACCACGCTATGAGATAATAACAGAACGTTACCAGACAGAGTTGTTTTAGAGGGAAATACAGAGACTGCTTGATGAAAAACTGTCCCTGAAGGCAACGCGCATCAGCGGTTTTGCATGAATTTACCTCTAAAACAACTCTGGTAACAGAGTTGTACTAAAGTATCTGCTTGTGTAACCATCTGAACAACCTGGTGTCACCAGTGTCACAGTGGGAGGAGACTTCAGCAGGTTCTGTGCTGTGTTCTTCTGTTCAATACAAACTTTGTTTACATTAAATATGGTTTAGATTTTAGATCAAATCATCGTTTCTTCTGAGCGGAGGAGGAATAATGTAAATATCAAGACACATGATTATTATGAGGACTGGACTGAATACAGTGATGGTCTTGGAAATTGTCTCGCATTGGTTTGGTCTTGGTCTTGGACTCGGCCTCGGGTTGTCTTGACCACAACACTGATGTTGGAGTGGCGAACTGATGAAAGTCCAGACGGTGGCGGCTGGTGGGATTGGCTCTGGGGGGTATAGACGTATATACGCCAATGACGGGAAACGACATCTGCAAAATATGAAATAAATCAGAGTCCAGTTGCAGAGCTACAAATCAGACACACTGTGATTTATTTAGTCTCTCCCTCGTTGCAGCTGTCATGCTTTCACAGTGTGAGTCTGTAGCACAAAGTAAAAGAGAAAAGAAAGAAAGGAGGTGGTAGTGGGATGGTGGGATGAGGGGTGGGGGGACTGAAAGAGAAAGAGACAACCGAGTTGGAAGTGCCTTGACACTGCTTGTCATCCGATTGAAAGCTTTTTGATGTGGAGAAAACAGAATGGAAGAAGAAAAACAAGGTGAGGCTTCAGTCTGCAGACCCTCAGGTGACTCTGCTGGGTGTAATGTGTGTACATGTACACTGGGTAGTACTAGTATACTAACACTTCCACTTGGGCTGTGTGAGTAGTTGGAGAAAGATAATGAACGCCCCAGTCTTCCCCTCCGTTACAATGAGAGCTGTGGATTGAGGTCAGATTGAAGCAGCTCTGCAGCAGCAACATCAAAGACCTTCCTGGCTCCACGCGGCGATGTGCCGAGTGTTTACAGTAGCTACGCACCAAGTCGACAGCCGCACGGCAACCGTTCATCTCCAGGGAGGTCCACGTATACCCTACTACTCCGTGTAAGTGTGTGTGTGTGTGCATATGTGTGTGTGTGAATTTGGCTGCTGCGTCAGACAGAGCGTGTGTTTAGTGGGGACACGGCGTCTTCCATATTAATAGACCTGCCTGTCTGTGTCATTTGAATCATCCATTTTCTCCGAGGACTTCCTTATCTCTTTCTTTCTGTGTCAGTAGCAACTCACTCTTCTTCCTCCTCTTCTTCCTCTTCCCCTCTTCTTCGTCTCTCTCTCTCTTGCTAACAGCACAAGCCAGGAGGAAAAAAAAATAGAAATTTGCGGCGATGTGTTGTATGCTTTTCTGACGACTATGAAAGTCCAAACATAAGTGGTTGATTAGATGAGATTATCCTCTTTTATCTTCTTGTCTTTGGAAATCAACAATACAACAGAGGTTGTGTTTGTTTTGTACTAATAATTATGAGTTCATTCATTTTGATTTATTCCATTCATGGTATACATTCTACACATGATTTGCACATATTTACATGATACCATGAATGAAAAGGAGCAGGATGAAGAAAATTTACAGTACCTGCCCCTCTCTGTTGTTATAATTACAGTACATTGGCTTACTTCAACACCAATATTATACTCTATTTCAAAATATTAAAGATGAACATAGTTGTGACAAGGAAACAAACAAAACACCACTCGTCTATCTATCTTTTTCTCTGTCTCCTTCTTTTTTGTAGACGCTTATCTTTTCTTTTTTAAACATTTTAACCTTGCAATTAACCTCATTAACCTTGCAAATGTATGTTTAAAATCAAGCTTCAGTGTGTTGTCCTCTTCCTCCAGTTTGAACAAGTTTTGTAAATGTTCTGGTAATGATCTGTTCTTTGCTTTAAACATTATTTTTAATCTGATTTTTAGTCTGAAATTCTATTATATATATTATATATATTTTCAACAAACCTGCAGAAATAAAAAAAATCCATTTATCTATTTCTTACTGCTCTTTTCTGTAGCAGAAACAGAGGAGCGATGTTAAATTCATCTTTAACTTTATTTTTTTGTTTGTTTTGTCTTTGTGTTTTTTAGCCGATGAATTAGACTAAGGTTGTAAGATGTAGGTAGGTGGAGAAAGAGTCTGCAGATGGATCAATAAGGCTTTAACATGATGTGATCTCATGCGTACCATTGATACAATATCAATATCTCATTTTTTAAAGGTCAGTTCTCGTCAATACAGGTAAATTGTGACATAATGTTGTTGTTGTTGGTGGTGTCCTGATGGCAGTATTGATAACTGATAACATGTTTTCAGTAGTTTATATCCACAGCTGAGGTTGAGAAAGACTAAGATGTATAGTGAGTAAAGATGAATTTAACCTTACAGCTCTGCACCACACAATAATATCACAGTTATGACTCTTCAAAAATCAACATTTATTATTGTTTCAAACCAACTCAGGGTTGAAAATGAGCGAAAAATGTCATTATCCGACTTACCTGTGTGATGTAATTGTTTTCCAATGTTGGGCCCATTATCATTGGTACCTAAAGTTATCGTGCGTCCCTATAATTTGTACAAGTTTATATTTGTTTTTATCCTGTTAGCAGCAGCTGTGACTGAATGTCTAAATACAAATATATACCTATGTGTACTCTAACTGTCAACATTAATTATCTACTGGTTATTTCCTCATTTGGAGCAGTGGGTGGTTTTCTCGACATTACAGTGTATTTACTCTTTATTGCCCCGCTCCTCCCGCCCCCCACCCTGCTGTCCTGGTATTTTTATTCTAATAGCCTTGAAGCCATGAGGCTGAACACACACACTTGAAATCCTCTGCTGTGTATTTGCTTATCGGTTTTAGTTTTTTTTTCTTTGGCGTCAGTCCCGGTGCCTGTGAATATAACGCGAGCTGGCTGTCATTGGACATTGGACATTCACAGTGCGTCGCAGTGTGTATGAGACTCTCTCTGTGCTGTTTACTTTATTACCCGCCTCCTCGGCTGGCAGCTCAGCGCTGGGCTGACAGCAGAGGTCAGGGGCTGCTGCTCCAGAGGAGGATGGGATGGCTGGAGTCAGACAGAGACACACAGAGACAGAGAGAGAGAGAGAGACTGCAGTACCCAGCCTCTCCTCACTTGGTAGGCGGCAGCAGCAGGACCATAGACTGTAAAAAGAATGGACGTAGCATCCATGACGTCACCCATTGGTTTTGGGGAGTCGTTTTTGTGACTCAAATATGGCGGCCTGAACAGCGCCATGTTGGATTGGCTGGCCGAGAACCCGCCCACTGGCCTCGAAGCAGCTGTCCACAGAGCTGCTCGGACCTGTCACTCAACGTTTCCACGCCCTAATTGGCCAGAGTTTTAACCTAATAACAGTAAAACGGTAGAGTTAAAACAAAATTCACCCCCCTCAGAGTGTGTGCGGGGGTAGAAACTATCGATTGAGACCAAAAAACGTGCTGACACCAGGCTTTGATCATGTTTATTGAGGATGTAAAGTCGGCGATTTTAACATGGGGGTCTATGGAGAATGCTGCTTTCTGACACCAGCCCCCAGAGGAAGCCGAGGGGATTGCAGTTTTTTGAACGCGGAAGTGAGCTTCACTTCTCAGACTGACAACTGCCCCCTTGGGAAGGACTCAGGACTCAGCAGAGCCGGTCCAAGGCATGAGCGAACTAAGCACCTGCTTAGAGCAGTTAACTTTTTAACGCTATAGTGTGTAACTTCTGTCGACCCCAAGATAAATTCTGCATAATTAAATTGTTGTTGTTGCACTTAAAGAGACAATGAGGAGTTTGCTTTTGGTTCTAAAAGAGTCTCATATTAATATGGATGAATCTATATTACCGCTTGTTAATGGGTCCATTTTCGATAAATATATCGTTTTGTCTTTATAGTTATTGTGATATTGTTATTATTTAGTGGTCGACTCGCCCAGCATTTCCTAGTTTCCTGGTTTCCCGGACGCTGCCCGGCAGGTCATGGGAATAACGCCACCGGTTCGCTAGTTGGCATCGTTCATGGTCGGAACTACGATGGTATCTGATCGTCTTCAAATCTCCGACTTTCATTCTTGATCAATGAAAACATTCTTGGCAAATGTTTTCGCTTTCGTCCATCTTGTGCCAGTCCAAGAATTCACCATGCGCGCTGAGGCTCATGGGAAATGTAGTGTGAAAACACTTTGCTTTCCAAAACTCCTCATAGTCCCTTTCACATTGTTGTTGCAGTTTGTTCAAAACAAACAAAAAATGCATTGTCTATTGGTGTATTTTGTCACTTTTATAGGTCTAGAAGATGACATTCAGAATCCCACTTACTGTAGCACCATATCACTTTGAATATTAAGTGTAAATCAACTCCAGGCTGCACTTTTAGCTGAATTTGTATCATTTAAAAAAAGATTAGGATGATGATTTGTTATGGCAGATTAGATAAAATGAAGTAAGTTTATAGTAGGTGTGTAAATGATCATTAATCGGTCTTATTGTTAGTAATAGAGGGGTCCTGGGACTTGTACAGATGTTTGATAGAGAATCTCGCCCTCTGCTCGAGGCCGTTAGCTTTAACAATCTCATCTCCTTAAAAGTTTGCAGCTCGCTTCCTTCTGAACGGAGCTGTTTGTGTCGGCAAATCGCTGAGTGGCTGAGTGAGCGAGTGAGTGAGTGAGGGAGAGAGCGGCGCCGATAAGCCCCAGCGCTCCCAGACTGACGAATCAGCACTCTGCAAACTAGAGACGGCCACTGAGTAATCTGGACTTCTTTCTTTCTTTCTTTTTTTTTTTTTGTTATACACTTTGGCTCAGATTGTTGCTGCTGTTTTTCTTCCTCTCTTGTTTCAGTGAGTGTTTGTGCCGCGGCTGCCCCCCCCCCCCTCCTCCCCCCTCCTCCCCCCTGTTAAGCCATTATCGGCCCTGTCTGGGCTTTTTATGTTTGTCCACAGAAACACAAGCACCGTGCCGCCTCTGGGACAAAACTGCTGACTGCCGCAAAGCTCGCTGCTACCTCGGTCTGATGAAAGCTTATCGCCCTCAGTCTTCAGGCCCGGATTATGCAAATCACACACACATTACACACACTACACACACTCTACACACACACTACACACACAGGTGAAGCATCAAACAGGCCTGGAGTTCAGATGTGTGACCAACCACACAATCTACACGCATGAGCTCTGTAAAGTTTCTGAATCGAGTCTCAGTCACTTTCACCTTGTCACCTTTTCAACAGGAGCAGATAATGAATGAGCTGCAGCCAGATACACAGTGTGAATTCCAATTCCCCCCGTAGCCCTAGCCGTTGCCCCTACTCCTTCGTTTTGCGTGTTCACGTGAAGTGGTAGGGCTGTCCTGATTCTGGTTCAGACGAGGGTTAGGGGGAAGTGGTAGGGCTATCTGGCCCTTCAAACTGAGATTTTTCAGAGGCACACTTCAAACCGAGGTATGACAAGTTTCCCAGAATGCATCCCGTGGCAACCGGCAGCTGTTTTATTTCTCACTGTAGCGCTGTTATTACGTCAAGTTGTTAAGTTTTAATACTTTTTCATGCGAGAAAGTAACTGTTTAGATCCCCAATGTGAGGTTGGTTTTTCCAAATGACGGCTGTTTAGACGTATCCTACAACCTTTATCCAATGAGGAGAAAGAACGGCATAAAGGGGCGGTCCTCTCTGTGTGTGCAGCCAATGGATGCGCGTGAATGTGGTGACGTAGGGACGAGGGCGGGGACTGCTAACTCCATCGGCTGACAAGAAGTTAGCCAAAACCACCGGATCGCTTACTTCTGCTTTAAGTTTTAATATTTTTTCATGCGAGAAAGTAGCTGTTTAGATCCCCAATGTGAGGTCGGTTTATCCAAATGACGGCTGTTTAGACGTTTGCTCCGATGTTTTTGGGAGAAGTGAAGCTCCACCTGTGGAGCAGATCAACGGCTCGTCACAGAGACACCACCCGTCCGGAGAGCTTGTCAGCCGGCCAACCTCCGTCGTCATCCCGGGAGAAAAGACGATCGCTAATTAACTTACCCACAGGTTTTTAGAGGTTTACCGCCGGCTGGTTACATTCTTTTTAGGAGATACATTCTGGTTTCATTGATGAAATGTAACGATTGTGGCAGTCACATTAGTTTGTTTGAATTAAAAGTGAAGCTTCATGCGTGTAGGCTATTGGACAGAGCTCTGGAGCCTACGTACAGAAATCTTAAGTTAACATGGTTTTGAATACAGGATTTGTGGCAAAAGCTCGTCACGTCTGCTTATGTGAAAGCCAGCAGAGACTACTGATGACGTAGGTGATTGTTGAAGGGGTGTCCCAATTCGTAGGGGTTGACTTTCAACCCTACTCCTTGTAGCTCTGTTTCAAGGGGCAAGGGTTAAGGTCTAGGGCTAGGGATGAAAAATAGAAATGGAATTGGGCAATAGTGTGTTTTTCTGTGACTAGAACAAGTTCAGTCAGAGTGAAATATAAAAGAATTACAGACCCGACTCCTCTGACAGCCTGTAGACCATCACACACACACAAGGATTAAAAGAACAAATATAATGTGGGGGAAAAAAAAAAAAAAACATATTCTCAATTTTCTGGTGAATAATCAAATATGTCTTTAGGGAGTTGCGGCGTTTGCTGCAGGATGTTTGAATCATAATCTCACTAGTTCTTAAAATTGCGAAACCACACACGGGCTCGATTTTTTATGCTCGTCGTAATGATCTTTTATATTCTTTTATATAGAAGTGAAACGCCGGCTCAGCTGAAGCATTATATTCTATTTCACAGAGGAAAAAATACGTTCCTGAACAAAGCAGGAAAATGCCGAGCTGACACTTCTCCTGCTGTTTTGAAGCCGTGAGACTCTTGATATGTAAAGAGTGTTTGTGCACGAGTGGAAATTAGAGGAAGTGTATGAAAAGACTAATGATGTGGAACCACGCTGCATTTTTATTATTACATAAGATGGACTGGACTAGACTAGACTGGACTGAACTGGACTGGACTCTAGCATCACCACTTTTTTTTCTTCCTGCTCTCTCACTGTTGGTATTTCTACTTAACCCCACCCGGCTGGCAGAGGAGAAGAAGGAGCGCTCGCTGTCGTGCTTAAAACTGCATGAAATAATAGAATTAAAGATTGACACGGTTCTTCTCACATCAGCCTCGCTGCACTGAGCTCGCTGCTGCCTTCACCGGCTTCATTAAAATCCTACAAGCTATAACGCTCAGCGCTGTCTCGCTTCTCTCTGTCACCGCCGCCGCCACCAGCAGACCTACAAATACAGACGCTGTCAGGCCACGCAACACTGCCGGGGGAATAATGTCGCCTCCGAAGCTGAAAAAAACACGCCGGCATCATTTCACTTTTATAGAAGTATGTCAAAGCCTGTGTTTCCACAGAGAGAGCGTCCAATCAGTGACTGAGTAAAGAGGTTCACTGCGCTCGCTGCCGGTAATGTGATGTAAACGTGGTGTTGTTTTAATGTCGAGCTGCTAAAAAGGTGTTTATGATTAGATTTAAATTCAACAAGTAGCTAATTAGGAGGCTGTTTTCATGCACAGTGGTTGTTCTTGTTCTTGTTTGTGGATCGCAGCGTGCACTGGGCTGCACGTCGTCGCCTGTTTAACATTCAGACGGATTCACAACATTTAAATATAATTGCATCCGCGTCTCTTTATTTATCAATTTACATTGAACTTTTCCTGAGTCGTGTCTTAAACCTGTGGAAGTGGAGTTGAGTTTTCTCTGCTCTGCTCTGCTCAGCCGGACCTGAAAACAGCGAGGTCAGGTGAGTCGTGCTGAGTTTAGTAAAGATTAGACCCCGTGTGTCCCGCTGCTCCAGATCCCGTCCCCCTGCTGCTGGACTTATTTCCTGGAGCCAGCACTCTCTCTTATCCCCGACCCGACTGTGGAAACTCACCATAACAAACTTTACTTCTGTGTTTTCCTGGAACAACCTCTCTGTCCCACTTTTTTTTTTCAAAAGTTGCTCCTCTTCCATTTCGAGACTTTAAAATAATTTCACACGTTCCTCATCCATCCATCCATGTCAGGATATTTTCCTCAGCTCCTCCTTTTCCACACCTGCACACACCAGGTTTGTTACCGTCACACCAACCACACCAACCACATCAACACAGGAATATTTAAACCAGGTTTACAGACGTTTCCTCTGACATTGAAACTTAAAGGAGACATATTCTGCCCCCTTTCCACAAATTAAAATTTCATTTCATAACCTTTATTTAAACTCGGAGATATATTGAGGAGTAACCTCATTTACAATATAGCCAAGATGAAACACAAAACATATAAGGACAGAAGACAAGACATTTGAAACATACAAAAACATAACATAATACCACCAATACTAATACCATAGTTAAAAGCACGAGCAGTTAGAGGTAAAATAAGATGTAGTTATGGCTTTAAATTGTCCTATTGATAAAAGTGAGGTAAGTTTCAAATGATTTTGCAGAGTGTTCCAGGTTGTAGGTGCACAGTAAGAGAAGCTGGTCTTTCCAAGTTGGGCGTTAACAGAGGGAACCTGCAGTGTGAGCCAGTCTTTTGAGCGTGTGCGATAAAGACATGTCTGTGACATGCTTTGGTCAAAATCCCCCAAGGATCAAACATCACAGCTCTTTTCATCCTCTCTAAACAGCCCTGTTCAGAACGGCTGGTTTCAGTGCCTGTCCCTTTAAATGCAAATGAGCCACTGCTTGCCACGCCCCTTCTACATGTACCAGGTAGGGGTGGGGTTATGCAAATTTGAATCCTAGTGACATCACTGGAAGACAACTGAGGGAACAGCTTGTAAAACTACATGGATTTTAACCTCTGGAGCCTGAAAATTACAGATTCTTTTTACATAAATATATGTTAAAGAGCCTTCAAAAAGTGATATTTTTTTATAATTTATCCCCTTTAATGAAGCGTGTGCATGGCGCTCTTCATGGCCTTGCTCATATTGAAATAGGAAACAGTAAAACATTTAATATCAGGTTATGTTTTCCAGTAATTAAAATGTGTTACACGACCAAAATGTAATGAAACAGATCACGAGAGCTGCTGCTTTGAAACAAAGAAGCCGTTGCTGTTTGTGAAGTCATGAGAAGGTCAGGCTGAGAGCTGCAGCGGGGAAATTGAACAAGGACATTTTCCCAAATGGCTTCTCAACAACAACATGAAAAAACATGTTCTGAGATGGAACAAAAGGTCCGGGCGCCTCGCTCCGGGCTCGACGGATCGATGGGTTTTTACAAGACAAAGGCAGCTGGTCTAAATATATAGTATATACACATGCAGCCCCCCCACCCCCCACCCCTGCCCTGCCCCCCCAGTTCAAAGACCAGGACTCCCCTCACATGTGGGTGGAGGTTGAACTGAGCTTCACAGGAAGCAATTACAGCGAGAGAGCAGCAGGAAAACGCTAATGTTTAAGAGAGAAGGTCGCGGCGTGGTGGTGGAAGTGAGATTTATGAGAGGTAGGAGGGAAAAAAAGATGTCTGACGTTGCTATGGAGACAATGTCAGGGCCATAAAACCCTCACATACAGTGGTCCAGGTCTTAATGGGTTCTTTCAGCTCCTATAAATCCGGTCTGGAGCAGGTGACTCACGTCCAGGGCCGGTCTGAGTTATATATCGGCCCGTTGAGGTCAGTTAGGTCCAGTTCTGTTCTGTCCTGTTCTCTGTGTCCTATCATGTTTCAGTCCATTTAATGAGACACTGTCCAAGGCCACACCTCACACCTCACACCTGCACGCTGCAGCTCCATCATCCTCACAGCTGAGGTGTGTTGTTGTTGTTTCTACGGCGCTGCAGCAACATGTTTACAGGTCGCCCGTTCATGGTCGGTGACGTCGGTGTGAGATGAGATGTCGTTCCCTCTGGACGTGAACCCAGAGAGGACATGCAGACTCTCAGTCGTACACACACTGTAGGGAGGAGAGACAACTAAGTAACTACTGCACTCTTTTTTGGCCTTGAAAGAAAGAAAGAAAAGTGACATACAACTCCTTAACAGAGGTATGAACAAACAACAAATAAATAAAACTTTAAAATAAAAAAGGACCTGTAAGCTGTTTCATAAATAGGCTACTGTTTCATATTTAGGAGCAAAAACAACAACAAAACACTCCACCCTAAACAATAAATGAATATTCAACTCTATCCATTTGTCATTGACCAATGAAGTATATGCAATTAGATAAAGGTCACACAAACAAATGTCAACAAAAAGAAAAACATAATTCTGAACAAATAGGCTATACACCTCCAGAGAAAAGAAAAAGAAGAACGGAACAGTTCTCAATGTAAATCCAGTATCAACATGTAAGTAGGACAGAATACATACAACAAATACAGAAATAAAGAAAATAATGAAATAAATATATAAATTTAATAAAAATGTTTAAAAATAACAATGAAAAAAGAATAAATAAATAAATGAAATAAAATAGTCGTCACAGTCAGTCAGAGATCAATCTGCAATTCTTTTCAAATGAGTTTAAGGAGGTAAAATTGAGGTAAAATCTAAGCGTTCAAGTCTAATGGACAGTACAGTATCTGGTGTTTATTTGATCATTTAATCTGCTCAGCTCTAGAAACATCTGGAACATCTGGTGGTCAGGAGTTTCCCATCACATACACTTGGTTTCCTTCAGATACAGAAGTAAAAATTTAATAAAAAGTAAAGTACTCCAAAAAAAAATATTTAAATGTTAATGGATTACCAAAGTGGCTGATGATGATTAGGTTAATGCTGATTACATAATTGTCTAATCACTTCAGCTCTGTCTGTGAGGATCTAATTATCCTGAGTCTGACTGTCCTCACGTCACAACTGCTTTCTGATCATTAATCGTCATTAATTTATAAACATCAGGTTTGAAGTAAATGTTCCTCAGGTTTGTTTTGAATCAGCTGGAAAGTTTCACGATGGAGGTTTTCTGATCTTCTCACCGTGTCGCTGTCGAGTGGAGGAAAAATGGGAGAAGAGAGAAATAAAAAATGAGTCGTGGGAGGTTGAAAAGACAAAACAGCAAAATCCAAATATAACAATCGAGCTGTTTAGACTCAGATTAGTGTGTCTGACTCTGTTGGCGTCTACTGCATCTCTGGGTGTGTCCTCAGTAATATCTGTATTTGACAAGTGATTCAGGATTAGAGCTGAACTATTGACAGACACCAAAAAAAAAGAAAGAAAAAGCTGAGCTGGAGCTCTGGAGAGAGAAAAACTAAACAGCAGCAAAGTGTTTGGTCTTTGATGGAGCAGAGGAGAATCTGTGTGTTTGCTGTTGCATTGATTCTGTTGCAGGTTGGATTATTGCATTCATGCAATCACATGATACGAGGCTGCAGGAGGAATCAATCATGAGTTGAGACACGGATGTGAGTCCAGTGTGAACAACTTCAGAGAGAGTTCACAGAGTTCTTCATACGATCCTTCATATATTCACTAAAGAAACCTCACTGGTCCCTTAGATGTTATGCACATGCACAAAATAATAAAGAAGCAACAAGAAGACAGATTCGCCTTGAGATTTTAAAAAAAGAAAGACGATTTTTACACTGAGAACTAGTATCAACAACTCTGGTCTCCCAGTCCAGACTGATCAACTCTCTCAGCTTCTGGCAACTGTAAAAAATCAATAATAACTCAAACGTGAGACTGAGATCTGTGTTTGATGTTTACCAGAAAGAGTTTGGAGTGGGCGGCTGTTAAACGTTAATTATAGACTTGTCGTCGACTAACACACTGAAATATATATGAGTTGTGACCACTCATGTCTTCATCCTGCATTGTTAAAGGGATAGTTCAATATTTTTGGCAAATTGGCCGATTGATGAGATAATAACACAACGTTACCAGACAGAGTTGTTTTAGAGGTAAATGCAGAGACTGCTTGATGAAAAACTGTCCCTGAAGGCAACGCGAATCAGCGGTTTTGCATGAATTTACCTCTAAAACAACTCTGTCTGGTAACGTTGTGTTATTATCTCATAGCGTGGTGAATGTGCAGGTCACAACTTGTCCACCAGAGCGTTTTGGAGTTGTTGGATTGTGTATTTGATTAGTTTGATGAGGGAAACCAAGAAATCCCATGAGCCTCCGTAGTGTAGCTCTGAGCAGCTCACGGCTCTGCTCCGCTGTTCTAAAAATAGCTTGCACCAACAATTAAAGGTAACGAACCTACTGCTATGACTATAGGGATTATGGCAATGGGCCAATTTGCCAAGATGTTGAACTATCCCTTTAAAGTAAGCCATTGATCCCGATAAGACCGCTCTGGCATCAACTGATCCACTTCTCTCTGAGCAGCAGAAACAAACAGTCCACTCACTCTCAGTAAAGTGAGTTGGAGGTTGCAGCAGCTTCTCTTCTCTCATAAATAACACAGAACGTCATTTGGGGCTTTTTGGTGATGAACTTATGACATTAACATAAAGTGGATTTCCATCAACTTGTTTTTTTATTATGTGCATTTTTAATCCGTGCATTAAAAGATGGAGTGGATTCGCCAACAGTTCAATGAGATCGAGAAATATCATAAAAAATAAAAAAAGTTTAGTGCTCAGCTGAGTGTGTTGGCAGAGGTGCAGAACCAGCAGCTGTAGCTCCAGCTGAGATAAGACAGAGAAAATTACATGACCCCTCCATTCAGTCACAGCTGCTGGTTAATTGATGACATGTGCTGTTTCCTGCGTCGTCTCGTCGGTGTTCGGGGCTACAGCTAACCTCTTTTCATATTAATACATCTGGGCTCGTATTCACAAAGCGTCTTAAGGCTGAAACTTTCTCCCATTTAGAAAAACACAACTCAAAACTAAAAATAACACGAGCGTCATCCTCAATTCCAGAACTCTTCGCTTTTTTTTTTTTTTAACGGAGAACAATTCACAAAGGCGCTGCTCAGCTGTGGTGGAGACGACTCTCAGCTTGAAGGTTGAATTATCTTCATCATCCCTCAGGGGGAAAATGGTTGCACATCCAGCAGTCGCAAAATAATTCACATCAGTGCAATTTTAAACAATAAAAACAAAATAAATCCAGAGTAAAACACACAAAGTCTTAGATAAACATGAAACCAAAGAGATCTTGAGTCTCTGCATCTCCTCAGTCTCTGAACCTTGGTGCTTTCTGGTGAACCAGCCCAAGTTCACACCAGTTTAAGTGGAACCAAGTGGGAGGACGTTACTCTGCAGGAGGAAGTAAACACAACAACAGCAAAGAGAAACTTTCTTGTTGTCTCTGTAATCCTTCTTCAGTTCTTTAAGTTTATTGATTACCTCCTCTGGTGTTGGAGTGAACCCAGCCTCCATCATCTCTTCCACAAGTTCGACGTACAACTTTTTCTTTCTTGTGCTGCTTTCTAGCTTTTCTTGAAATTCTGTCGACGCCCAAATCGCCACCAAACTTTTTGTTTCCTCAGCAGAAAACTGCAGATTCTTTTCCTCCGTGTCGTCAGTCGCTGCCTTCTTCTCCTCCTTCTCCTTCCTGCTCGTCTTCACCATAGATCAGGGGTGCTCACACTTTTTCAGCCTGAGAGCTACTTTTAAAGTGACCAAGTCAAAATGATCTACCAATTTTTGGTCGTCCAGTTGGTCGGACTATGCAGGGGGGGGGGGGGGGGTCGGGGTGGCGGCAGCTGCATTTACCGTGCGCCCCTGTCTGTATGTGAACCTGTGTCTGTCTATGTGCGGGCAGAGATGAGAGATGGTGTTTTTTTTAATAATCATGCTAGCGTTTCACCATCTCTCATCTGTCAGCTGTCAGCCTCTCAACCTGCCGCCTCTCTCGCTTGCGGGCGCACCGCACGTAAAACACACGTGAGGAGAAAAAAAAAAAACTTTTTTTTTTTTCTGTTAGTGGGAAACACTGCTCAAGCTGTGCGTACGCACAACTCTGCGCAATATTCCATTGATAAATCACACCGGACCCAAGAATGGTGCAGACATGAACACACCTCATATTCCACCCCCAGAATGCCTCAGCACAACCATATGGTCAGCACGTGCATAATTAAGTAGCCATGTGCTCTGTGGAGCGGCAACAAAGTGACAACAAAGACAACGGGCGGAGAGCGTGATTCACCCTGAATGATGCTTCGGCGGACCTGCCCTCGCTTTTGAGGTCGGTTCTTTTACAGTCTATGGGTCGGTTGTGAGAAAAATGCCTGCTGTCCAGACAACTGTGTTTTTAATTTTTTTTTTTTTTTTTTTTTTTTTTTTGTTCTTCATCACGCGATCGACCCAAATGTCTTCGCGATCGACGTAATGAGCACCCCTGCCATAGATACTGTATACCGCTGCTGTCCATTGGAACGATGCGACAACGCGGCCGCCATCTTGGGCAGGGGGAAGCTGTGTCTACTTACTGCATTAGTCAACAGAGGCAGAGGTCTATCAACCATTAAAATCACCATAACTCACTGAATATTCAACCGGTTTTCAAGCCGTTTGGTTTATTATAAATGTCAGACATACAGCTCTGGAAAAAAATAAAGAGACCACTCCAAAATGTTCTTAATAAATCAGCCTTATCTCTACATGTATGGCAGCCATCGTTTCCAGTGTGTTTCCAGCTGATCACCTGAACCAAATCATATTTAATGAGGAAGATTATAAATAAATAAAAAAAACACTGCTGCGATTAAAAATGTGGATTATTCCAACATTGTTGATTTCTAAACTCTTCCTAAATTTAAAAAGTAGTGTTGTGTTGTTTTAAAATGAATATGAACTTGTTTTCTTTGCATTATACAAGGTCTGAAAACACCAGAACTTTTTTGTTATTTTGACCTGTTACCATTTTCTGCAAATAAATGCTCTAAATGACAAGATTTTTTTATTTCCAATTTGGGAGAAATGTTGTCAGTAGGTTATAGAATGAAACTACAGTGTTCATTTTACTCAAACATATGAATAGTAAAACCGGAGGAACTGATCATTTTGAAGTGGTCTAATTTTTTCCAGAGCTGTATATATATGATACAACATAGATTGATTTAAATATATATATATATATTAAACATACACTTACATACTCAGACACACACCCACATGCATACATTCACTGAAATTTGTTCTACACGGGTCTGACCGGGTCTGACTGCTTGTCAGACGTAGGATGTCTATGGTCAGAAACCCCTTCCCAAGATGGCGGCCGTATTGACACGCCTGACGAGCCTGAATGCGGCATCTACATGTATATATCTATATATGGTCTTCACAGCCTAGAATATGACACACCCTCATGATGTCACGATTCGCAACTTGTCAATTTCTTCGGTCTCAAAACTGAGTGCCGCTGTGAAACCCCGGAGTGTTGAACTCCTTGAACAACGGGTGGATCGGACCAGACAGAACTTTTTGGGTCTTGGTCTGAACTCTAACGTCTTCCTAGACAAATACAAGTCCAGTTGCCTTCGATTCAGTTTGTTGCCCAGAAACTTCACCGATCTACTCTCCAGACATCTGACGTCACTCCTCAGGACCCGTTGTTTCATCTGAGGAGACTCAACAGAGACTTCCCATGTGACCTCGGAGACTTTCTTCCAACTCTCTGATGTTTATTTCATCAAATATTCTTTTCATTTTTCATCTGCAGATTTGTCCAAAGTCCCTGAATCCAAGGTCGCATCGTCAGATGTCCTTTTCTCCGTCTAACCAGAGACTCGCCATTCAAAGATGCACAATTTATTCTGACTCAAGGGAAGAGAGAGAAGCAGAGGTCGTCAGATAGTTGGTCGATTAATGAACAGTGGAAAGTTTGGATGATGTAGTGATGGAAAATGGGAGAGGAGAGAAATAAAAACTGAGTTGTGGGAGGTTAAAAAGACAAAACACCAAAATCCAAATATAACAATCGAGCTGTTTAGAGTCGGATAAGTGTGTCTGTTGGCGTCAGTAATATCTGTATTTGACAAGTGATTCAGGACAACAAAACAGCAGCAAAGTGTTTGGTCTTTGATGGAGCAGAGGAGAATCTGTGTTTGCTGAGCATTGATTCTGCTGCAGGTTGGATTATTGCATTCATGCAATCATTTAAAGCTGCAGGAGGAATCAATCAGGAGTTGAGACACGGATGTGAGTCCAATGCGAACGACTTCAGAGAGAGTTCACAGACGTAGAAGAGGTGAAGCCTGCATGTGTCTCCTCGTCCCTCCGTCTCCTGATGGACGTCACACCGGTTCCTCTTCATCGCTCTCAGTCCTTAAAAAACCTTCCTCCTTTTTATTCACTTCTTTACCTGATTCTCATTCAGCCTGTTACTCTAACTCTGAAATAATAAGCTGCTTAGACATTGTGATTGCTTTTCTTTTATTACTGGCGCCTTGAATTTTATGCACAATCACAAAATAATAAAACCTGCTGCTGCTGCAGAGAAAAAGACAGTTTTAATTACTTTGTGTGAAAGTTTCAACCTTGAGATAAAAGCGGATTATAACCCTGAGAACTGGTGTCGAAAACACTTTTTAGTTAAATCTGAATTATTTTCTAACCTCTTATTGCTCATTTGGACTCAGCAACTGTACTGAAAGTCAACAAGTCAGAGATGAAGATGAAAAACAAGGTAGTTAATGAGAACATCAGAGCGATGAGGAGGAGGAAGTTTCCTCAAATTAACACAGGGAACTACAGAGGTGAAACATCTGCTCCACGCTGTCGGCTACTATAACTTCCTGATTGCAATGTAGCGATAGAGTGAAGACTGAAGCACCTTGATCGGCTCCATGAGCGGAGAGTCACGTCCACCGCTGCAGCTCCAGCTGTCCACTGGAGCAGCTGAACGAACTACAGTCGGCAGCTTCCTGTTGTGCGTCTGTCCTCCTCCATCATTTGTCTCAATCTCCTGCAGAGACAAACACTGGCTCAGAGACTCTGTAGATTGGAGCAAATGTGGATTTTTATTGTCTCTGTAGAACAAGTCAAACCAGCCTGGCCTGGTGTAGCCTACTTATGCTTGTCCTACAAACACCCAAGCGCGGATCGATCGTCGGGGGGGAGGGGGGACGCACCGTGCCGTATTAAGTTTCGCTTTCAACACGCGCTGCTGTTATGCATGCGCGCTTCTCTGTGGTGTGTATGTGTGTGGGAGGATGCGGCCATCGTCCGACGGGGGGGGGGGGGCGGCGAATATCGCTACATTTTTTATTTTTTTTAAGACGTTAGTTTAGGCGGCAGCTCTTTGTTGTTAAGGCAGCCGCCTTAACAGGAAAGCGCTGCGGGAAACCCTGGGCTAAGGGATAATGCCCGACGAGGTGTCCATTATCCCGCTTATACCATGGTCACTTACGAGATTAATACATATTAAATCAATTACTTATAATTTAATGTTGTTTTTACCGTTAAAATCTTTAAGCGGCTGAGCAGACTATTTAGTAACTCTCGTCTGCGATAAAAGAAACAAAAAGAGGGACCCGCTGTGACCGCAGCGTGTTGCCATAGTGACTCTGCCACAGCCTGGTAGTTGATCAGTGAAGGGAGGTGAGGTGACGGCTTAAATGTTACGTGACACAAAGTTTTTCAGAGGGCCAGTGCACTTCTTACCGCTTGTGTGTTTACAGACTCCGGTGCGATGATGCGCTGAAAAAAAAAAAGTTGTTATGGTCCGAGTGTCCGTTGCCGTGGTTACCAACAAGCGTTTGAGCCAGCGCAGTAATATTTAGAACGTAATCAGGCAATTTGACCGGAACATCTTTATGGGTGTCCATTATCACTTTTTAATGGACACCCCACAGCCAATCAGAATCGAGGATTCACCCAGACCATAATAATGATCAATATAAGTAGGATAAGATATTCCTTTATTAGTTGATTACCACATGTTACCATTAGATGATGTTTTCTTATGCATCAGTAGCCTACTGTACACCATCAGCTGGTGTCGTTGCTTCCTCCAGGTGACAGAGCGCTCGTTCTCACTGAGCTGCAGCTCAACCGCCCTCACTTCCAGTGTAAGTCCAAAATGAAAAAATAAAAATAAAAGCTTTAAGTATTTTTACATACGAGGCAAGAGGAGGACGATGAACCTGTAAACAATGACACACACAGTGGAGAGCATCTTAAAGACTGACACCCCGATGTCCTTTTTATTTTTATTTTGCACTGCTGAAGAGAACCTCAAAATATTTGGATATAAATATATTTATATTATATAAACTTACAGAAACGATGCCTCAGACGACGTTTTACTTACACTCTCAGCCCAACCAATCTGAAAATATCTTTTTGTAACATTTCTGTCTTGGGTAGTGATGTCACGATTTAAATTTTATTACTGTGACTTTAGTGCTATTGTAACTAGTCTTGTAACTAGCCCTCTAACTAGTCCTTTAACTAGTCTTGTAACTAGTCCAGTACCAGTCCGGTGACTAGTCCTGTAACTAGTCCCATACGGTGCTGTTAAAGGCTGTAGGTTTTAAGCTCCTGTGTGACAGGTAATCTTTAACCAGTAGCCGGTCAGAGTTCTTTGCATCTTTACACAGAGTTCGGTACCAAGCACAAACACAAAAGACCAAATTATTCCCAGAGCTGAATTTGTCTAAATGAGCTCAGATTCCTTCTCTGGTCTCTGCCAGCAGCAGCAGCAGCAGCTTCCTGCTGCGTCCGGCTCTCTGCCCACTTCCTTTCCTGATGAAAATGAAGCTTGTTTGTTTGTTTGTTTCCACTGAGGACACTGGCAGCAGCAGCAGCAGCGGTCACCGAGTCCGACCAATCATTCATGTCGCTCCAAACAGCACAGTGGTTGTAATTATGTAGGAATGAACAGTAATAGAGTTACAGTGTTAAACCCTCTGTGTCATTTTCACAGTAATATCAGAACAATAGTTTTTCTTTTAGTTCTGACTTGTCCCTAAACAGAGTCGCTCTGTATTACTGTATTTGCAGTCAGCGTGTATTTGAGGCTGTGCAGCTTGTGACCATGTGGTGCATGTGATACAGTATATATATATATATATTAAAAAAATATTTGTATCAGAGGCTGGGAATATGTAATGCATAGAAGAGCAGTGCAGCATTGATGGAGCGAGGTCAGGGGACGGACGATGTCCAGGAAGCGCTCCAGTCTCAGCAGCTCAGAGGAGATTGAGTCGATTTCAAGCTGCGAGAAGCAAATGAATCTAAATATAAGAGCAGTTTCTGTCCAATTTTCCTCATAAGCACACAGGAAGGGAAAATAAAATGAAAATAAATTTAAAAAATCTGGCTGCTTGAAATTCATCAATCAATATTTAAAGACACAGATGGTTGTGTCCTCTGCAGACAGAGAGCTGGTTTGTTTGTGTGAGAAGGTCTTAAGACGCCTCCAACGGTGATTTGAAGCTGCAGTGAACACAGACCGATCATAACAAGTTATATATATATATATATATATATATATATATATATAGGAGGATAATAAATCCACTGACACGGATCCATATTGATGTCCTCCATGATGTCTCCTCCGCCTCCTGTGATCCAGATCACTGGGCCTTTAGAAGTGAAACAGACCTGAGAGCAGCCACGGCCCACTTCTTATCTCCACCTGCCGCCCACACTCTCCATCATGGACAAAGTGCTGTCTCGGTCTGAGTCCTATATATCTCCCTGGGCGACTCATGGCAAAGACAAATGTCCTTATTCCATCCGTCCACTCCCGGCAGGAGTTCAGTTCACTGGGACTGAACTCCTGCAGCAACAGACACTTTCTTTCTTTCTTTCTTTCTTTCTTTCTTTCTTTGGGTTTGGTGCAGTTTTCTGCTGACACGGCTCCTCATATCTCTGCTGTACGGATGACGACTCCCAACCTATAAAATAAAACACAGATGACACCACTGTGGACTGTTGGACTCTCCGCTCACAGGGATGAAGTCCAGAGACTGTCAGCATGATGTGCTACTAACAACCTGACTCTGAACTCCAAGAAAAAAACCCAAAGAACTCATCCTGGATGGAAGCAGATCACAACTTCAGACTTCTGTAAGAACCTACTTCTCCTGGTCTGACAGAACCACAGCCATCGTTACACAATGACAGCAACATGGCTGCACTTTCTGAGACGAGACGATGAGAAGGAGCTGTTTGCAGTGAAAACTTCTCACAGTCTTCTATGGCTCCTCCATAGAGTCGGATCCCTTAGTGCGTCACCGAAAACCTGTACTAATAGCTTTTTTTCCACAAGGAATCAAAATTTTAAAGGGGTATATTTCAACATTTTGGCAAATTCGCCTATTGCCATAATAATACCTATAGTCTTAGGGGTAAGTTCTTCACTTTTCAATTTTCAGTGCAAGCTGTTTGGAGATCCGCTCTGCTCTCAAATACACAATCCAACAACTCCAAAACGCTCTGGTGGACAAGTTATATTAGTTAGTTAGTATACAAGTTATTAATAACAGATCGTTACCAGACAGAGTTGTTTTAGAGGGAAATGCAGAGACTGTTTGATGAAAAACTGTCCCTGAAGGCAACGCACATCAGCGGTTTTGCATGAATTTCCCTCTAAAACAACTCTGTCTGGTAACGTTGTGTTATTATCTCATAGCGTGGTGAATGTGCTGGTCACAACTTGTCCACCAGAGCGTTGTGGAGTTGTTGGATTGTGTATTTGATGAGTTTGATGAGGAAAACCAAGAAATCCCATAATGAGCCTCCGTAGCATAGCTCTGAGCAGCTCACGGCTCTGCTCCGCCGATCTCAAAATAGCTTGCACCGACAATTAAAGGTAATGAACCTACTGCTATGACTATAGGGATTATGGCAACAGGTGAATTTGCCAAAATGTTGAAATATCCCTTTAAACACACACAGATCACAAAATACAACAACAATAGGAGTTGCACTGCTGATCCTGTTGTTTTTTCTTGGACGCTGCAAGAGAATGAACTCACCGTTGCTGCACATGAGGAGATCTGACTCTTCCTCTCTGTGAAGATGAATCTAAACCACAAAATACAGAAGATAGAAGTTTTAGATTGCAGTATTATTCAAGAGTCCTTCTTCTACGACCTCTTGGCTAAAAGCACACCCCTCCATGTTAACACCAAGAAAACAAAGAGTTATCTGGAGTTTTTTGGGTTAAATGGTCCCTAATATATGAGCATAACCCCTTAATGAATTCACATTATATTTCTATGTGTATCAACATGTGCACCTACGTACATATAAGTGCATTCATGTAGATGATATTCAGTTTTATTTTTCTGTGTTTTGTGTTTTGTGTGGTTGCACACACACACAGACCATTAACAGACATGTGCCTGTGCTGCTATTGATCATCCAACTGTTCTCTAAAATAATATTTGTTGAAACTGAAATAAAAAACGACTGGTCTCCTCTGAGAGCAGCTGCTGAATATGAAAAAACAGAAACAACATATGAATCAAAGTTTTATGTTCATTTTCTTTTAGTGCAGGAGAAATATGTAATTCTTATTTAACTCTTCTCCCCCTGAAGACACTCATATGTAGATTTACTGACTACAGGGGCAGACACACAGAATCAACTCAGAAACTTGACATGATCTCCATAAATAATGCAGAGGACTGTCTGACAGTGAGCATACAGTATGTGATTAAAATAATGGTAATAATAATAATGATATGGTGCTATTTTGGAGGTTTGGCTGCTTTTATAAACATGAAATATTATGTATGAAATAAAAATCCTTATTAGTGCAGATGTGGCGACTTAAGTATGAATGGAACTGTTGTGATTAAAGAGATAGTTCAACATTTTGGCAAATTGGCCCATTGCCATAATCCCTATAGTCATAGCAGTAGGTTCGTTACCTTTAATTGTCGGTGCAAGCTGCTCAGAGCTACGCTACGGAGGCTCATGGGATTTCTTGGTTTCCCTCATCAAAACTCATCAAATACACAATCCAACAACTCCAAAACGCTCTGGTGGACAAGTTGTGACCTGCACATTCACCACAATATGAGATAATAACAGAACGTTACCAGACAGAGTAGTTTTAGAGGTAAATGCAGAGACTGCTTACCAAAAAAAAAGCGTTTTTGGAGTTGTTGGATTGTGTATTTCATGAGTTTGATGAGGGAAACCAAGAAATCCCACTAGCCTCCGTAGCGTAGCTCTGAGCAGCTCACGGCTCTGCTCCGCCGTTCTAAAAATAGCTTGCACCGACAATTAAAGGTAACGAACCTACTGCTCTGACTATAGGGATTATGGCAATGGGCCAATTTGCCAAAATGTTGAACTATCCCTTTAAGATCCAGGAGACGCAGCTTCTCAGAAGAAAATTGAAAACATTCATCATTATAAATCAACGCTCTCTGCATCACATCACACCGCCACAAATCCTTCACCATCAACTTTCTGTGCTTTACATCCACACGTGTGGTGGATTAGGTGTTACAGTAATGACACAATGTGAGGAGGAGTCTCTCTGCTGTAGCTGTTGTAGTTTCCTCATGTAGTTTTAATGAGACATCCACCCGGTGACGAGCACGGAGCTGCCCAGTGTCTCATTAAAACTGCATAAGGCAGCTACAATGTGCGGACATTTAATTCTCTTCTTTCTGCAACTTTTTTATTATTTTTTTTGTCAGGCAGAGCTTCAGCAGTGGCATGTGGTGGTTCTGTAGAAAGGTTTGTGTTTTTAATCACCGCTGTCAGGACTCATCTCCTACCTGCTCGGCTGGTGGAGGAGAAGGGTGAGGTGAGGGAGACGTTTTTAAAACTGAAACATTTTTCTCTTCTAATGGCCGACAATGAAAGAGCTTTCCTCCCAGACCAGACGAGCTTTGACCTCTGTTTTTTGTTTTGTTTTTTTCTTCTTTTTTTGTGGCGCTTGTTGTGTCCTTGTCGTTGTAATTGGAGCCGAGTCGGAAAAGAAAATCCTCCCCCCTTCAACACTTTCATTAAAGCTGGACCACAAAAAACAATTCCACTCAGAAATGTCAATGGGGATTAAGGCTTAGTCTGACTAAGACATCATTAGTTTTTCATCCCATGTTTTGGCCAGCTGAGCTCTCACTGCTGGCTGGCAAAAACACACACACACCTACACTACACTACACACACACACACACACACACACACACTACACACACACACACACACATACACACACACACACAGAGGTGACTGTGACTGAGTGCAGGGTGGTGAAAGGCTCTCTGGGCCTCAGATTGTCTTGTCATCCCCGTCCTCTCCTCTGTGTGTTGTGTATACGTCTGAGTTTGGATGTCAGCGATGGCGAGACCTTATGTCACGGCCGTTTGAACTTCAGCTCGAGGCCTCGCTCTCTTTCTTTCTTTTTGTTTTTCTTTCTATTTCCCTTTTTTTGTTGACAGAGGACCAGACTGTGCTGGTTGTCAGATGCTAATCCAGCAGGAATAATAACAGCAGCAGCAGCAGCCTGGCCGACTCTCTCCTCCTCTCCTCTTCCTTCACAAACCCGATTCTCCCCACGCCTCTCAGGGTCACTCACTCCTTTGCTTGCTGCCGTAGCAACGTCCCCTCCAGCTGGAGCCCTGGCTCCGACACAGATGGAGGAAATCGATGGATAGATAGATAGATATCTGTGCTGCGCTCTGCTCTGCTCTGCTCGCTGTGGGAGCTGGATGGGAAATATTGGACTGTTTATGATGCAATCACACCAGAAAAAAAAAAAAAAAGATTCCAACAAAGCTCACTGTAAAGTTGATTAACAAAAATACGGTACATGACGAAAAAAAGGCGTCGATTTGCAGTCAAATCACATTACAGTAATTAAGGGGAAACAGCGTAAGGATTACTGCAATTACACGGGCCCCCCCCCCTTCCCCCTGCGGCCCCCGGAGCCGTAACGCAGGCGGCCGCGTGATAACGTGACGGCGCTCTGATTAATCATCCAGCTAACGACTTAAACTGACACTTTCTCTCTCTCTGACCCGCGAGAGCTGGCTCCAGTTAATCACCTGTGGGATTCTGGTGGTTGTGAATCACACGGATTCAAATCACATTTAACAATACAAACCCAACAAATGGATTCACTTCTGGCCCGGGGGGTGAAAACACTGTGGAAGCTGCTGCGTTCACGTTGCACACATGGTGCATTAATGATGTGGATCTTCCTCTTCCCATTCATCTCCGGCTTGTATGTTGTTCATTTTTAATTCCCTGTTCCCTTCGTTCTCTCTCTGTGTGTTTCCTGTTCCTTCACTGCTGCTTCTGGACGTTCAGACTTCTCCTACTGTAGGCTACTTCCTCTGCAGAGATTATATCATCGGCAAAGTCGAGTTGTGCTCATAGCTAATTCTGTTCTTGTCCCAGTTTACATGCAACACTGACAATTGAATAGTTGATGGAAACATGTCGGCCTCCTCAACACTTGGTGGTGATGTGCGTTGTTTCAGTGGTAACTTCAGGCCAAAAAACATTTATACAAATTATTCTTACCTTTTTTTATATAAACACATCTTCCTGCTGGTTGTACTGTTGTATTGTGTGTTGTTTATTCCGAAATGCACTGAAACGGCGCTGACGCATCAGGCCAGGTGCTTTTTTTTGTCCACTTTCTGCTGTCTCTACTGTTGTGAAGCATGTGCACATGCATTGTCCAGTTCATGCAGAAGAAAGTTTGTTTCCAAACGCATTATCTGGTTGTTTTAGTCAAATCTGGAGAAGTCCAGTCCTAGTCGGACTAACGCATTTACGTGCACTTTAGTTGTCCAGTTACAGGTGGATTAAGGCCATAATTCGTTTTGTGTCAAGTAAACGAACTGGGTGAAACAACAGAGGAGAGCCCATCTTTTTGTTGCAATCTCTCCATTTAACCAGGAATAGCTAACGCATTGAGATCTAAATCTCTTTTCACAATAAAATGCAGCAATTTAAACGTGATGTGAATTTAAAGGGACAGTTCACCCAAAATTGGAATTTCACTCATTATCTACTCACCCTCATGTGGACTAAGGGCTGGGAGAAGTTTCAGAGTCCTCCGTGCCTTCTCTGAGTTACGGGGGGGTCCGTGCAGCACTGCATGTCCATATGACGGTTGGATGTTTTTTGGTGTGTCTTTTTAGACCAAGAAAAGTGAGCTCCGTTCGCAAATACCTCCATAGTGCTCGTCTGTAATGTCCCTCTTGTATTGAAGCCCCAACATGAGAAATTGTTCTGAAAAAATTAAATAAGTCTATGTTTTAAGCTTGTTTGTAGCAGAAGCTCCCAGCACTGCTCTTCCTGGTCCGTCCAAATCTCGCGTGATTTGCACTGACACCCAGTTCACGGCTCCGCAAATCGCGCAAGATTCCGGCAGAGAAACACTGGGAGCTTCCGCTACAAACAAGCTTAAAACATAGACTTATTTAATTTTTTTCGGAACAATTTCTCATGTCGGGGCTTCGATACAAGAGGGACATTACAGACGAGCACTATGGAGGTATTTGGATGTTTTTTGGTGTGTCTTTTTGGACGAAGAAAAGTGAGCTCCGTTCGCTACCGTCATATCGACATGCAGTGCTGCACAGAGCCCCGCTGCAACTCTGAAATTTGAATTTTGGGTGAACTATCCCTTTAAGCAGCTGTGATTATTAATAACGACTTTAAGATTAAATTTTAGAAGTTTATTGTCATCGTTAAAAACACTTCGGCAGCACTGTCAAGTCTAATCAAACAAGACACGTCACAATCCATAAAAAAACACAAACAACAGATAAATAAACACATGCTTCCGGAGCAGAATAAATAATTAAAGTGCAATAGTGCAAAAAATTGCCACAGTACCGATGCTGTACTGTCAGCAGTGTTGGGTAGTAACGCGTTATTAGTAACGCCGTTACGTAACGCCGTTACTTTTTTCAGTAACTAATAACGTAACGCGTTGTTTTTTTAAATCAGTAACTCCGTTATCGTTACCAGACGCTGCGTTACTCCGTTCCTTTCCGTTCCTTTGGTGAGGTTTTACAGCGGCACACACTTCCCATTACATTGTAGCGATCAATAAAGTTTCATTGAATTGAAAGAAAGACAGAGCACACTGCAACACTGTGAAAAACAGCGCTTGGTGGCCGCCCTCTAGCGTCCCACACGTAATCAAACACGCTCCATGAAGAGGACTGGGCAGGTCAGGTCAGGGCATGACGGCGAGCTAAGGTAACGTAGCTAACGCAGCATCCGAGACCGAAGCTGTGTGTCAGTTCAGGCTGCAGCCCCTGAACCGGGACACAGCTCCAGAGTCACAGCGAGACACAAGCACCCACTCCACCGAGCAGCAGCGGTTAGAGTCCGACAGACGGACGCCTGAAACGGTAAACACAGCTGATCGCTCTGGGTAAACACAGCTGATCGATCGAAAGAAATTACCGCTGGAGTGAATTTAGTACTTTCCGTGATTAAATCGGGTTCTTGAACGTAACTCGGTCAAAGTAGTATCCTCAAGATGTTTGCAGTTCTGTCATGCTGCTGTAGGCTACATGCTGACATCATGCTGCATGATGATGATGATAAAATTTTAAAGATAAAAAACGTTTTTTCATCAGCATCAGTACAGAACTGAAATGAGGTTAGAGGGGAATTCAATCAACCTTTATTTAATGGGAGCATTGGGGAAAAAAAAACGTTTTAAAGTAACGAAAAAGTTACTTTCTCAGTAACGCATTACTTTTTGGTTAAAGTAACTGAGTTACTAACTGAGTTACTTTTTTAATGAAGTAACTAGTAACTGTAACTAGTTACTATTTTCCAATAACTAGCACAACACTGACTGTCAGTTAGTCGATGGGGTGATGGGGTAAAAACACCAGCGCTGTCCAGTGGTCTCTTGTATCAACTGAAACAGAATTAAAAGCCAAAAAAACCCCCACACAAAAAACACAAAAACAGCATGTGGCAGATCAATGGTGAGGGGTGTTACAAGGTCGTGCAGTGTTTTGGGATGTGTGAGCCCGGTGGTGGCTCCGTGGCCCCTCGGTGCTGCTGAGAGGCTGACAGCATCAACAGGGAACGGGGGCTGTGGGGCTCTGAGGGGGGGTGGATGTGCGCCATGAAGAATTGATCCGTGTTGGACAGGAGATGAAAGAGGCGAGGCAGAAAGGACCACGAGAGACGACAGACTTCTAATTAAATTGGACAGATAAAGGGAAGATGAAAAGCTGTGGGAGAAAATGTGCAAAAGAAAAGAGGTTCAAGTGTTTGAATACAGCTCCACTTTTGTGTTTGGCAACATGAGGAGGAGGATGTTTGGATAAGTGCACCGATGGCTGAGAACTGCGTCTGTACACAAACACTGGAGTTTGAAGAAAAATAACACATATTTTGTTAAGTTGGAGGACGGAGCGAGGTCGAATTACACTGAGACAACATGTAACTCTGCAGTTTTCAGGCAGATAGTGTGTTCAATATGAATGAAACAGGAAACAAGGAAGTTTTGTCCAGTCACAGTATTCAGCTTTAAGTTTATCACTAAAGATGCAGAAGAAGCAGAGGAGGCTAAACTGCAGATGTTGACAATCAATCAATAAATCAACAATCAAGACTGTTTTTGTTCTGCATTCAGGTTGTGAATCAGTTTCAGTGCTGGTAGATATGAATAACATATTTTTATTATTTTATTTAGTAATAATAGTTAGATAAAAAACAGTCTGGAAACATGTTGACAAATTCTTGATTATGAGTTAATTGTTAATAGTGAATGTTAGTTTTATGTTGGATAAAAACACAATTGCTCTGTTCATAGCAGTTAATATAGAAAAGTGACAAATGAAGAACGTTCCCAATTATAATATAATGTAACAAGACAATACAGTACAATACAACATAACATAACATAGCATAATATAGCATAGTATAGCGTAAAATAACATAACATAACATGACATGATAATATAACATAATATAGCATAGTATAGCATAACATAACATAACATAGCATAAGATGACATAATATAACATAGCATAACATAACATAGCATAGCATAGCATAGCATAGCATAACATAATATAGCATAGTATAGCATAAAATATAGCAAAGTATAGCATAACATAACATAGTATAACATGACATAATATAATATAGCATAACATAACATAACATAACATAGCATAGCATAGCATAGCATAGCATAGCATAACATAACATAACATAACATAACATAATATAGCATAGTATAGCATAAAATAATGTAATGTTCTGTAATAACAGAACATAACAAAACACATTTTCTTTTCGTTAGGATCCCCATTAACTGATACAATACAGCTATTCTTCCTGAGGTCCACACAAAACATACAACAATAAGAATACACGATCAAAGCACAAACAAAGACCCTACAAAAAGATTTACTAACAAGAATGATCCATAATTAGATTACACCAATGTGCAACACATCTTTCATTGCTCCCTGTGTTAAACCAATAGGAAACTTCTGCATTGATAACATGTGGTGAACATTAGTTCAGCTAATGATTATTTTCTGGATGAATAACTTGTTTATTTGTAAGTGTGACATCTTCAGATGTTTTTGTTTTGTGCGTCTCCAAAGCACTTTCAGTGTCGTGTTTGACAAAGGAAATTCAAGAAGCTGGAAACGTTGAATATTCAGTTCTTTGTTTAAAAAAAAAAAACCCACAACAATCACTCAATTATCAGAAAAATAGCTCTTGATTAGTTTTCTGTTGATTGTCTAATGGTTTAATTTGCAACCCTGTTATTCATAAAGGAGGCACTCACTGCAGCAAAACACTAATTAACATGGAAGAGAGCGTCTGACTTATCTCTGCAGCCCAAGTTATTGCAATGAGAATATCAGAGGAAGACAATGAAAAGCTCAGAGTGACGATAGGAGACACAAAGAGAGAAGCTGGAGAAATGAAAAACGGTTTATTCTTCTTCCATATCTGCGTTTCTTTCTATTCCTGGGCTGTCAGCCGGAGGTGGAGGTTAGTAAACGAAACGACAGAGCCGTTCACACAATCCACCTCCTCTGTCTTTAGAGAGAGAAAAGCCACATGCAGATCGCCGCGGTTCAAGTGGCTCTATGGGAGTAAATGAAACAGGTCGGCCCGTGACTTTGTGCTTCAGTGGAAATCAATTAGGATCCTAATGAGGATGGGATCGAACCAGACTAAACCGCCTCATGCTGAGTGATTCTCTCAGACTCTGTCTCTCTCTCTCTGTCTTGTCTGTTCCAACGTCTTTACAGGATTCCTGTTTCATCCTCTAACTTTATTTTTAGCTCCTCTCCGCTCCATCTCTCATCCAGAATCCACTCAGGTATTAATGTGACTTCTCCATCACCTTCATCATCATCGGCCTCACTTGTCGTCCGCTTTCTTTTTTTCCTAACTTGCATTAATGCAGCGTCTCTCTCTGATACGACAAACGTTTAGAAGATGAGACAGAGGGAGGGGAAGTGCTGTAGTGACATGAAGCCAAATGAGGTTTTTTTGTTTTTTAATAATCAGATTTTATTTTATTTTTTATGAATTTACATATGAACAATGCTAAAAATGCTCAACTAAGCATAGCTACTTCATTAAGTAGTGGTCTGAGCTAGGGGGGAGAAAATGAAAAAGCAAAATTCAAATAAAGTAGAAAATGAAAAGAAAATAATAAAACAAGATTTAAAAAAAGAAAAAAGAAAAAGAAAAGGGAGGGAACAACAATCAACAACAAAACAAGAAATATGTATCCTTGTAACTATTAGGAAATATTTCCTATCACCGGTCACCACTGTTTCCCCTCTGGATAGTTTCACTTAGATCCTTAGGCAGGTAATCCATTAATCCTTTTATTTTGGCATTTAGTCTTTCTATGAAAAACTCTAAAATGTCTTTGTACCACTGATTTACATCGGGACGTTTCTCACTAATCCAATTAAATAATATAAATTTTCTGGCCAAAAATCAAAGTTTATTGAGTAATTTTGATCTTTTCACATCCATAGCTCTATTCAAAGGTGGCAGCCCCATGCAGTAGAAACTGGCCCGGATCTTTTTGCTGTGTTTAAATATTGCTGTCACTTCCTGAGATAGGCTACAAAGTGAGGTTTTATTTGAGAGAGAAAAGAGGAGCGTTGTGCATCGTCTCACAGAAGGTCAGAGCCAGAGCCGTGAGTGGTCAGGACTTACAACCTCGTCTCCATGTTTGACTCCGTCCCCTCTACAGAGACGTACGTGTTGTTTCTCCTGAAGCGGCGACGCTCGGAGCGAAGCGAGACACGGTCAAACTGACAGAGAGAATAAAATAAAAAAAATCAGGAGCCGATCTCCACGAAAAACATCTCCCGTTACCATGGTGACATCAGACAAAAAAAAGAGAAAGAAAAGAAGTTGCAGGATTTGTTCCTCTGAGGGAATTTTTTTTTTCTTAAGTTTTCACTAAGCTGTAAATTTGCACTTTTCCACTCCTCGTTGTTTGGTTGAGTTTCTATTCATGAATAAATCAGACTGAATGGTGTCTATTGAAAGTCAAGGAGAAGAAGAGGATCAGCACAATGTCTCTGAATATATCTCATATCTCATATCTCTATGATTATTATTATTATTATATCCACATATTGAAGCCATCATCAGGTCACGGCTTCGACTCGTCCTCTGAGCCGCTCGTTGGACCTCAGCCTGAACTCTGCAACTCCGTCTTCACCCTCATTCATCCACCATCCATCCATTCATTTCTTCTATTATACATTTCTCCCAACATCCCTGAAAGACCTTGGTACAGTAACCATAGTAACGGGGGATAACAATGGCTTTCAGCTGGACGCCGTCAGTCATAATTGCAGCCAAAACAATGAAGCACTGTAAAAGACCCCGAGGCCTCCGTGACCTTCACTGTCTGTCGGCGTGTTGGTATAGACGGGAGCAGACTGAGAGTCTACTGAGCTGTTATTATTATTTTATCATATTAAAAACCCATAAAACATAAATATTGAGACATTTTAATGCAGTTTTTATTTGCTTCAGAGACAGAATCATAGTTGCTGCTGCTGTGGAGTTGAGTTCATTGTAGTTTTCAGCACATTTCTCTTGTAAATCTCTTTTAAAAACTCAAATACACCAATTTTATAATGTTTTTTATTTTGTTGGGCTTTTATTTTGTAATTAAATAGCACGGGCCATGGGATTAGACTTAATTTTTCATTGGTTAGATGGGTTCTGTATCTGTCACTGTTTTACAACACACTGTAACTTTGCAATATAAAGTTTAATTCCATAATTTTTTTATATCTGAATGCATTTTTTTTTTTTTTTTTTACATCAGTAGGCTACAGAAGATCCAGTCGGATCAATTTGTGGCTTCTCACACTTCAACACGTCTGCACCGTACTTTACTGTGAAGCACTCGAAGCACTCTTAACTCTGCAGCTTCACTAATGGACTTTTTTTTTTAGGACACAGAATAACCCTCATTGATGTTGAGGCTCAGTTAAAAAGCTTCCCACTAATATTTCTAACCACTTTGCACTTTGAATCTCTGCTGCCTCTGCTCGGTGTGAGACGCTCTGATCTCCTGCAGACATATCGACTGCGTTTGACTCCAGTAAATAGACCGTGACCGATGTTGTTCCACAGATTCAGACATAACAGATTCTAACGGGCCTTTAAACGCAGCGCTATGGTGCGTTCAAGTGCTTTTAGCGTCCCTGAGAACTGCACTGCTGTTGTTTTGACTCGTGTTGTGTTGTGCGTGACATGCACGTCTTGTGTTGTGTGTTTCTAATTAAACTTGATTTGTAGTGATTTGCTCAAAACGCCGTGTGCAGATGTTTTCTTAATTTGCATTGAATTGTGTCCTCTCCCAGCTGCCGTAGCTAATCCCTCTGCTCCTACACACACACACTCACACACAAACCCTTGGATGTAGTTTGCATGTACACACACATTGACATGCAGCCTGGTGCTGTTTGCAGAGTAAACTCAGATCCTGTGAGCCGCCGCTCTCGGCTTCTACTTCTTCTTATGCGGCTTTTTTTTTTCTTTTTTTTCTCTGATTCAAAACTGTTTTTGCTTCCTCAAAATGTCAAAATCTGTCTGAGCTCCAAAAACCCAACAAGCCCTCTGAAATCCTTCCTCCCCCCTCCCAAAAAAACCAAAAAAAAACAAAGACTAGAGAGGAGGAGGTACTGCAGAGGACAGCGGAGGAGTGGATGACAGCATTGACAGTCGCCCCGAGCAGCGGGGGGAATCAAACTTAAGAGTTTTGTCGTTACAAGAGCTGCGACTGAGCCGCCCGGCGCCGAGGCCTCAGCCTGTCAGAAGAGAGAAACCCCGCGGCTGCAACATGGAAAGATTTGGAATAAAAAATAAAAAAAATGAAGAAGAAAAAGAAGAAGATGAGAAACTTTAAAGAGGCGATTGAACGTCTTGATCACATTCCTGTGTGTGGACGGGAACGTCGACACTGTCGGGATCCGTTAGAGTCACTTCAGTGTCGAATGAGGACGTAAACATTTAGCTGCAGCGTTGAAGTTTCCTCCTCGCTCGACTCGACTCCTTCCAACTTTAAGTTTTTCAACATTTTGTTTAAAAACAGGTTGAAGTCGACGCAGCTTGAATATTTGATCCTCAAATGAAGCCGGCTGAATGATTCATCTCTCCTCTTCTCCTTCTTCTCCTTCTCCTCTTCCTGCTCAGCACATTTTCTTGGCCTTGGTGTTTGTTAATGTCAGGGAGGGATGTAAAAAAAAAAAAAAACCTCCATCCTGCCTCCGACTGTTTCCAGCCGCCTGCAGCCAACAGTCTGCTGTCACACACAATCTGAGGAACAATTTGTGACTGCTTGGCTATTCAACGAGGCAGGATGAATTGTGGGTACAAGAACAGGCCCAGACACCCAGACACTGGAGGAAACGGGAGAAACACATCCACAGAGCTGTTTTATTTATATTTCATTTCTTCTGTGTGTGTGATTGTACACAGTTCCAGCTCCAGTGACGGGAAGCATCAGGAGGAGGAGGAGGAGGAGGAGGGAGAGCAACGTGACAAATGTAAAAATCAAACTAACATCTTAACATCAAAATATAGAGAAAAAAACCACAAGCTCTGTTTTCACGGAGCGAAGCAGCACTTTAGAAAAAAGAATCAACGCTTTTATTGAGGCGAAGACAAAAACACACATCCTCCTGAAGTGAGGAGCACTCAGTCTGAACAGAAATGCAATAAGCTAAGAGATACAGATGTGGACAGTAGGGGTGTACCCAAACCGGAATACGTATTCGGAAGTACACAAATAATGCTTTGATCCTGAATAGTTTTTCTGTCCGAAGTTTCTCCTCATTGTTCGGGAGCTTTTTTCTAAAGAAAAAGAAACGTTTGGATCAGCAACAGCACATAACCAGGTGATTCTGGTTCACACTCCAACACAGTAGGTGGCGGTAATGCACCAAACAGCAATTCCCAGCATGCATTGCATTACGGTAGACAGGAAGTGCTTACCGATACCAGAGCCCAGTCTATTGACGAGCCCAAGGGGGTAGATCGGACTACACGCAGGCGTAGCTCCCAGTCGGCCATATGAGGACGGGCAACTGTCTCTGACTCTGGCTGCAGTTACAGTGCAGTAGATAGGTGATCCAGTCATCTGCACTAAAAAAACGATTCATAACTCTGTGAAAAATAAATCAGTATGTAGCTATTACTTTAACTATTTGCATAATGTCACTATAATGTTACTTTTACAAAAAAAAATACATTATTAAAATTATCCGTGATTCTAAATATGCTGCATCATAACTGCATAAACGTTCATAAAAATCAAACCGTTTTGAAATCGGACAAAAACTGAGCAAGTTATGGTCATTATAGCAGAACATGCACCATAGGCTTAATGCTCTGAGGGAGAGAGTTGCCCGTCCCAAGATGGCCGCCGTACTGGCTACGCTTTGTCATTGGGAAACAGCTGCGGGTGAGTCATCTAGTTCTTATATCTATGGACGAGCCTTGCCACTCGCCATTAGCCCCATTGTATCAAATTTGGTTGCAGTTCCACCAGAATTCCAGGCGAGGCGAGTGCAGAATGAATGGGGCCCTATGGAGCTAGAAGGCTAAATTTGTCCCTTTCACCTGGTAATAGTCAAACAATTGCAAATATTGTTGTATTTTCTGCAAGATCAATATGGATTATAGGCTAAAAGTGAAATTGTTGCGAAGTTTTGTCCTTTCGATTTCCTACAGGTTGGGCTGTTGTTGCCCATAAAACGCTAGCATTCTGCTAATGAATGCTGATTGGTCAGTGACGGACTTGCGACTATTTACGACCAGAGATCCCACGTGATGACACAATAGCTGTGAAACGGGCGAAAAGCTGTGTTATTTCCTTCTGTAACGCTGTTATTATGCACTTTATTAACTTTTTAACCCGGAAGTAGGACGAGAGTGGCACTTCTCCTCAATATTAGAAATTCTCTGCCGATACTTCCATGGTCACCGTTCAACAACTTCGCATTTTTCTCATAGACAGTAATGGGAAAAGAAGCTACTATAAAACGCTGGATCATTATTTTTGAGTGTCACAACCCCCGCGAAACGACTCGTTTCTCTACCAGAATTTGATCCATTCAGTCCGATTATGTTTGGAAAGTCTAGAAGAGCCGCACAATTAAAGCCCCTTTACAGATTTTTCATTTAGTGTTGATTTTGGCGGCCCCTGTGGACGAAAGCGGTGGTGTTTTGCCCGAATGAAGACTGCATTTCCCACTGTCGTGAAGACGTTTGTGTAGATTTGTTTTGGAAACGTCGGAAAGAAGACGGAACTTGTTTTGTTTTTTTGTTTTTTTTAGCAGCGTAATGTATCTATTCATATCGTTTCGTCAGTGGTCCGACCTGACCATGCCTTCCAGAGGTCTAGAATTAGACTACTTAGAAATTGCGTATCTTCACACCGATGGGCTCATTTGCTGTTGTAGGTAACAGAGACACATCAGCAGAAACCAGAGACTTTTGCGTATCCAGTTAAAAGCTCCGTACAGGGGCTTTAAATTATTTTATTCCCGTTCTAGTTAGCCGAGAGCTACAGCGGAAGGTAGCCGGCTAGCTCGGCGTAGCACTAGCTCGGCTGAAGTCAGTGGACCCACTTCCGGTTTCTTCCCGAATACGAATCCGAAGTTTTCTTTTAAAAGCCCAAATCCGAATCCGATTACAAATAGTAGTGGACAGATGTGACGCCGGAGGACAAAAAGACACGAGACCGATCGTCCGTCGGCTCCAGAGGGAAACGCAGATCAATCCTGAATTTTATCTATTTCACATGCAGGGCGGCGACGGTGGCGTAAAGGGCGTTAACAGAACCCGTCCGTCCATCTGTCTGCCTGTCCTTCTGTGTGTCTATGTGTGTGCGTGTGTGAAATAAAGACGTGACTACTTCATTATGGGATGTTCAAAGACATGCTGCAAGAAAAAGCAGATTTTTTGGCTCTTTTTCCCGGTTAAGACGACGGCACCGCTTTTATCTGTTGGAGATTTTTCTTCGTCTTGGGTTTTGGGAGTGTTTCTGTGAGGGAGGTTTGGTCGTCGTCATCTCACGTGTGTGTGTGTGTAGTTACAGTAATAACATATGCAGCACTGGTCTCTGAATAGCAGGTTGTTTTAATGATTTAATGGACCATTCAAAGGATTCATTCCACTGGGAGTCATGGCGGCGGCGGCGGCGGTGGCGGCGGCAGCGATGGCGGCGGCTATCAGAGAGATATGAGGCTGCCACTTCAGAGCTGGCAGGGATTCAGGGGGCGCTTGTTTCGTCACATCAGGCTGTAGCTGCTGTTTACCCACCTACAGCTGCTTCATGTTGCCCTCAGCTCGGCTCAGCTCAGCTCAGCTCAGGCCCTGGAGGATCTTTATCCTCCGTCCTCCATAAAAGACCTCACGCCTCCAAACTTCTTCTTCTCAAGGAAGAAAAAAAAACAAAACAAGGCTGTTAGATTTCTGTCTCATTTCCATCCCTCCCCTCTCCTCCCTCCCTCCTTCACTTCATCTCCTTCTCCATCTCAATTCTCAGCTCTCCTGGCAGAATAGCAGATGGTTTTGATGCCGGAAAATTGCTTTTTTTTTTGTGCACGTTAATGTGAATGTGGAAGATGAGAAAAGGTGTTTGTGTCTTGGACGGTTCTGCAGTCAGAGCCGGGTGAGTGTGAGAAATGAGTGTTATCACAGCGACGGTTTTCGTGAAACACCTGAAAATTAAACAGCGGAGTGGAGTCTTTTCAGAGTCAAAGTCAAAGCTTTTATTGTCCGTTTCTGTGACGTAGGAGACAAACTGTGTTTCGCTCCAACACCGAGGTGCAAACCAGAACAAAAACAAGAGAATGAGAGCAATAAAAAGTGAAAAATAAAATAGCATAGCACTATAGACACTATGTACAGTAGCTGTAACATCTTTTGTCTCCCTCCTCCTCAATCAATCAATATAGGCCTTGTCCACCGAAAAACAGTGCTTCATCAAAAACAATATTTTCCTTATTCATTTAAAGAAGAATAAAAATCTCTGTAAACATGGCATCATTTGAACAGATATCTGCATCCGTCTGGACGAAACCCCGAAATAATAAAAAGCTTATTCAGATTCATTTGAGTGTCAAATCACCATAGTTGCCCGGTCTCAATACACTTTGCAGTAATACAATCAAGTGCAATAAAATTCAATCAAGTAATAAAAAGGACAAAGGACAAATAACCAAAAAGACAAAACAGAACAAATACAAACTGGACTGCACCGAAACACTGAGTCAACATATGCATTTCAAGACGGGATTTAAAGAACTACAGTGGAGGTGGATTGTTGGAGGTTTTTCCATAAGTGAGGAGCACAGTAGTAGATAGAGTTAGGTCATCTTGACATTTTCAAATTGCCCTAATCGCTTGTCTGCAGCTCGATTACGGACCACAGTCTGGTTTTCCACTCAGCACTCAATGATCTCCTGTGAAAGAATAACAACAGTCTCAGTACAGATCAGTGGGCACTGTGTTTTTAAAATTAGAGGAAAATAAAAAAACATTGTCGATCGTCCTCTTGAGATTGCAGAGTAGCTGACTTTGTATTGAGAAGAAGAAGGTGTGAACTGAGAGAGTGAAGAGGACATGGTGGGATAAAAGGGTGTACAGTAAGTAGTTCAGATGAGTGAGACGGGGCCATTTGAGCCCTTTTAAGTCCGTATAAGTTTTGGAGAAGAACCTTAAAAGCAGCTGCAGCCTGAACAGGAGACAGTGGGACAGGAGTTATGTGATTATGTGTTTTTCTGCAGAAGCTGAAGCTGCAGACCTTTAGCAGCACAGTCACCGGGAGGCCGGAGAAAAGAGCATCAAAATAATCCAGTCTACAATACAAGAGCATGGAGGAGACTCTCAGCAACATGCTACACTGCAAAAACTCAAAATCTTACCAAGAATATTTCTCTTATTTCTAGTCAAAACAATCTCATTCTACTTAAAATAAGACTTGTCACATAAAAAGTAGCTTGTTTTTAGACACTATTTACTTCTTTCAAGCATATTTTCACTTGAAATAAGTAGAAAAATCTGATTGTGGAGCAAGTTTTTCTTTCTTATTACAAGCACAAAAAACCTGCTTTCACTGGCAGATTTTTCTACTTATTTCAAGTAAAAATTAGTTTGAAACAAGTGAAAAGATCTAAAAACAAGTTATTTTTTAGGTGACGAGTCTCATTTTAAATGAAAAGAGATTAGTTTTGACTAGAAACGAGACATTTTGACAAGAAATAAGACAAATATTCTTGGAAAGATTTTGAGTTTTTGCAGTGTAACATGCATTTTTTTCTTAAATGTCAGATTTAAAACTCTGAAGTATTAAATTTATCGTCAAGTGCAACAAAACAAAACAGCAAATCCACTTCCTACTGTACAATCTTCTTATTTAAAACAGTCACGCCATTATTAAAATGCTTGGACTCTGTAGCTGTTATTATGGTATCATGACTGTTTTATGGTTACAGAACCATATTTGCCAAATTAATTCAGAACTGACCCAGATTTCAGACGTGAACTGACTCATTATGCTGAATCTATTATTGGCTGTATTCTGTTTAGTGCACGGTGCCTGCAACAGAATTTTAAACAGTGTTATCTGACCTCTGTCCTCCTGCTTCTATTGACTTTAATGAGTTTCATCTTTTCTTTTTTTATTCTTACCAGAGACTTTTATGATGTTAGTTCATAACAGGACGGTACAGTGTCTGCTGTTGGTCTTTTTTTTGTGATATCAGAGTCATTCACATTCAGCTGTGTGACCTCAGACTGATCCGTCCTCCGCTCGCCAGCCGTCGAACAGCTGCTGAGGTTTTTACCGCTGTCAGAGTTAAATGTCAGCGACACAGGTGTCCACTCTGCTTATTGACGATCAGCCCACATCACACTCAGTCGATTCGTCTTCACACACCAACGTTTTAATTCCTTGTGCAAACCACTGAGTCCTTGTTTTGTTCTGCAGGAGACAAACCAGAGAGCTGCAGCTCCTGAACGTCTCACATCTGTTTGTTTTGTAGGCATTTACATAGCATTTATTCTCTTTCATAAATTCCACTAAAGTATTTATTTCCTGTATAATACAACATGGACTTATTGACACTGGTTTAATAGAGACAGTTGAAGGACAAGGATTCATCCATCCACATATAGAAACACTAGACACACAATGCAGAGAGCGTTTCTGTCCAACGCCGTCTCTTCGTTTCTGTTTTGCATGCAACGACACAGCGGAGACAAAAGGCGACTTCATCGACTGTTTTCATCATCAAAAACTTAAAGCAGCCGCTCTAATGTGGAATGAGCCTGAAGCATCACAGTTTGGAGTCGTTTTATCAACATTTGCAGGAGAATGAGGATGAGTAAAACCATGCAGCGTTGAGTTAGAATCTGAGAATTACACTAAGACGATAAAACAATAAAACAGTGAAACAGCCGTTTTGGCTTCAAGCTGAACTGAGACAGTAAAATAAAGTCTGATATGATATTTCATTCAGCTGCATTAAAACTCTCTCTGTTAATGTTTGTATGAACAAAAACCTATAAAATCTGCCCATGCTTTTATTGAAGGGTCCTTGAACATCTCACATCTCACAGCTCACAGTTTAGATCATCTTTATTCCCAGAACTCTTTGTTTTCTACAAGTGGAGCTGAGTCTCTTGAACAGTTGAATGCTTCTTATAATAAGACATTACTATTAATCTATCAATTTAAGTTCATAATAGTCCACTTAGACAGAGTTTCCTGCAAAAAATGTTATTATTGTCAATACTTTATCAATTCTGAGTTAACCTAACCCTAAACCCATGAGAGACCTTGGATTGTTACTGTCTGAATCAAAACAAGAAACAACAGAGGGTTGGTTCTTATTTATCATATAAGAAAAATATCATTATTGACTCATATTGTCTATACTGCTGCGTTTGCTCCACCTACATTTATATATTCGACTTTATTGTCTCGTCGTTTTAGCTTCTAATAAAACCTCCTCTGATTGGATGGAGGTGCGTTTGCGTTCGACCCCGGCGGAGTCGTGACACCTGTTTCTTATTTCTCGTTATCGCAGAGTGAAACAGAAACAGACACGGTGTTAATCGCTCCCTCTGTTCTACACTGTGTATTCTCTGTAATGTTTGTCGATGGGAGACAATAACATGCACAGGTTGTGTTGTTGTTGTTGTTGAATTACACCACTTTCCCATAATCATATTCATATAATAATATTCTTTATTCCTCCTTTAATGTAAACTGACCGCTTTACTCCCTCGTTTCCTGCAGCCTTGTTTTCTCTCTGCTCACACACTTGATGGTGAAGGACACTTGGCGATAACCTCTCGTTAGCCCTCCATCATGCAGCAGCAGTGTGTGTGTGTGTGTGTGTGTGTGTGTCAGTGTGTGTGTGTGTGTCTGTGTGTGTGTGTGGGTTTGATCAGACGTTAATTAAAAGTCAATTAGCCTGCAGCCCGGCGGGTGGCTGACCTCTCTAAACACAGGAAGAAGAAACTCCCCCAGCTCATTATTTACTGTGACACTGTCCATCTCATATTTACTGCTCATAAACTCCCACTGTCTGTCCACCTGTCTGTAGGTGTGTGTGTGTGTGTCGGTATCTTCACCTCATGATCTGCACTCTTAAAGGGATAGTTCAACATCCTGGCAAATTGACCCATAGCCATAATCGCTATAGTCATAGCAGTAGTTTTGTTGTCTTTAATTGTTGGTGCAAGATATTTTTAGAACGGCGGAGCAGAGATGTGAGCTGCTCAGAGCTACGCTATGGAGGCTCATGGGATTTCTTGGTTTCCCTCATCAAACTCATCAAATACACAATCCAACAACTCCACAACGCTCTGGTGGACAAGTTGTGACCTGCACATTCACCACGCTATGAGATAATAACAGAACGTTACCAGACAGAGTTGTTTTAGAGGGAAATTCAGAGACTGCTTGATGAAAAACTGTCCCTGAAGGCAACGCGCATCAGTGGTTTTGCATGAATTTACCTCTAAAACAACTCTGTCTGGTAACGTTCTGTTATTATCTCATAGCGTGGTGAATGTGCAGGTCACAACTTGTCCACCAGAGCGTTGTGGAGTTTTTGGATTGTGTATTTGATGAGTTTGATGAGGGAAACCAAGAAATCCCATGAGCCTCCGTAGTGTAGCTCTGAGCAGTTCACGGCTCTGCTCCGCCGTTCTAAAAATAGCTTGCACCGACAATTAAAGGTTAACGAACCTACTGCTATGACTATAGGGATTATGCCAATGGGCTAATTTGCCAAAATGTTGAACTATCCCTTTAAGTCCATTACCCACCTGCTTTTTATTCATTTCCCTCCTCATGATGGCGAGTAAAGAAACACACACACGCGAGCTGAGCTGTGTGTGTGTGTGTTCACCTCTCTGTAGTGCACTTCCTGTCTGCGGGAAGAAATCAATGGTGGATTGATTGACTGAATAACCCCCTCACCCCCCCTCCCTCCCTCTGTTCAGCTCTGTGTAGCAGGATGAATATAGCACCTTCAATCACCACCCTGCCCACCATCTACTAATACTACTTAATACTGCACTTTATTTCCTAGCATAAGTAATTACGCGCTGCTGAGTTGTTTTTTCCAGAAAGTGTGTTACTACTGAATCCAGCTGCGAGCCGACAGCGTGTCCCTCAGACTGCAGGAGAGGAGAGATAGTCAGTCAGTGTGTACTCTAGATGTGTAGGTGCGTTAAATCCCATAAACCAGATTTTAAAAGAGCCGTAGAAATCGACTGAGCTGAACAGAAACTAAACAGTAGCTCCAAAAATGAACACAGAGAGTCAGAGAGGCCGTGATGAGACGTCGTCCTCACTCACCTGCTGCTTTTAGGGAAGGAAACGTCTACTAATCTCACAACTAAAGGGGACATATGAAGGAAATATCACTTTCTGAAGGCTCTTTAACATATATTTAGGTGTTTGTCTTGCCTTCCTGACCCTAAAATGTGAGAATTGACAAAAGAAATCTGTAATTTTCAGGTGTCTGACGTTGAAATCCATGTGGTTTTATGAGCTGTTCCCACAGTTGTCTTCCTGTGATGTCATTAGTCATTAGGGCAGAACTGAGCTGATGAAAAGAGCTGTGATGTTTGACCCTTGGGGTATTTCTCTAAGACACCTGGGAACTATTCTAATTTGTTCTTTAACTCAGCTGGAATCACCAAGCTGTGATCATGTTATATTTTTCCTTTTTGGTATGAAAAAATAAAAAATCATACTCAGAAGTTTTCCTCCTGTTAACACCTGTTGTTAGATTTAACTCCTGCTGCTCGTCAGCTTTCAGGAGACAGACTGCAAACACTCAGACTCATTGTCACAGTGGTTAAGTGGCTGGAGAAGTAATTTCACTAGTTAAGTGTCGGTATATATGTTGGTTTTCTTGTTTGGTTTTTTCCTGCAATTTGTGTTTTATTGTTCAGTTTCAATAGAAAATGACTGAATCTTTCAGAGGAGACTCTGATACTTGGAAGCCGTGTGGACTAAATTCACATTTTCAGGGTTCAAGTTTTAAAATAATCACAAATAATGATCAGCAATCATCAGTTTTGTCCTAACATTTGCTGGATGTGTTGAAAAATCTATATTTTTTGCACAAAGCAAGGTTAAAGTCATATTTTCTGTCTTTATTTTCATGTTTATACTGAACTGGAGTGTTAATACGTTTCATTAACCAGTCAAACAGGCTGAAAAATGACTCAACTATTCAATATTTGCAATTATTATGAATAAATGTCTTTCATTTATCACTTTAGATGTTGTTGTATGGACATTTATGAACTCCGTTCAGACAGCCCAGCTCTTTAATCACTTTAATTATCATTATTTCCATTGAAGGAACAATGATAATTGAATTGGCCGCTCTCTCTCATACATTCTCTTTAAACTTTTAATTTCTTTTCTTTTCCAGCGTTCACTCACTGCACGACCTGGTTTGAACCTCAGTTTGTATAAATGCATTTATGGCCATAACTGAATAATTGACTTGAAGCTACATCTCTGTTGTTAAAGTGAACGCTCTATAAACCCACTCAGGTTTTATTTCAATGAAGAGAGTTGCAGGGACTAGACCAGGTGGATGTACACTGCAAAAACTCAAAATCTTTTCAAGAATATTTGTCTTATTTCTTGTTAAAATGTCTCATTTCTGGTCAAAACTAATCTCTTTCCACTTAAAATAAGACTCATCACCTAAAATTTAACTTGTTTTTAGATCATTTTCACTTGTTTCAAACTAATTTTCACTTGAAATAAGTAGAAAAATCTGCCAGTGAAAGCTAGTTTTTTGTGCCTTGTAATAAGAAAGAAAAACTTGCTCCACTATCAGATTTTTCTACTTGTTTCAAGCGAAAATCTGCTTGAAAGAAGTAAAAAGTGTCTAAAAACAAGCTGCTTTTTAATGTGATGAGTCTTATTTTAAGTAGAATGAGATTTGTTTTGACTAGAAATGACATTTTGACCAGAAATAGGACAAATATTCTTGGTAAGATATTTGAGTTTTTGCAGTGTAATGGATCATGCATGCAGCAGAGAAACAGATGCACATCCCAGATTGAGGCTGGTACAGTATCGTGTTGGTGCAGAGCAGCATCGGGGCGGCTGCAGGTGTAGTAGAGTCTGCAGGAATCATGTTCCGCTAAGACCAAACATCCGAGCTGGATTAAGAGCTTCCTGTTTCCCCCTCGGAGCCGTGAGCGAGCAGCCTGTTAGCAGCCCCCTGCAGAGATAACTGGGCAAATGGAAAGGACGCTTCCCTAATGGGAAACAAGCTGAGGAAGCCAGAAGTGGATCAGCACTTCTTCTCCTTCTTCGTCTTCTTATCACTTCGGGGGTTTCACTGCAGCACGACTTCCCGCAGGTGCACATTAGCACAGATGAACATTTAGTCGGAGGGAAGTTTTCCTTATGCAGAGGGAGAGAGCCGAGTCTCTGAGCCTCCGAGTGTGAAAAGGATTTGAGTGTCCACGGCTCCGCGGGACTCTCTGCTTCCTCTGAGTGGCTCTGAGAGTGACGACGCATGCAGCCGGGGGCACATTCAGCGACTCCACTGTTGTCTTTATTAATTAATGAAGCTGCAGGTGCTGCTGTTGAGGTGTGAAGGTGGTTTTTATACGCTGTACATTATTAACACTTTGCTGTAATATTAATCACGTTCCCTGTCTCAGGAACACCTGTCATGTACAGACACCCAGTTGTTCCCGAGGGCAGAGAGTCTGTACAGTAGGTAGAGAGGACAGTTATTAATGCAGCAGGACTTATTCTTTATCCTCATTAAAACTTGTATTACCCAGAATGCAAAGCAGTCAGGCCAGGAAGAAGGGCTCGTTTATTATCTGTTGTATTTCCGATATTGGCAAACGTTGCAGCTGCTCGTTAAACGTGTTGTTTGTCGTATCATGAGGACTTTTATTTTCTGTCTGTGTCGTCTTGGAGCTGAAGCTGTAACGTGGACAGACGTGATGAAGACCATGTGACGTGGTTGAAAGCTGTGGAAGAAGTTAGATTAATCATCCGAGCTCCAGTTTTTTTAGTGTTGAAAATGAAACATCACTTTGCGCTGCATCTGTTTTCATCTTTTACATCGACATCAGAGCCTGAAAAGTGAAGCTGGTGTTTGGGTGAAGCTGCTTCAGGGACGCTGAGAAATAAAATGTCGCAGTTTGGCCTACGAACTCTCACACCACGAAGAACAGACCATGAACCTGAACAGTGGCTGCTTACAGACACAGGCAGTGTCTTTATGTTTTTTGATGCTTTTACTGGATAAACTTTTAAACTAACATCAGTTCTTGTCACCAGTATATTAAATATCCATTCCCTTTTTTTCATTTTTAACCTTTCAAATGACAGTTTATTCGCACAATGCGCCGACCATTTTCTATATTCTTGTAATGACCTTAATACGACAAAGGACTCAAATGCACCACTTAAAAGAAAATGTATTCACAAACAAAAAACGCTCTCGAGGAGGAGGATAATAAAATACAACAAAAACACTCTCTTGGAGGATAGATTATAAACTCATGAAAACATGACTTCTTTGGCTGAAGGACTGAGACTCAAGACTGACAATAAGACAAGAGAGACAAGGACTATTTGAACATAAGGTGGAGCCAATCAGGGACGGAGTTGACAGTCACAATGGAGGGAAAGCACACAAAGGGAGGAAGTGACTTGACTAAACTAAAACATAAAGGACCAACACATGAAACTAATCAAGACATAACATAAACAAAGTTAACAAATTTAACGAGACATAACAGTTCTCAGTGTTAGGAGTGCCGTAAGCCGTCATACGCCCCCTATTGGACACGAACATTACATTAAATTACTCCCTCGGCCAAAAAATGGTACCAATTACATGATCTGATATACAGTAGAAAACATTAAAAATTACAATTTTCAAGAGTTAAGTTTAGAATGAAAGACATTTTAACTACATTGTGTTATGTAATACTGTAAATAACTAGGAATTATTGGTTTCAATTGGCCACGATGGAGCTAAAGTGGGAGAATTCGATGTAAAAATTATATTATTGATTGAGCTAAAGTTGAAAAAAACAAAACAAAAACAGACTCTGGGGAAATTTCAATTTCAACACGGCTGAAATGAACTGGACCCAGATGCCCAGACAGAGCCCAGACAGCGGTTTGTGTTGGGTTTAATCGACACTGTCACTTCATCATGTTTAATGATATTCTAACACCTGCTGCCTGATTACAACAACAGGCCCATGAATGAATCATGTCACTGTTCTCTACAGTGTAGCGACGACTCCTTTAACCTTTAACCCGCTGAGACGAGCAGTTTGACCCCGGTAGCTACTCTTCTTCTACACAGGTCCTGCTCTCATCATCATCATCATCATCCCTCCATCCTTCCACCTTAAAGGGATACGCCAACATTTTTTTTTTTTTACGTGTCTTACCTCACTCCCGAGTCCATGACAAGCAGATAGACACCATCCTTTCAACTGTGCATGCAGTAACAAGGGAGATAGAGCCGTATCGCCCGTAATTGGCTTAATTAGCTCAAACGCTGGAAGTGTATAAGTAGTGTTTGTCTGCCTCCACCTAAAGTCATCAGAGAAACTCTTCAGCAACTCTAAACGGACCGATCTTCGTCTCAGAGCTGACAAAACTCGGAGCGTTCAAGCAAAGCTACATCGAGGGTAGGTTAGCTTCCTATTTCAAAGTAAAAGCACTTCTGTATGTAAAGGGCAACGGGTTTTTTGTGAAAGTAACCAGAAGTAACAGGAAGTGTGTTGGTCACAACGGCTAGCTTGAGTAGCGCCGAATTCTTCTGAACAAAATTAGACAAATTAACGACACACTGCTGATCTAAACGGCTACTTTCTCGCCTAAACATGTTTGAAATGTCGATAAAGTGATATATTTACAGAGTTTAGAGCTAAAATGAAATCAGCTTCTGACTGCTGATTTCGGATCGGGTAGGAGGCAGGCTAACACTACCGATACACTTCCAGTGTTTGAGCTAAGCTAATTACGGGCGATACGGCTCTATCTCCCTTGTTACTGCACGCACAGTCGAAAGGATGGTGTCTATCTGGTCATGGACTCGGGAGTGAGGCACCTCACGAAAAAAAAAAATGTTGGCGTATCCCTTTAAAGGTCAAACCTCAGACTTTTCCTCCTCCAGTCTGTGTGATGATGTAAACACTCTGCTGAAACAAAGAGATGAATTTTTTCATACCAGGAAACAGAAGCCGTTTAACACGACCAATGTTTTTATTTTTTTTATTTTTTTTTCCTGCAGGTTGTCACATCCTCTGACACTTACAGCGCCCGTTTTTGTTTCTTTTATCGCACACATCAGGTAATTAGTGTTAACTATGAGCCAGTATCCAAGAGATAACATGATTAATGAAATGGACTTCAGTGTGTGTGTGTGTGTGTGTGTGTGTGTGTGTGTGTGTGTGTGTGTGTGGTGTTACAGCACAGGTCTGCTCCCTCCTCACTGAAGGCCGTTTTAATGAGAAAGACGATAAGGCGGCGAGACAGAGAGAAAATGAAATGAAAAAAAATTTTTACACAGAAGAAAAATAATGAGCTGACATTATCAGTGAGACCTGCAGAGGACATGACTCACAGTTTGTGCTTTATGCCAAATGAACAGTTCCAGCATTCGATTCTCACCCGTGAGAATAATGTGTGTCGTCGTCTGCTGATACCAACTTATTTAAGTGTTTATATTACAAATGAGCGTTTTGCTCGGTTGGAGCCAGAATCTTCGTTCATTTATCACTCCGACTGTTGTTTTCCATTTGTACATCTCATGCAAACAGTGCGTCCGTCGACTTGTTGCATGCACACAATGCTAAATGATATTAACTCGCACTCAATACTCATGTGCCCTTTAAGTTTGTACATTGAATACAGACGTGCAGCCACAGTCACACGCTGCGCGCTGAGGTCATTAATCATTTTCTTTTTCCTACGCATCGTTATTCATCGCATGCATGAGCCGACAATATATATATGTCAATACGAGCTGAGCATGAGGCTGTCAGCTTCTTTATTTATTTACTGCTATTATTCCCCCTCTGGAAATGTGTCTGCTTATTTGCTACAGGCAACAATTCTTCCTGCCGTCCTCCACGCTGCTGCTGCTGCTGCAGCTTTGCAGAGACATAATGAATGTGAGTGTGAGTGTGAGGAGTCCCACCGGCACACACACACACACACACACACCTACACCTGCTGACGGTGATAAAGGCTCAATGCAGCACAGATATGTCGAGTGTTTCTCCACACGACTGACAAACGCTTCAATAGGCCGTCCCTATCAGAAACATCTAAGAGCTACTGTATGAGGAATGAAATCCAGGAGACGGGAGCTGAGAGATTGTAACTACGGTGCCATCGTCGCCCTGACAGCCTTTATTCTCATTATTGGATGAGGTTGTGTAATGTTTAGCTTTTGGTTTTCAGCTGCATTTGAAATTCACACACGTCTTCCTCTGCTCCACCTTCAACTTTGAACAGGAGTTCATAAAGCGCTCAGAAAGTTTGTTTTTGTTTTTTTACCAGCTGCTGTTTCCAAGGTCAAAAGTGAATTATTGAATGTCCGAGCTGCAGCAGAAGCAGCTCAGTGAACCGATACTGAGGTGTTTGGAGTCGTCCACATTTAGTGGAATCAGACAGAAATGAAAAAAACACTTGGAGCTCGTGTCTCTGGTGCCGTGTTTCTACTGATGATGCAGGTCAGTGTGCAGCGATGTGCTCTAATGCAGGATCACACTACACGATGGTTACCATGTCTGTCAGGTTAACCTCTCACAGTGGCATCAGTTATCTCTGTGTCTTGTTTAGGAGACTGCAACACTACAAGTAAATCATCAACCACAGCCCTGCATGAGATCATAGGTCATCAGGAAGGCGTGAACTGTCAATCATGGCTACCGTAGCGCTGTGTGTGATGCTGACGGTCTTTAGTTCAGACCCAATAGAGAAAAGGAAGAAGGACTGTGGAGCTGTTTCCTGGTTCTACAGGACCGTTCACCTCAAAACCATTCACTTAGACTGTGAACACGAAACGAGCTAACATACCTTCACTGCAATACGAAAAATATATATACAAATTACTCATAGAAGTTAGAACATCAGCTCTGGGAAGAGTCATCATCAATAACAATCCAAATATCCAATAAATATTTATCTGAATAGTATTATAGAAAAGCACACTTTTACAGAGAAACACACTACAGGTAGCATCTCAAGTCATAGTCCGCATGGAGTCCATGGGGATATAGAGTTCTTAGGTGATGGATCCAGAAATGTTCTCTCCTGGGAAGTAAGAGATGAAGGTGGCAGAGATACATGTTCAATACCAAAGAGGGGATAGGGTGGTTGGCCTCAGCAAAGTCTGCTGCTACTGGATAATTCATATTCCTACACCTGTTTGTGCTTCTGTGTTCTGCAATACGAGTCTTTAGTGCTCTACTTGTTTTACCGACATATGATTTACCACATGCGCAGGTAGGCTAATCAAGTAGATAAGTGGTTGGTTATCAACCAAAAGAACCGATTGGTGTGCGTTACCTCCCTCTCCATACTTTAGTTAGTTAGTTAGTTTATTATTACAGGACCGTGTACAATACCATTAATCAATTGTAGAACAACGAAGAGATGGTTGTACCAGATTTAGCCTCTAGGGCTAATTTCCATCTATAGTCCCAACATAAAACTCACAATACAAATCACAATAAAATACAGATTGCAAGAAAATATAGATCACAGTAAAATACAGGAGGAGCCCAGGACATAGAACGACACAGGTGAACACTTGAACAGCACAGAGGCAGCACACCGCCGGTCAGCTACTATTGGTCAAGACCAAGGTTCACGTTGTAGGAGATTCAAACTAGGCAGAGAAATGTAAAAAATAATTTCACCACATTTGCGTTCCTCGTTCCCTACGTTCATAACTGGGTCCGACATAATCGGCCTGAATTCACATCGTCTGATCCCGGCATTAGAAGCTCTAATTTTGCGTTCACACCTAAAGCATCATGAACGCCCGCGGTGCCATGATCTCTGGCATCTTGCTGCCTGATGGCTCTATCAGGAACTTATGGAAGGCCTTCATTTGCATAAAGTTGAGCTTCTCTCAACTTCAAACTGACCCACTGGACGCGTGTCGCTGCCAACGCGCCGGACGCCCTCCAACAACGTCTACTGGCTGCCTATGACACTCATGACACTTTAACGTTTTGGTTCAGAGAAAAAAAAAGGCGAAGGCAGCAACAAACGGTGACCTCAGGTTTACTTCAGCTTGTTCGTCAGCGCTCGTGTAGCTACATGAGTGTGTGTGATCCTCGCGGTGTGAGCAGTGATGTAGACGGAGAGGACGAGTGTGTGTGTGTGTGTGTGTGCAGCAGCAGATGGACGTGTAGCGAACAGATGGACTCGCTCTCCACCTCTGAGCGCTCACATGTCTTTTGGGGGGAGAAGCCTCATGACTTTGTGTTGCTGCAGCACGGACTCAGCCGCTGACTCCAGATCAGCCATCAGGGGAGACACAAAAAAAAAAAAGAAGAGGAGAATCAATATGTGTGTGTGTGTGTGTGTGTGTGTGTGTGAGGGCGTGGGCAGGTAATCAGAGAGATTACATCCAAATTCAGTGTTTGTCCTTGGTCTGAGTGCTAATGTAGCTGCTTGGTTTAGTGAAGGTGAGTGAGTGAAGGTGGCAGACGGACGTTGATCCTCTTCTCTCTCAGAGTCGGAGCAGTGGTTTTCTACGGTGGCCCTGAGGTCCAAATCACAACACAAAAAGAGAAAACACAACACAAAAAGAGAAAACACAACAGCAAAAGAGAAAACACAACAAAAAGAGAAAACACAACGGCAAAAGAGAAAACACAACAAAAAGAGAAAACACAACAACAAAAGAGAAAACACAACAAAAAAAGAGAAAACACAACAACAAAAAGAGAAAACACAACAAAAAAAAGAGAAAACACAACAACAAAAGAGAAAACACAACAACAAAAGAGAAAACGCAACAACAAAAAGAGAAAACACAACAACAAAAGAGAAAACACAACAAGAAAAAGAGAAAACACAACAACAAAAAGAGAAAACACAACGACAAAAGAGAAAACACAACAACAAAAAGAGAAGACACAACACAAAAAGAGAAAAAACACAACACAAAAAGAGTTGTGTTTAGTAATTTGCTGTTGTGTTTTCTGATTTGCTGTTGTGATTTGCACCTCCGGGCCACCGTAGTTTTCTGGCGGCTCCAGTCTGGTTAAAGGCCAGCAGCTGCTGATTGAAGGTCTGACATTTGTTGTCAGCTTCCTCCGTGTTGGATGGATGGATGGAGGTGTGAGCCGGGGGAGCACTTGCCCCGCTTGTTGTTGACATTTTCTGTGTCTGATAAGATTTTTCTTTTCTTTTTTTTCTTTCTTTTCTTTTTTCATAAACGACGGGGATGTAAGAGCTTGTCCTTTTCTTGTCCAACAGCTGATAATGTCACGGGAGCGTCTTGGATACGTTGACATATTCCTGATGTAAGTACATGACAGGTCAGACTGAGTGAGAGAAAAAAACAACAACAGACAGTCAGAAGTTCAGTGTGTGTGTGTGTGTGTTTGATGTTGTGTGTTTTTGGAGACGTTATTGTTCATAAATCACAGCAGAGTGGACGTGGACGCAGCCAGTGGTTTTCATCCTGGCACCAACAGATTGGAGCAGATGTAGCTGCTGCACGTTGCCCTGGTTCATTATCTCTCTACACATCTCACATCTCACTATTTGGTTTTCTGACGTAAAAGGCGGAGTTCAGTTCAGTTCAGTTCAGTTCAGTGGAGGACGGAGACACAAACACAAGCAGACTCTGCTTCCTCTGAAATGTCAAGAAATAAATGGTCAGATATGAATGGTTGCGTTTATATTTTACATTTCAACTCGTTCAGCTCTTCAGGATCATCTTCTTATCGCAGGTCGACTGATGAGAGTTTCTTCTGATACGTTCCTGTAGCGTCTCAGTGCATTAAACCTGTTGAAGCTCAGCGTCCATGGACTTCAATGGGGTGTGAAGCGCCACTTTATGTAATTATGTAATACATTTTCACCTCATGCTGTAATAATGACACATTTTGTAATAACTTGGTGCATTATGTAACAACTTATTACAATATGCAGCCAAGTTTATTAGGCAAGGCAAGGCAAGGCAATTTTATTTGTATAGCCCGTTTTTACAAACAGTTTATCTCAAAGGGCTTCACATGGCATCGTAACAACATCCTCTGTCCTTAGACCCTCACATCGACTGAGAAAAAACTCCATGGAAAACCCTAACAGGGAAAAATCTGAGAAACCTCAGGGTGAGCAACAGAGGAGGGATCCCTCACCCAGGACAGACAGACGTGCAATAGATGTTGTTACAGACAAGACAGATTACAGTGTGACACAGAATGTGCGAAATATGGAAATGTTAGCAAGAGTTTATTACATATTGGGTTCAAGAATTTTATTACAAAATGCAGCGTTATTATTTCATAAGTGTCAGGGTGAAGGAAGCAGGTTGGACCCAAATGCAGGAGCTAACACAAGCAGATACTTGCAAACTGAAGTTTAATAACTCAACAACAGGCAAGAGAATAAAACACCGTGACAAAACACACAAGAATCGGACAAGGAACTGAAAGACGCACAAGACTAAATAATAATAGGTGAGGAAACAGGAGGGCAAAGAAAGCCGATTTTTGGAGACACAGGACAGGTGTGCAAGGAGTGCGTGGAGGGAAAACACAGGAAGTGACACTAGAACAAAATGCACAAGAACTGAACTACAAAATAAAACAGGATCTGAAGAAAACAAGAGTCCGAAACAACAGAAAACCGAGCCACTGAATGGCAGCAGGTTCAGGGCCATGACAATAAGTGAAGGTGAATATGTATTACATTATTACATAACGCGGTGTTATTACATAATGTGGCGCTACAGGGCGACAGAGAAACTAGTGAATGGAGCAGTGGGCGGAGCCTGGACGCTGGGCTTCTGCATGATGATTGGAGGCTGAATCCCTTTTTGATTGACAGCTATTTTAAAACATGGGATTGTGGAGTTGAGTTTTGATTTTGCGAGTGAAGTGGAGAGACGAACTGCAGCTCATTTCTTGGTGTTTGCTCTGCGATGCAGCTCATTACCACCGTACATATCACACACTGCCAATAAAGCACAGTCATAGCATTTCCTTGTTTTGGTTTGGCATCATTCTCACATCTCCTTGTTCAGGTTTAATAAAGTTTTGTTGAGCTTCCCCCTCTTTGAAGGAAGAAGAAACTTCTACAGTCTCTTAACCTTCTGCATCAGCTCTGATCTTATTTCATGTGCAGAACTTCACATTGTTTATCTGAAATGAATGCGTTCAGGGCTCATCGTCATTATCTCCTATCATCATCATCATCATCATCATCATCATTATCTCTTATCTAACCCGCTAATTGTCTGTATAAATAACTTGTGCTGCTGTTTTCTGTAAATAAACTCAGGATACGATGGAAAAGAAAAGCTCAGCAACATTTTGAGTCTCCTCTTTGAGTCAGGAGGTTTATTAGCAGGTTTTAAAGAGAGAAGCTTCTAGTCTCTGTCTGTCTGTCTCGTCCTTTCACCGTGTCCAGATCAGACAAGGTCGCTGTGTGCGTCCCTCAGGAGATGAGATGGTGGGGGCGGTAAACAGACAAAACAAACATCCTGTGTGTGTCTCATGGTCAGTTACAGTAACGCAAGTTGTGTCTCAGCAGGACGGAGGTGTCGGGGACGTGAGGAGAGTGAAAGATGAGCGGATGTTTAGGAGGATGGTATAGATTTGATGTGATATTGATGAGGAGGAGGAGGAAGGATCTGGAGATGTTTGTTTGTCTCTGTGGGTTAAACTCAGGCTGTGACCTTCGGAGCTGGAAGGCTGTCGCTGTGGTTCAACTTGTCAGCTCATCGCTCGTCATCAATAAGTCTGAGGCTCTCAGCTCCATCCCAAGTAAAACACACCTGTGTAGACCTACAGTAGATGTGTGTTATTTGAGCAAATAAAAGCCGGTCTCAGTTAGAAGCTGGGTCTATTTTCTTGTGCGAGTTCTTGTGAATGTACAAAACCTCTCAGATTTCACTAGATCACCTGATTGAACAGTTTATAAGCTGCTTTATTTGTCGTGCCTACAACTACAATAGTTAGACGGCTCTGCTTAAACTGCTCTTTCTCCCTCGGTGCCACGGTTACAGCATCTGTTCAATCTGTAGTCAACATGGACTCGGTACACGTCGTTAGGTTGCTTAGATTCTCCACAGGACAGAGTAAAGAAACAAACTGGTCCTTTCTGAAGACTCTGAAAAGCAGCCAATGCTCCTGCTCTTTCCCTTTGTGGCATTAAAGTGATGTTAAAGGGGACCTATTCTGCTTTTCCAGCTTTTCAGGCTCATGAATATGTTTCAAATGTTGGATACTTGTTCTAGAGGACCTGAAAGTGTCATATCATCATGAGGTCGGCGTGTGTTGAAGTTTCAGGCAGCGCTAAACCGCTGCAAACGCTACAGTTTTTTTTTTCTTCTTAAGTCTCACTTTGACACGTCACAAGTTGAGGGGAAGTTCCCTTTATGGCAACTCAGCGCCTGGCTCTGCCTCAGTGTAATTTACAGACTTTTAGTGGGAGGTTGATGTGATATGTAACCGTACGATGATAAGAGATGTGGTGGAATTCAGCGTTTACGATTCAGAGACGTCTTGCAAAAGCAACGGAGGTTCAGTCTGTGTGTTTTTGTTTTCTGGGATTCTGGGTTCAAGACGAGCGGTTGTATGGGTGAAGTCGACATTTTGTAATATGCTAAACAAGACAATTTCTGTACTGTTTGGTTACTGTGTGAGAGGAGTACACAGACTGCTTGTATGTGATAGTTATGGAGTTTTTTTATTGATCGAACTTCCAATAGTGCTCCACTGGGGTCCAATCATAAAGCCCCTGAAATAAACATAATAGGTTCTCTTAAAATTCACTTTAGATATTATATTTTTACTCTTGAAAACTATTTTAAATGTGATTATTGAGTATTTTCTCATCTTTTCTGAGCAAAAGATTTGTGTCGAAGCCTGTCCTGTTTACGGTAATGTAACTGTGCACGTTTTCTGCAGGTTGGTTTAAATCCAAACTGATTAATCTGAAATGAAATAAATGAAATGTGGTGGAAAAGTTGTGAGGTTCTCAGGAGGATCCACAGCACACACACACACACACACAGGAGTTCTTCCTCATGCAAATACACAAGATGATTGATTATCTATTCACTGGATGTTTTTTTTTAGCCTGTTTTGTCCTTGTAATGCCAAAACTCTGTACAGAACACACTGACACATTCACTGCTGGCAATAATTGAATCAGATTCCCGTCTCTCTCCCTCCGCCCACTCGCTCCGTTGAGTTTGACAAACTGAGGGAAGAAGTGGGTTTTCTACATTTGGCTCGTCTGGTTCCTGCTGCTGCTGCTGCTGCTCATCTGCTTTCTGTCACTGTAATGGAGCTGAATGAGACAGTTCACTCATCATTATCATCGTCCTCATCCTCCTCTGTCCGTGTATGTTGCCATGACGTCTCACACACAGATTGTGACATGTTGGAAATGCAGCATCAGCTGGATTCACTCCGTCAGCTCCGTCCCTCTTCGTCTCACTGGTATAATAATAATAACTTCCCTGCAGCAGTGCCGACCTGCAGCCATTGAAAATATATCATATCAGTGAAATTGTTATTTCACTGATATGCAAATCAGGCCGTGGTTTATTCTCTTTCTACACACACAGACACACACACACACATAGATATATATATCTATCAAACGTTAGTGAGAGCAGGGATTAGTAAGAGCAGCGACCTCACACACACACAGACGACGTATGTATCTGCTGACTGTCCTCCTCCTTTGATCTTCTGTGCGAATATCAAAGAGTTTCTCAGGATACAAGTTGTGATAATCCTCATCTTAAACCCAGCACACTCTAACACACACACACACATAAACACACACACACACACACACTCTAACACGTACACAGTCACTAACCTTGCTGCCAAAATGTAACTAAACACCTAAAACCTGTCGTTGTGAGTGTGAAACACTGTGCACAGCATTTGAAGGAACCACAGCTCTTTATTTTTGCGCCTTCACAGAAAAACAAACAATGATAATCAGGACAAATAAATATATATATTATAATAAATCCTGCTGGTTTGACACCACACTGTGTTACAACATGCCATGGTTTTTTTAAAAAGTGCAATAAGTCGACCACACATCCAATAGCACTGTGATCAAAGCAACATAAACTCAAACTACTTAGCACCTGTATATTTGTACTTTAGTTAAGTATATTTAGTTTATAAAGAGACAGTGTGCTGTGACATTAATCATTTGATGAAGAAATGAGGAGATGGTTGCACCAGATTTAGCTATAGCTGCTAATTTCCATCTGCAGTCTCAACATGTAACACACAACAGACACAGAGTACCAGATACATAAAATGACACGAATAAACAGTGGACAGCACAGAGACAATACAGAGACACAATTTCCACATTTAAAATGACCCAAATCAAGTGTAATGCATTTGAACAAGGTGTACGCTATCCTGTATGGTCAGTGAAAAAAGAGAAACTACATAATTTAAGATGTTAAAATATTTCCTTACATTTAATTTAATGCATGTAAGTGTAATAATGTGTGTATGAATATGCATGTGTGGATGTTACGTCTGTAAAGGAGTTGCACAACAATTGAAGACACTCCTGTTCTTTCTATCGGTGCACCTGGCTGCTGACATCATGTCTGCAGAGCCAGTTGAATATAAAACCCTCAGTGGATCCAGTCTGAGCTCGTCTGCACTTTTAGGCCTTGTCCCTCTTCTTCTTAATCCACCTCCCAACTCTAATTGGCTGTTTGTTTTGCCAGATGGTGGAGGTAAATCAGCAGTTTTTGGGTTTTTTTGCAATCTAAAGGCTAAAAAAAACTTTTTATGTCAGCTTTGAGGCATCAACATATCTCAGCCCGCTCCTGCATCCTAATCCAAACCTCCACTGTTTTAGTCATATGATGAAACGTGAAGTTGTGTTTTATTTTCCTGACGGATGACAAACTATAACATTTCCTTGAACAATCCTGTGAAGCTCGGCAGCAGAAACACGGATTTTTTTTCATGCTCTCGAGCCCCCTTGCTTTAAGAGAAGTGGCTTTAATTATACTGCGGACAGTGATTATACAGCAGAGTGATGGACGTGTTAACACCACTGGAATCCGCTGTAACAACCACGAATCTGAGATGAGTTTCCAGTTGCTGTAAATTGCAGAGTCGCCTCCAAAACAACTGCTGCTGATTCACTTCTATCATCCAGAGATCTGGACTCAGGGTGAAGCTGCTCCTGCTGCTCCTCCATGTGGTGTTGTTGTTTTTTTCAGAGGGTGGCACATACAAGATTCAGCGATTCACAGTCATATCATGTGCGTTTCAGGCAGGTGTGTATGGACTTATTGCTTGTTTAAAACAGTGGCTCTGCTGCACAAAAGGTGAGCCTCTTCTTCCCGGCGGCTGGGTGTTATTGGGAGTCAGTCTGTGCTGCAGTGGCAAAAAGAATCCACTTTTACTCCGTTTATAAGAAAATAGAGCGAAATGCATCATCCACCGTGGTTTAGTTAATAAGCAAAGGTGGATTTAATGTACGTTTTGATTATTAATAGATGAATCAGGGAGAAATCCGTCTTCATTTCATGCAGCTGATGTTTTTACAGTGTAGGATGGAACAGGAATCCGCCCCAGCGCTCGGTGAATAACTAGCAAATAATAGATGGTGTTGGCGTGCAGTTTGTTGTTTTATTTTTATTTTATTTCACTAATGTTGTGGTAATTATAGTTTCGCGCAGAGCGGGCGTTCGACATGATCTCCTATCCTCCAGAGGCTCTTCCTCCTCCTCCTCCTCCTCCTCTTTCTGGTGCTCTTCCTGTTTATTCAATTTGACTCAAACAAAAAAAGTCAAAACACCACCAGAGAAGAAGCTGAAACCTCACTCTTGTTCCTTTTATCAGCTTTAACTCTTATCACTTATTTCCACTTGCTCTTGTCTTGACTGGCATTGAAGAAGATGAAGTGTAATTCCTCCTGCTCTCTCTTTTGATTACCGCAGCATGTGCACCAGATTTTTTTTTTTTTTTTTTAATCTTTAGCAATCTCTGTGATTAGTGGCTATTTAATTTCTGTCAATGTTATTTCATGCACCAGTGATTGTGCTGCACAGGCAGAGCAGATACGAGGCGCTGGCCCCGCGTGGCTGCAGGCTGCTGCTGCTGCTGCTGCTGCTGCTGTCAGGTCACTGCATTACACTGTGTTATTATCCTGGAGGTTACTCCTCCTCCTCATCTCCACGGAAACAAAGCCAAAATCACTAATTCATGAGGGAGACTTACACACACTGCACTCACAAGTAGAAAACAAACTTGTCTGCAGACTTATACTTTCCCAAACAAAGATTTTATTTATCTTCCTTTGTCCTGCTCTTATTTGTTATCTCTTACTTTGTTTGAGTGAAAAACGCCACCTTGTCACAATGTCAAGATAAGATGTGACTCTGAGCTTCTTATGGAGGAAGATGACACACACACACACACACACACACACACACACACACACACACACACACACACACACACACACACAGTTTTCCAAAGGGAGTTATGACTTTCCACCTGTATCTCCACAACAACAACATAAAGCAAAAAGAAATATAGAAAGTTGAAGTTTAAAGTTTAATGCCTCAAGTTTATCTCAGGGAAACTTCTAACCGGTGCAGCCATGGAGCCAAAAAGAAAAAAGAAATCCCATTTGCACATTGATGTGGCAATCAATTAGTGTTTGTCTGATTTACTTGAAATATCTTAAGTCTGCTTATGTATTGTTTCTGTAAGTTAATGTAATTATGAGGAACGTGTGTTTTTGAACATCTGACTATTTCACTACTATGGTAATAGCTACACAGTGGAAATGAATAAAGTCCAGTAATATGTATATGTTGTTTGTATTGTTTTTGTTTTGTTGTTTTGTCTTGTTTTGTCTTGTAGATCGTTGTGAGTTGTTGTGGTTATGGATGTTGTTATTGTGTTTATGGTGTGATGTGTTTCTGTAATTATCTACTGCAATGGATAGTTAATCTGTGAAGGTAGACTCCAGGAAGAATAGTGATGGCCTTAGCCAAAGCTAATGGAGATCTAAATAAATTAAATTAAATTAAATGTGGCAGCTTCTATATGGACGTTTTCAATAATGAAAAAGAGCAGGAGAACAATAAACACAGAGATATGGATGGAGGTAGAGTCAGACTTCACTATGCATCAAATCCTGGTCTGGTCCTGAGTCTCCAGTGTTGAGTTGCATGATGGGAGCCAGAGATGAGATACAGCTTTAAAAGACCTACACAACATCTTGGATACATGCACCGTTACAGTGTGGATGCAGACGATGTGCTGCTGCTGCTGCTGGTTCACATGTTTCCCTCCACTTCACGTCCACTGAAGCCTCCTTGAATTTGGATGAATGTGTTCATCATCTTCCTCCTCCTCCTCCTCCTCCTCAGCCTGTTTCTACACTCAGCTGCCTCCTCATATGAAAACCTGCAGGCGCCGGCTTCTTCCTCTTTAAACATGGAGCACGTGAAGCAGCAAACCTCTACGCTTTAGCTTGGCTGGAAGGATCAGTCGTGTGTCTGTGGCTCGGAGCTAAAACGAATTCATGTGATGTGCAACAGTTGTTTAGACATTTTATTCTCGACCTGCTGGTGGCGCTGCAGGAAAAGTCCGGTGTCTGACTCCTCTCAGTTTGATCAAAGATACTGTATGTGATGGTACAGCTACACTTCCTGTCTCCTAAAGTGGGCGTGGTCACCTGTCCCCCCACCTCATGTTGTGAATGTGTGTGTGGATTTATAAAAGTTGTCAGTAGAAGAAAGTGCGATATTTATTTATAACGCAGGTGTTTGCAAACATTAGCTGACATTACAGATCTGTGCCAAATCTGGTGAGTGTGTGTTGTTGAGACATAGACAGGTCTGGAACAAAGTTCATTTCCTCCTGATTTGTCCGTCAAAACGTTCAGAAGAGATGAGTCTTGTGAAAAATGAGTCCAATATTTATGGAGCCAAAGAATCGACCATAATCTGAGCTCACGTTCACGTCTGCTGCTGCTGCTGGTCTCCTAAAGGGGGCGGAGTCACGGTCTGCTGGTCGCCTAAAGGGGGCGGAGCCACGGTCTGCTGGTCTCCTAAAGGGGGCGGAGTCATGGAGAAACCCACGGGACACAGAGACAGGAAACTGACTTGTCATGGACCGTCTTGGTTTCTAAACTGTCTTTGGTTTGATTTCATCTTGAATTTCCTGCAATTTCCCCCCTCTTCAGTGAATGAAAACAATCATGCATTAAACTCATCTCAGAGCTGACGTCCTCTCTCTCTAAAGCCGTTACAAGAACGAGGCGAGAGCAGACGAGCGAGCCGGTTTCCTGTCGGAGATCTGGCCCATTACGGGGCCTTGCATCAGCCGCGGCTCAGACAACCAGACTGTGACAGGTATGATGGAGCCCCACCGGCCATCAGCGAGAGGTGACTTATTAAAAATAATGACCGTGTGTGTGTGTGTGTGTGTGTGTGTGTGTGTGTGTGATGTGATTGATGAGTTTGGGGTTGACAGCTGGTAGGTCGTCGCTGTATCTCTGACGTGACTGACATGAGGAGAGACGGGCGAGCGAGCGAGAGCGTGTCATTTTAATATTTAAATTTCCTGCTCTACCTGCAAGGAGAGAGAGAGAAGGGGAAGGGAAAGGAGAACGACGCCATTATTATTCAGAGAAGAACACGTTGTTTGACCCAAAGTAACTTCAGATTCATTTGATGTCTCTCCAAGGCACCGCTTGAACCCGCGGACCCCGAGGAGCTCGCGCCATAATACACTAAAATAAATACATTTTAATACACTGACTCTGTGTTGTCCACGGAGTGTGAGGAGCTTACTCAGCAAACCTCCCACACCTGCAGCAGAATACTGAGCAGGGACCCGCTGACGACGGCCGAGTCCTCTGCAAGACAGAGGGACGACGTCCGGCGTCAGACAGCAGCTCAACCTGCTGCAAAGATGTTTGGTTTATTGATAAAGACTCAACCAAACAAAAAAATCTTCCACCTCAGAACTCAGTCTTTGCATCTTCTTGTTCTTGTTCTTCTTCCCTTCTTCTTCGTCTTCTTCCTCTTCGGCGGGGGGCGACCCCCATTCAGAAAGATCGCCATTCCGAAAATTTACAAAGGTCCGTCATTCCGAATTTCCGAGGGGCCACCATTACGAAGGTGTCAGTCACGGTGTTTTATTTTGAAGGGTCAGGGTCAGGGACCAGATTGTCTCGTGTGTCTTTGTTTGACTTCCTGCCCGGCTTGACGAAACGATCGCTCGCGGAAATTAGACCAGATGAAACGATCGCTGCAGGGAGCGAGCCGGCGGCGCGAGCTGACAGATGAATTTCCTTCGGGATTAATAAAGTATTTATCTATCTATCTCTATCTATCTATCTATCTGGTGTGTGAACGACACAATCGGTTAACATGGGCCGGTGTGTCCCCGGCCGGCTAATAATGTACAGTGGGCTAATATACAAGACAAAAATTCCAATTTACATCCCTTCCGGGAGTCAATCCCAGGTCACCTGCGTACTACCGCAGCAATCATTTCATGGACTTTACAACAGCATATTTAACCAACTTTTCGTAATGGCACGCCTTTTTTCAGGTTCGGAATGACGGCCCTTTTTCAGACATAACTAAGGGCCGGCATTCCGAAACATGAAAAAAGTAAACGTTCGGAATGGCACACTGGAACCCTCTTCGACTATTTCTTCTTCTTCTTTTTCTCTTCTTCTTCCTCCTGCAAACAACAGCCCATCACATACTTTTACCTATCGGGGGCAATTTAGTGTTGGTGTTTGGTTCCTCTCACCCCCCACCCCACCTCACCCCCAAGGCCTCTGTCAGTCAGCAGGGGGGAGAAGATGTTGGATCTGTGCTAATAACCAGTCACAACAGTCACACACACAAACACAAACACACACACACACACACACACACACACACACACACACACACACACACAAAAACACCTCTCCTCTGTCAGCACCGACCCTCCAGTTGTTTCCTCCACACACCCAGACCTGCAGAAGTGAGTGCTGCATTATTCCACTCAGAGAGGCAGGTAGCTGGATCCCACTGCCTGCAGTCATTATACTGACACTGACAAAACCACACACACACACACACACACACACACACACACACACCGGAGATCTATATAAATCTTCCCATGTCACATTCGAGAATAATAATCTCTCTGTTCCTTGAAGGCATCTTCAGATCAGGTAGTTATGGATTTTATGGCCTGTGATGATGATGATGGACGACGTTGCGTCGCATGCTGCCTGCTCTGCTGTCGTCGGCGTCCTGCACCTGCAGCCACATCATGGACCTGAACGTCTTTAAAGCAGCAACACCTGCAGAATATGTCTCATAAAGGCCTACGATGTATTTATAATCAATGACATCGAGTTAATCGATCAGGTGTTTTTGCAGCAGAGGTGAAACGTTACCAGACAGAGTTGTTTTAGAGGTAAATTCATGTAAAACCGCTGATGCGCGTTGCCTTCAGGGACAGTTTTTCAGCAAGCAGTCTCTGTATTTCCCTCTAAAACAACTCTGTCTGGTAACGTTGTGTTATTATCTCATAGCGTGGTGAATGTGCAGGTCACAACTTGTCCACCAGAGCGTTGTGGAGTTGTTGGATTGTGTATTTGATGAGTTTGATGAGGGAAACCAAGAAATCCCATGAGCGTAGCTCTGAGCAGCTCGTGGCTCTGCTCCGCCGTTCTAAAAATAGCTTGCACCGACAATTAAAGGTAACAAACCTACTGCTATGACTATAGGGATTATGGCAATGGGCCAATTTGCCAAAATGTTGAACTATCCCTTTAAAACACACAGTCTCAGACCTGTTTTTATCCTCTGATTCTAGATAACTCTCTGTAGTTTTTATCCTCCTCCTCCTCCTCCTCTTCGTCTTCCACTTCCTCCTCCGGAGCATAAATATCCCGCTGGCAGCACCGACCGCCATCCTTTGTGTCCTATCGCAGCCCTGCCACACTTATGTGCCGTCTTGTAAAATAAAATATTATGGACTGGCGTGGCAAAAATTACGTCGGGTTGCGATGATAAATACGAGCCATAAAACCTCCAACACGTCACATAAATGCTGGAATTAGTTTAATGTGACATGAGATATGTTTAGAGGGGTGTGTTTGTGTGTGTGAGGCTGTTTAAGTTGCATGGCGTGCACACGACCATGATGATGAGTGAGGTGTGTGTTTGTGTGTGTGTGTGTGTTTGTGTGTGTGTGTACTCTGTAATGCAGCAGCCTTCTGCATTATTTATCCCCTCAGCACTACGACCGTTTTAACTGCTGCCGCCGCTGCCGAGGAGGCGGCGGCTCAGAAAGTGCACACCTTGCAACTCAAAGACCTTTTTCATAAACTTCCCTCGTTTCTCCTCCTCTTCCTCCTCTCTCCTCCTCCTCTTCCTCCTCTTCTCTGACTGAGCCCCGAGGAGGAGAAGGAGAGTTCGCCTGTCACAATTATTACATAATCGCTTGATCGCAATTATTTGAGCTGACCGCAATTAGTTTGTATAATCGCTGTAATTGTTTCCATTCATCTGTATAAAAATAGCGGGATGAAATAGAAAATGTCATATTCTCATCACTGTTGCCTCCTCCTTTCCCACCGTTTGAGGTTTGACTGGTTCTCTTTTAATCACATCATCATATTCTGCACCCTTCTTCTTGTTCTTCTTGCTCTTCTTGACATTAGCATCATGGATTTAGTTGCAAAGCCAATAAATGTATGAACGTCTTATAAGGTGTATGTGTATTATTAAACTATATTCCGGCCTGTACTATAATAGTGGCATAAAATGATCAGCAAAAACACAATTAAATCATTATTTGTATGGTAATTAGTTGTCAACTACTGTAAAATGTCAGGATTGCGGCCTCCTCTTCCTCTCTTCTCCTCCTCCTCTTCTTCATCTTCCTCTTCTCTGACTGAGCCCTGGAGAAGGAGGAGAAAACTAGACCCCCCCTTCTTTCTCTTTCTCTCTCTCTTTCCTCTGCTGCTTCTGGCGGAGGATAAAAACCTGTATCTGGATATTGATTTGTCAAAACAATAACACCGGATCACGAGCGCTCGGCGAGAACTGATAAAAGCGGTCGACCGACTGTTTTCGCTTAACATTTCAATTTAACTCCTCTGTTCTTTGGGGGTGATGGCAGAGTGTCATCCACTGTCATCCACTCACAATGGAGCGCCACAGCTGACAGGGAGTTAAGAGCTGCTGCACCTTGACTCCATGTGTGTAATATTACACATGCAAGAGCAGCCGTCGTACGTTTATTGATTTCTAACACACAGTTTCCCGTCGACGTCGCTGAATCAACTCCAAAAAATAATGGAAAAGATGTTTGAACAGCGGCCGAGGCGGCGGAGGCAGAGACAAAGGCAAAGTTCCTGCAGCTCTGCTGTGTCAGTAACACTGAGAGCAGGATTTAGAGATAATAAGCTGCTGCACTTCAGGGTGTTTTGATGGCCTCAACGCTACATGGGCAGAAGGAGATAAGTGAAGGGGGAGGGGGACGAGATAGCACCCCCCCCCCCCTCTACCACCACTTCTTCTTTCCGCAGCAGTAATCTGCCTGTTTTCTGGCATCGCGTCAACGAGCCATTTGCAGAGCGGCGATAACGGAGTGGGATCGTATGCGAGATGGAGACCGAGTGTCTGCATGAGGAGTTTTCTCTCCAGTCGAGGTCGGAGGTTCATAGATGCTCCGATTTACACGTTTCCACTTCACCACTGCAGTTTTTTCCTCCGTTGCACGTTGCAGTGGTGTAGTCTAATTTCTTTTTAGTGGGTATACTGCTTTTTAACTGTTCGTACTTGTATCACTGGTGGTTCTCAAACTGTTTTACATCAAGGACCCCAAAATTGACACAAATTTGACCACGGACCCCCATTGGACCAAATTTTGAAGCAAACACCAGACATACACAAATAATGTACATTTAAATTAGGTGTAAATTTTTTTTGAAAGATTATAGAGAAATATCTGGAAAAAAGTGGTACAATTTCTCAAAAAAAGTTGAAACATTTCTAGAAAAAAAAGTTTAAGATTTTCTAGAAAAAGTGGTAAGATTTCGAAAATGTGGTACAATTTCTCTTTCGAAAAAAGGGGCAAACAATAATACAAAAAGGGGTAAAAATAATAACAAGTAAAAAAGAAAAATTGAGAAGAAACTGGTAAAATTTCTCAAAAAGAAATCTAGGAAAAGTGGTAAAATTTCTAAAAAAAAAAAGTCAAAAAAGTCAAAAAATAATTAAATAGCCTAAGTGATAACATTTCTGGAAAAAAAGGACCCCCTTGAACCCTGTCAACCCTTGTACTTTGAGAACCACTGACATATACTTTAGTTAGATAGTTTTGTTGTACTGGGTTTACTGAAATATTTATGTATTTTCAGTGGGTATACTGAGTAAACCTCGTATCACACCACTGGTTGCACGTGAACATACTGTATTTAGGCGTCGGTGCCCTGCAGCTCTTATGGATCTGAATTGTTGGCGTGTTGTTGGGTGCGAACAAGCGACCTTTCATCATGACAGGAATTACACACTAATGGCCATGTCATCCTTGGAGGAGGCATCACACACGGGGAAACAGGGAAGGTCGAGGCGTGTTTGCAGCTCGGAGCTTCCAGACATTTACACTCGCGGCCCCGTGAATAGTAATGAGCCGTGTTTTGTCGGTCCGAAGGCATTTTAATTGGCAGCCGTGCTGAGCGTGCTCCTGTTTGCAGGTCGGCTCTCAGACCTCTGGCTCCGAGGGAGGAAACTAATGTGATACTGGCAACGAGCGAGTTTGACTTTTCTGACATTTTACACAGCGGCCTGACTCAATTAAAACAGGCAACAAACAGCAAGAAGCAGAGAGAGAGGAGACGCACAACGTCTGCTCCTGACATGGGCTTTAAACTTTTTTCAATTTTTATTTTCGGCCACAAGGTATGAAAAGTTAAACCAGTTTTCTTTTGTTTTAACTTTTAATTTTCACATCTTATCTGCTCCTGAGGGCTGACAGACACTACAACACTCTCCAAAGTCGGTTTATAATTCTAGTTTACAGCTTTAGGTGGTCGTTTCTGTTGTGATCTGAGCTCATGTTTAAATACTAAGACACTTTATCAAAAAAGGAAAAAGAGATGATACATTATACTAAAGGAAGTCCAATTTACTTCACTTTCCCAGGTAGGTAGAGCCTCTGCTGCTCGACTCGACTCTCCTCCATTTCTCGACAGGCTTGAGATCTCATTACCTTTTCCCATCTGACAGCTCCACCTAAGGCGGCAGATGAGCAGGGAGGTGAGAAGGAGAAAGAGGAGGGGAGACAGAGACAGAGACAGACAGAGACAGGGACGGGGTCAGCAGCAGCAGCGGCGGTGAGGATTTGCCAAGTAACAAAGGCCCCTAACCCTCCGTCAAGGATCTGTTAATGTCTTTGTCATCCTGCGGCTGAGGAGGAGCGTTCCTGTCTGACTGAGGTCTGATGGGACGTTGACCCGGCCCCGGTCCCGTCTGTCAAACATCATTAGCCTCGATAAAAGGCAGCGAGCACCGACAACCAGCCCGTCCTCGAAGCAATCACTGCCGATAGAAGAGAAGCCGGAGCAGAGAGAGGCGGAAAGACAATCACACACACACACAGATATATAACAGCGAGAAACAAAAACCGTAATATTAAAGGTAAAATATCCTAATTCAAATGAAGGGCAAACACATTAACACTCCTGGGTCAAGGAAGGAAGGAAGGATGAAGGAGAAAGATGAAGGGAAGAAACAGGTTGGGCCAATGAAGGAAGAAGAATTAAGGATGAGGGGAAAGAGGTAAGGAAGGAAGGAAGGAAGAAAGGAAGGAAGGAAGGAAGGAAGTGAAAAGGGAAGGAAAGATGGAAGAGGAAAACAGATTGGGTAAAAGGAAGGAAGGAAGGAAGGAAGGAAGGAAGGAAGGAAGGAAGGAATGGAAGGAAGGAAGGGAAAAGGGAAGGAAAGATGGAAGAGGGAAACAGATTGGGTCAAAAAGGAAGGGAAAATGGAAGGAAAGATGGAAGAGGGGAACAGATTGGGTAAAAGGAAGGAAGGAAGGAAGGAAGGAAGGGAAAAGGGAAGGAAAGATGGAAGAGGGGAACAGATTGGGTCAAAAAGGAAGGAAGGGAGGAAGGGAAAAGGATGGTGGAAAGAAAGAAGCGAACAAGGAAGAAAAGAAGAATGGAGGGAAGGAACAGATTGGGTCAAGGATGGAAGAAGAAGTAAGGACGAAGGAAAGAAGGGAGGAAGGAAAGAAGGAAGGAAGCAAGGGAAAGGGGATTGTGGAAAGAAGGAAGGGAAAAGGAAGGAAAGAAAGAGGAAGGGGCAGATTAGGTCAATTTGGTCGAAAAGGAAAGAAGAAGAAGGAAGGAAGGAAGGAAGGAAGGAAGGAAGGAAGGAAGGGAACAGATTGGGTCAATTTGACCCAGGAGGACAACAGGAGGGTTAAATTTACAGAAAATTTCATTAAGAGTTCTGCAGAAAAATACCATTATTTTACAGATTTTTCCTAAATTATTACAATCAAACGCTTTCAATAAAGTGACAATGCTAAGAGTTTTGCAGAAAAATACCAATACCACCGACAACCAGCCGGTCCTCGAAGCAACCACTGCCGATATAAGAGAAGCCGGAGCAGAGAGAGGCAGAAAGACAATCACACACACATACACACACACACACACACACACGGATATATAACAGCGAGGTAATTAAACTTTATGCGACAGTCTCCGACCAATTAGCCGACGAGGGCCAAACGGAGAGGGGACGCCTCTGGAGGTCTTTTCAACAGCTGCGTAAATGAAGTCAATCTGAGGCGTCATTAGAAAACACAAAAGTTCAATTGCTGCATCTCCAGAAGAAATGAGAGCTGTGATGTGATGTCGAACCGACTCTCCATTGTTTCTCCTCTGCAGAATAATCCACAAAAAACACACACACACACACATGCACACACACACACTGCACACACACACTGCACATCTTGTAGCTGCAACGTCGGAGGAGTGAAGCCTCCATGAATATTTATCCCCCCGTTCTCCTCTCCGTGCTCCGGCAGCTCCTGCTCTGTCATTTATTTCCTGCAGATACATATCTGTCGGGTTTAGCAACCTCTGTTCTGCACAGAGGTGAATGAACCTGTAATGTCGTGGCTCATATTCTTCCCATTTTTGTTCCATTGTGTTGTGTTGTGTTGTGTCAGACCACACACCGCCACACCGCGTCGATCAATCACTCACATGGGTAAACCGTCCATGAGAAGGCCAGTGTCAATAAAAGAGGAGGAGCATGAAATGAAAAATCCATCTTTAAGACGCTCGGGTGAAGAACCGGCACTTTGCCTTCAATTCAAACTCCTCGTCTTCCTCGACAATAAAAAACATTGTCTGGTTCCTGCTCCACAAAATTGAGGACAAAGTGCTTTCTCTCGCCTCTTATTTTATTTTTTCCTCAGAGCATTTGGTTTAGAGAGGAAGCAGAGACTGATAACAATCTCCACTAGCGTCAGCCTTGAAGCCCACAATGCACTGCAGCCAGGCAACAATAACAAAAAAAAAAGAAAAGAAGAAAAAATAGGTATTTTTATCATTTCTTCTCATGTCCTGCTGTGTGTCGACTCCAGATCTTTATGAAGTCATGATTGTAATTATCACAATCAACGATTCTCACTCAGCTCGTAGCCGCCGGGTTCAGCGTTCAACAAGGATCCCACTGTGATACAATCATGTGTGATGGATGAGGAGGAGTCAGCGGGTCTGAACCGGGCCTTTTTTATCTTTTATTTTCTTTTTATGCTCCTGTGCAACAAAATCCTAACCTGAATCATCAGTAGCTTTTTAAAGGGATAGTTCAACATTTTGGCAAATTGGCCCATTGCCATAATCCCTATAGTCATAGCAGTAGGTTCGTTACCTTTAATTGTCGGTGCAAGCTGTTTTTAGAACGGCGGAGCAGCCGCGAGCTGCTCAGAGCTACGCTACGGAGGCTCATGGGATTTCTTGGTTTCCCTCATCAAACTATCGCAATCCCATGAGCCTCCGTAGCGTAGCTCTGAGCAGCTCGCGGCTCTGCTCCGCCGTTCTAAAAATATCTTGCACCGACAATTAAAGGTAACAAACCTACTGTTATGACTATAGGGATTATGGCAATGCGCCAATTTGCCAAAATGTTGAAATATCCCTTTAAAAGAAATGATCAAAACTACATGTGACCCTGAAGGCATCGTAAATGTTAAAAACACACACAACTTCCTGGATGTTTTGATGCTTGAAATCACAGCTGATTTATGCAAAGGGAAGAAACTTGTCTTTGCTTACTTGTGCAGAAAACAAGATACAACAAAGACACAATACAATGTATCTCATCCAAAAAAGAGAATCACATTAAAAATTAAATTTACACAAAGATACAATAGAAGCTCGGTTAAAAAATTAGCAATGCGTACATGACGGAGACGAGGGAGCTGAGCTGCAATAAAAAAGATATAAAGAAAATCTACCGGTCCTTATTGATGAAGATATTTCATGGAGCAGCAGGAATAAATGTTTTTCTGTAGATGTGGTGAAGAAGCATCCATCCAACCATCCATCTGTCAGTTGTTTATTCCGTTTTACCCTGCACATCTGTAAATCTGCAAAACATCTGTGATGAAACGTTCATTTGTCCTGTTATGTTTGTTCTTTCGTTCTTTAATCATTCGTCCACAGCAGAAACTCCTCCTACATCCATCACCTGCTGCAAATCACTGCCACTTGCAAAATAAATGAATTATTATTCCACTGAAGAATCACAGGAAAGCTACGCACACACACACACACAGTCAACGTTGAGGTGGAGAATAAATATATTTTCTCATCTCGGCTTGTTTTTTCCAGACCTGCCGACTCAATTTGCATGAGAACATTTGACTGTTTGTTCCATCTGAGTTAAAACAGATGTGTCTGTGCCGTCTGTTCTGCAAACACCAGCCTCTCTGTGCACGCTCTGAACGAATCTGTAAACTGAATCGTTGGTGAAGAATACAGGTCAATAAGTTGAACTGACACTTTAAAGGAGACATATTCTGCCCCGTTTACACAAATTAAAATAGTTCCCAGGTGTCTTAAAGACATGTCTGTGACATGCTTCGGTCAAAATCCCCCAAGGATCAAACATCACAGCTCTTTTCATCCTCTCAAAACAGAACGGCTGGTTTCCGATCCTGTCCCTTTAAATGCAAATTAACCACTGCTTGCCCCGCCCCTTCTACTGGTACCAAGTAGGGGTGGGGTTATGCAAATTCGAAAACTACAGTAGTTACATCACTGGAAGACAACTGAGGGAACAGCTCCTAAAACCACATGGATTTAAACCTAGGGAGCCTGAAAATTACAGATTTTTTTTGTCAATTCTCACATTTTAGAGGCTGGAAGGCAAAACAAACACCCAGATATCTGTTAAAGAGCCTTCAAAACGTGATATTTCCATAATATGTCCTCTTTAATGTTGTATTCAGACCTGTGGCTAATTTGCTTTGGTCCAATTCAGCGGCTAAACCAATACAGTTTTCTTTTGGGTCGTCTGTGTTCACATGGTAACAGTCCCAAGCCTCACTCCAAATGGCATGTGCAAACCAGCTTTTCTCTCATTGGTCAGAAGGAGGAGGGGGTTACCTGGGAAAAACAAAACACAAGGAATAGAGGTCTCAATGGGCCTGAAAATTAATTCGAACTGCTGTTGAATTCCAGACCCGACCCGATCCAAGTCATGTTTATTTTCAGCCCGAACCCGACCCAAACACGGCCAAAAATGACAAAGATGAGACGGGACCAGCCCTTCTAAGCGACCTCTGCCCACTTCGCATCCATGCATGATTGCTGTGTTCATATTTGAACCAAACGAACCGATCTTTGAGGTGAAACGTGCTCCAGACAAACCACCAGGTCTGAATTCACCCTGAGACAGTCACCTGAACTCATCGTCCCAGATCTCTGTCTGCTGGACGTGGAGTGGACGCAGCCTCTGACCTCCTGAAGAGTCCTGCTTCAACATGAACATACAAACACCGTCTGCTGCACATACAACACATACATATAACAACAACAACAGCAACACAGTGTGTGGGTGGTGGAGACACACTGACAGAAAAACAGACCCTGCAGCATCACAACCTCTGGACTTCACGTCCTCTCTCATGTCTGTAGGAGAGACCAGAGGTCAGACTCTGAGACGCTGCTGAGTGAGTCTGCTTGTTTGTTGTTCTGTTGCACAGTGGATGTCACAACACCAACAACGACGAGAACAAGACCAAACTGTGATGTCGACGTGTCAGATAACTTGTTCAAAGGTGCTGGGAAAATTGTGATGTCAGACACGTATCTTTAATTTGCATAATCGCAGACAGACACAGTGTTGCACATCTGTAAATCTGCAAAACATCTGTGCATCTTTTAAAACCACTGATGGATCTTATTGTGCTCCTGTCAACAGAGTCCGTGCAGCTTCATTCCCACGGGACTGCAGACTTCCCCGTGTGTCACAGGAGCTGGTGAACATTAAAGATGTTAAATGTCAGGATGCAGCAGCAGCAGAAATCACAGCAGCCAGAGTTTCTAACACTCTCTGACATTAGTCAGTACAAACCAGCTCTTCTCAAACCTGAACCCACTGTTTCTGGTGCAACTTCACTGAAAACACTGAACTACGGCCGGCTGCATTAAACATCTCTAGTGGTGTGCACAAAATGTTACCATTTAGAGATAACAATATCAGGATCAGACACATATTCATTACAAAGTTTAAGGTGCAGAAATAACAGAACATAACATAACATGACATGATTTAACACAATGATAAACAATTTGACATAAGGGGGCACAGAAGACACAAATATATATCTTAAGTTGGATTAATGCAATTACGTATGATGGTTTTCATAGGTAGTGGATCTTTTTTCTATACAGTGAAATAATAAAGGAAACATTACCAATTTTGACATCAAATGATAACTAAATACTAAATGAGGTTATTTTTTATTAAACTTTCTCATTTAAAGCAGAAGTAAGTGATCCGGTGGTTTTGGCTAACTTCCTGTCAGCCGATGGAGTTAGCAGTCCCCGCCCTCGTCCCTACGTCACCACATTCACGCGCATCCCTTGGCTGCACACACAGGCACACGCTGCTGTGTGAATATGTGTCGGTTACCCACAGTCCCTCTCTTCCTCTGCCTCCACAGCAGCAGCAGTAGGGAGGATGGAGGGAGGAGGATGGAGGGAGGAGAGGGAATCAGAGCTGGTCAGGAATTGTTTACATTTTGCGATGATTAGCTGTAGATTTTATCCTCTGTCGGGAAGATTAGGAGCTTGTCAACAAACATTCCCACGTTCCCTGAAGCCCACGAGAGCTCCGTGTTGTGTTGACAACAGCGAAGGCGACACGTACTGTAGCCTTTCTGTATCTCGCCCAGCGCTCACGTTCATTGGTCGCCTCCCTCTGTTCGGTTCTGTTCTGTCGGCTGCTTCATGCTCTGGTGTTTTGTTAAGTTATAACTGTGCATCATATAATTATAGTGTTTCATAATGAGTCGTTACGTTAACTCTTAATCAGTGTGTGTGTGTGTGTGTGTGTGTGTGTGTAGGACGTGGAGGAGATCGTTAACACCTCCTGGGTGTTGTATCTGTGGTCACATGTCTCATTATCTGAGGCTCCGTCCACATCGTGATCAGATTAATTAAAGCAGCTGATGATGATGATGATGATGATGATGATGATGATGATGATGATGATGATGATGATGAAGTCTAACAGACTCTGACGGGTCGTGACATCCTCCTGAGGCGCTGTCCTGTAGTGACATGCAGCCACATGATGGATCAACATGGCCGATGGCTGTTTCTCTGTGTCCTTGTGCTGACATGAAGCTGCACTCTGCTTCTTTTCTTTTAGTTATTCTAGTTCTGCTGTTCTTCTTCTTATTGTTCTTCTTGTTCCTCTTCTTCTTCTTCTTCTTATCCACCTTTTTCCGAACGTCAAAAACGTAAGCCGGTTTTGCTCTTCCGGTGGAACTTTATGTTTACGTTTCATGTTTCCAGTTCTTTTACATCCCTTATTAACCCTGCTGTGTCCAACCAGTGCCCTTTTTGTGGGACGAGGGAGACGACCTTCCACATTTTTAGTGAGTGTGGGAGGCTCTCTGCGTTTTTTTACTCTGTTGACACGTGTTTTTAGTCTTTTTAATCAAACTTTTACAACCGCAAACTTTATTTATGGGGTGGGATACAGGAAAGAGAATAAGGCCATGTAGCTGCTGAATTTTATCGTGGGGGAAGCAAAGATGGCCATCTACATCTCTAGGAGAAATAAAATGGAAAGCCAGGCAGGTGTAGAGGCGACGGCGTCCGCAGTGTGGCGCTGTAACGTCCGCTGCAGGATCAGACTGGAGTTCTCCTTTTATAGATTGATGGGAGACCAGGAAGCTTCTCAGACATTTGGTGCCACAACAACGTCCTGTTTGCTGTTGTAAACAATGAACTTTCTTTTACCAGTGTTCTGAACAACTGATAGAGTATCTATTTATTTATTTATTGTTTGATTGCTTTGGGGTAGTTTGCGTGTATGTATGAATGTGCGTTTATGGTGTGGTTTTTATAAGATAAGGCTGTGGTTGGGTAGAATGAACAGCTGATAATGTCCTGGAATTTGTGAATAAAGTGTGGCTGTAAAAAAAAAAAAAAAATCTACTTCTTGTTCCTGTTCTTGTTCTTCATTCTTCTTGTTAGCCATCTTCTTTTCTTCTATTTCATCTAATTCTACTTATTCCTTTTCTTCTTGTTCTTGTTCTTGTTCTCCTCCTCCTCCTTCTTGCAGCTTGAAATAGCAGGAAGAAGAACAAGAAGCATAGTTGAACTTGTCCACCTATAACTTTCTTTAGAAGAGGACAAACTGTCCTGGTGTCAGTTTCATTTGATGTAGATGCAGTTTCCAAGTGAACCGTCACCTTTGTCCTTTGTCCTCCTCCATGACTCGTCTAGAAGGATCCACAGTTTGCTCCTGTAACTGTTTGTTGATTGAACCATGTGTTTATTGAAGCCGCTGCATTTTCTCAGGTTGTAATAATAATAAGGTGAGGTATTTATTCTTCCTCTCACTCGGAGCAGAGGACAAGATCTTAACACACACTCCTCAGTTCAATGCCAGACAACGGCACTAATTATTATTACAGCCTCCAAAATTATCATAAACTTTAATCAACATCATCATAATGAGCTTCGAGAGGGCGGGATTTATGGCGAGGACTGTTTCTATTAGAATGGGCTCATTTAAAGCCGAGTGTAAACCTAATGAATTGGCAGCCGAGCGCGCATTAAAACATTAAATCACATGTTAATACGAGGAGGACGCGATTAGATGTTTATTTCCTCTCACGGTGAACGCTGACTGAAAGCTGCAGCTCAGAAGAACGTCAGATATTTACACATCGTTTCCATCGGCCTCTTCACATCAATCAGTCGTATCATAGCGGCGGTGAAGTGGATGGTGCTTATAGTGATTATTATTTATGAGTGGAGACCTCACAACCACCGACTCATCTTCACACACTGGTGTGGTGATAAATTAAAGGAGGAGGCTGAATAAATGAGAGGAGGAACATAAACGAGTGTATGTCAATCCATTTTAACATTTAAAAGCCAGACAGTTTTGCCTATAGTCAAAAAGAATATTTCCGATATCCGCAAGTAAATTCTTCCTATCTAAAATTGTTATTTCAGATATCCACAACTACGTTCTTCCTATAGGACAAATGACGTCACTTTAACCATTCATGTGTATGGGGTTTGTCATTACAGATATCTACAATTCAGTTGCAGATATCCGCTATATGAAGTACGGATATCTGTAACTGAATTACGACTAGTACTAATTCCAGTTTGAGATATCTACAATTGGATTCTGACTAGTCATAATTCCAGTTAAAAATATCTTTAATTCACCTCAATTAAAGATATCTACATGTCCCTTTTCAGATATCTTAAATTAAGTTTTGACTAGGCGAAATGACGTTGAAGATATCTCAAACTGGAATTAGTACTAGTCATAATTCAGTTACAGATATCCATAATTCACATTCAGATATCTGCAACTGAATTGTAGATATCTGTAATGACAAACCCCATACACATGGATGGCAAAAGTGACGTCATTTGTCCTAGGAAGAACGTAGTTGCGGATATCTGAAATTTTCAGATAGAGGCAAAACTGAATTACAGATATCTTGAATGAAAAATCGAACTATTCAAAATGTAATTACGACAAGTCAGAAAGACATTGTTAATTCCGGATAGTCAAACTTAGCTTTTAAATGTTAAATCCGCTTGTCATACGAGTGGAGATGATTTCACATGAACCTGAAACAGGAGAAGATCTGAGGTTGATTATTTCAGACTCAACAGGTTTGTGTTTCCACTCGACCAGTGACACCAGTGACATCTGTATTTAGGCCTGTGGGAGGGTCGGGCAGCTGTGACGCTCTGTGCAGCATCTAAGAAGGACTCTATAGTAGATTTGTTGTGTTTTTGCTGCTTTGTTGTGAAGATAAATTCACATTTGAGAGTTTTCTGGTGTAAAACTGGTCCACAGAGATGTAGAGAATACGCTCAGATGAATGCTGGTTGCTTGAGGAGTTCCTCTGTTACACTGTTATTTTTTATTCTTTATTCGTTACTTGTTGGTCTTTTTTTGTGCCTCCACAGTCTCTTAATAAAAGCTGCGCACAATAATTAAGGAGCTGAATGCTCCTGCTGAAAGAGAGTAAGATAATGTGAGAATAAAAAGAGAGCGCTGCTTTGACAGCCTGCATTTATCACCAGACAAAGATACACTTCACACACACCTGCAGACATCCGCAGTGTGTGTGTGTGTCAATCTGAAATAAATAAAAAAAAACATCACTTCCAGTGTAATTGCACAAAAATGACTTAACCCTTTCAGGCTAAATGACTCTGAGAGTCAGAAGTCATTCTGACTCACGTCTCCACATCCTGCAGCGATTAGTGAGACACGACTGATATCTGTATTTACTGTCCACTTTACCTGACAATCATCATGTCTGGAGACTTTTCATATACGTCATATATTATGTATTTTCTGCATTTTTTATTTTTATTTCTTTGCAAAATGGCTCAATACCTGAATAGAGTCAGATGACCCTTGACATGCTGAATTGAGACATGTCGTAGCTTTAAAGTGTTAGTTCAACATTTTGGCAAATTGGCCCATTGCCATAATCCCTATAGTCATAGCAGTAGGTTCGTTACCTTTAATTGTCGGTGCAAGCTATTTTTAGAACGGCGGAGCAGAGCCGTGAGCTGCTCAGAGCTACGCTACGGAGGCTAATGGGATTTCTTGGTTTCCCTCATCAAACTCATCAAATACACAATCCAACAACTCCACAACGCTCTGGTGGACAAGTTGTGACCTGCACATTCACCACACTATGAGATAATAACAGAACGTTACCAGACAGAGTTGTTTTAGAGGGAAATGCAGAGACTGTTTGATGATAAACTGGCCCCGACGAGAACGTGCATCAGTGGTTTTGCATGAATTTACCTCTAAAACAACTTTGGGAAACCAAAGAAATCCCATGAGCCTCCGTAGCGTAGCTCTGAGCAGCTCGCGGCTCTGCTCCGCCGTTCTAAAAATAGCTTGCACCAACAATTAAAGGTAACGAACCTACTGCTATGACTATAGGGATTATGGCAATGGGCCAATTTGCCAAAATGTTGAACTATCCCTTTAAGCTCCATCAGTTGTGAAGGTATCAGGTGTATCCAGTGTTACCTCCATCAACCAGATCAATGAGTCATCACTTATCTCTCTCTCTCTCTCTCTCAGGTGTTCACCCGGTACGGGAAGTGCTACGTGTTCAACGCGGCGGAGGAGGGGAAGACGCTGCGCACCACCATGAAGGGAGGGACGGGGAACGGCCTGGAGATCATGTTGGACATCCAGCAGGACGAGTACCTGCCTGTGTGGGGGGACACAGGTAAGACCAAGGCCCGGACCTGTCCAGCACTCACCTGAGTCTCCTCTGTCTCTCACCCTCCACTGTATATAGTCACGTGAACATAGTTATGTCACCTATATGGGGAAATACATATACTGCAGGTGTATAACATGTATGAAACGCTCAGTAAACTCTATATTTATTTAATTATGAGAGATAAATATCTATTGCTTTGATATAACTCTTTTAAAACGTTTGGTAACACTTTATAATAAGTACACACTATTAAAGGGACAACGAGGAGTTTCTATTTGGTTATAAAAAAGTCTCACGTTAATGTGGATGAATCTACGTTTCCCACACTTGTTGATGGGCCCATTTTCGATAAATATATCGTTTTGTCTCTAGAGTTATTTTGTTATTATTAGTGGTGGTGGAGATGCTGGTCGAGCCGACCAGCGTTTCTTTACTTTCGGTTTCGTGGCGAGTCATGAGAATAACGCCGCCGAATCACCGTTTATGGTCGGAACTACGACGGTTTGTGATCGTCTTCGAACCTCTGACTTTAATTCTTGATGAATGAAAACATGAGTCTGTCTTGCGCCGGTCAAATAATTCTACGGTGCTCACGGAGGTGAAAACGCTTCGCTTTTCCAAAACTCCTCATTGTCCCATTAAGCATTAGTTAAGCATTAATAAATACTGAATTCTTCATTTCTAATGCATGAATACTCATTAGTATTTAGTTTATAAATAGTTATTGCTCATCAATGATGAGTAAAACATTTTTAACTGTTTATAAACGACATAATAATGAGTATTCATGTGTTATAAATAATGAATTCAGTATTTAATGCTTAACTAATACTCAATAGTGTACTTATTATTAAGTGTTGCCAAACATTTTTTTAATTTTAACAAATTTATCAATTTTATTGTTTATTTTATTGGTACATTTTAATTTTTACACATATACTGTATCTTCCCATTCTGAGGAAGTGGTCTCAGGCTTTCGGGCTCAGACTCAAGGGGAAGATATACATTTATTTATACAATATAAACATTTATACACAAACATACATATTAATGTGCATTATGTCAATATAAGAAATAGCTTTCCAATTTCCCAAAGGTTCTTATATGTCATTTTCTTATAAATGTTTTTATTTTATATGTACATATATTTCATATATGAAATTTGATATGTACATATATTACAGTGTGTGTGTGTGTGTGTGTGTGTGTGTGTGTGTGTGTGTGTGTGGGTGAATGTTTGTCCTAAAATGACCATTGTTTTCAAGGAAAGAAAAAGCAGTTGTCGCTTTATTTCCTTTTTAATAATAATTTAATATCTGTGTGTGTTTGTGTGTTTGTGCTTTTGAGTATCAGGCCAAAAACTAAACAACAAAACTGATTAAAACTTATTTTTGTTCATTACTCGTGTTCTCTCTTTCTCTAGAACACACAGCTGCAGAGTGTTTAACTCCATTTTGCCTCCTTTTCTCTTTCCCTACAAACACTGTGTTATTATCTCTATGTCATTTTGTGATAGACCAGGATGAAACAGCTCATTTACCTCCGTGGTTTCCTCTCCTCCTGCTGCTTCCTGCTGAAGTAGCTACACTTTATAAATTTATATTTTAACTGAAGGGAGAAGACAGTCGAGGAAAATCAAATAAAGTATTTAAAACTTTTATTCCCTCACTTGAGCCTTTGAGCCGTCACTCAGATTATTTAATTTAACCATAATTAACACAGAAATGACTGAGTGTCCCCCCTGATGATCTATATATTTATATCACACCCAGAAAATCCAATTACATTTTAAAGAAAGAAAGAAAGCTGCAGAAAACTGAGTGCAGGGTTTTTGGGGGGAAGTGAAACAGTGTTGTTAATGTTGTGTCTCTTACATGTGCAGCGTTTGCAGTGTTTTTATTACTATTTAGCAGTAATCTTAAGTATCACAGTGCAGCTGGTCGTATACAACATAATGCTCTCTGGGAGTCGATGAGACTCTAAAGCACGTCACCAACCTGTCAATCATGATCGAGATTGATCGAAAATCGATTCCATACACACACAGCTGTGAAAACCTGCTGTGAAAGAACAAAAAAAGGAGGGCAGAGCTTTATTCCTGTCATTCAAGGTGCAATTCCACCTTCTACCTGCAGTAGCAGTGTCCAGTGATGGGAATAATGGATTTATAGGTAACAGCGTTCATTTTTTCAGTAACAATAATCAAAAAAGCTACTGTTTCTCCCGTTATACCACCATTACTGACAATAAAATGCGCCGGCCCGACTTGACTCACTGGAGCAACTTTCACCCAAGCAGACTCTCTCTCAGTGACGGGACTCTTCAGTTTTTTGTTTTGTTTTTTATTCGTAAGGGCAAGAGAGGGGGAAGGAAGAGTGAGACAACGGCTTAATAAGTGATGATGATTGGCTTAGGTAGAGTACATTTTTTATCATAAACCAATCAGAAATTATCCGTGATGCTGCATCAT